>NC_060119.1:243751914-244062039 GCF_021461395.2 Schistocerca americana | reverse complement strand
AGTATCCATAGTGTGGATGTCCTACATTAAGAATTAGCACTTCCTATTATAAAATCTTTCTGCTAACTGAGAACCACATTTTTTTCCCATGAACGAACCATTGTCCCTATTGTCAGGCGGTACAGAGAATGCGATTTTCTGTACAGACAATGTGTCAGACAGTAAGTAGACGTTTTATCTGTGACTGTAGCTCCATGGTGGCAAAGTAAGAATTAGATTTGAACCAGTGAAACAAGAATATGAGAAACAGCATTCAGACAACAGAGACTTGACAAAGTTCTCACACTTCGTTAATTTCCTATGTTTGTACTGTTCTCGTCTTTGATCTCGCAAACTATTACTAAGGTCTGAGGCTTTCGTAACTGTAGTATCGAACATCGTAATGGCATAGTTTACAGTTTTTTTGTACAGGATCTTTGTCAATATACTCTGCACGTCGAGCGCTCTGTTTTATTTAGCCCCGAAACATATAGTCAGGTGTGAAGAACGCCTGCGAGGGGTGATGCAGGAAGAGGGGAAAGAGCCCTGCCCTTATCCCCCCTCCGTCCCACTTTTCCCTATGATCTGCGTTTAGGATTGTGAGGTGCCCGGCCCAGTACATACATGTCCGGCCTGTATAGGTTTTGTTACACTCTTTAGCTATGAAGCGTAGAAAGCACAACTAAGGCCCGTACCAGGCTAATTATGTAAGCACGATGAATGTGTGCCGGCCAAGGTGGCCGAGTGGTTCTAGGCGCTACAGTCTGGACTTCTATGGTCCTACCTCGGGTATGGATGTGTGTCATGTCCTTAGGTTAGTTAGGTTTAAGTAGTTCTAAGTTCTAGGGGACTGGTGACCTTAGAAGTTAAGTCCCATGGTGCTCAGAGCCATTTGAACCAACCACGATGAATGTGTATAGAGAGGAATAAGGAAATACACCAAAAGAATGTGCAGATATACCGAGACTGAGCACTTAGTTGGTGTCATAATTATTAAATTATGAGACTGGTTTTTCTTAAGAAAAAAAGAGGAAAAGGAAGTGTAAGCTTGATATCGCGAGAAACTCAGAAATCTGTTAATAAACGACTGAAAATACCTAACTGATTATTGCTGTTTAAAATAGGCAGTCCAGCATTCAGGGTAGAATGTGCGGCTAAATGTAGCGCCGAGACACGCTTTTCTGTTTTTGGAGTTTGCACCCTTTTCTATGTTACTGGTCGTCCGAAAAACCACTGCCTTATCAGTAGACGTGATAGTCAGTTCAGTTGTGTGTCATAGTTCACCGGTTACAACCGCAGAGGTTTTTTCGTGTTTTTATTTACACCTCCACTCCCGAACAGGAAAATTCAACTCAGATGTGATTGTCAGCTCAGTTGTGTGTCATAGTTCACCCGTTATAACCTCAGAGCTTCTTTCATTTTTTATTTACACCTCCACTTACGAAGAGGGAAATTCAACTCAAATGTGAATACACTAGACATCACATGCACAATAAAAGCTAAATCATCCCAGTGGTTATATTTTAAGGGAATAACACTAAACGTGTATCGTAAGGAAATACACATTTCAAAAACTGCACACACAGTGCCATTATTAGTAAAATATTGATACACCAGTTATTGATAGCATGTGGACAACCTGTACGGCGTTATTTCAGAAGTATAGGTGCACTGATGACGTGAGATGATTTACACTATTTACATCAGTGGAGCGTTCTTCAATCAATAACGCCTACCGTATTCACGGAGTGTCACTCATGAAAATGTTCTTAAAGCAGCGCAAACTGTCTTGTGTCCGGAGCACGTCGCTGCAAAAGGTGGCTACACTGAGTCACATCGCCAGAGATTGGGCGAAAGATTATTATTCCGCCGCCTCCACTGGGGAAGTAGTAGTTCAGAGGATGTCGAGAGCAGTCGTTGTTCTGTTGGGTGAGAGAGTAGACGATCTGAGTGTTGACTGAAATGTTGCGCTGTTCGGTTGGTGTAATGTATAGATGGAAGAAGATGCAATTGTCAGAATATATTTGAGAAAGGAGATGGGCTTTTGATTTATGATGCTGGCGTAATGGAATATTTTCGTCAATATATGAGGTAAAAAGGTATTACAGTTCTCTTTAATAATAATCCCTTTTGCTCACAGGTACAGTCAACAAAGCATTTGGCTCGTGTTCATTTATTAGACTTGTAATTCTGGTTTCTATGTGCAATTATAGTATTTCTGTTTTTTCAATTAGTTCATTGTAAATGGTGTTTAAAATATTTTGTCGTATTGAGAAAGAACCGAGCCAGATACATGTACGTTGAGTCATAGTACCACACACAGAACAGTTACACTTGTGCTTTGTTGTTTAGTAGCTTTAATAGTTGCAGGGGACTTAATTAATCAATTGCGTTAATGGAAATTCTTTGTCATTCTTTATTTTTATTTTATGCAGTCAGATTGCGTCCTAATACTAGTCAGGGCCAACCGGTTATGAGACTTCGTAACCGGTCACACAGCTAGTAAAATTATTGTATTTATTCATTAATATTAGTCTTTTCTTTTTAATTAAGCCCCCATGCAACGCCTCCACTCACGAATAGGAAAATTCTACTCAAATGTGATTGTCAGCTCAGTTGTGTGTCATAGTTCACCGGTTACAGCCTTAGAGGTTCTTTCATTTTATTTACACCTCCACTCACGAATACGGAAATTCAACTCAAATGTGAATAGACTAGGCATCACACGCACAGTAAAAGCTAAATCCTCATACTGGTTATGTGTTAAGTGAATAAAACTAAACGTTTATCGTAAGGAAATATACATTTCAAAAACTGCACGCACCGTGCCAGTATTAGTCAATTATTGATACACCAGTTATTGATAGCATGTGGACAATTTGTACGACGTTATTTCAGAAGTGTCAGTGCATTGAAGACGTGAGATGGTTTAAATTATTTACATCAGTGGCACTTTCTCCAATCAATAACAGCTACCGTATTCACGGAGTGTCACACATGAAAATGTTTTTAAAGCAGCTTATACTGTCCTGTGTCCTGAGCACGTCGCTGCACTTGCAGCCACATTCCTGTAGCACGCGTTCGTCTCAGCTGCGTAAGCCGCCCTGCGACGCGGAAATTTTCGTCGCTGCCGGCTGAGCGTTGGGAGGGAAGAATGTGTGTAGGTGGTTATCGAAACGTCACCTGCAACCTGCGCGTCTAAACAGGGCTGTTCCACGACACACAAGATACGACAGATGAGAAACTTCGTCACAGGTTTCTTTTGCACACGTTCTGTTGATTGATATATACAGGACAGTAAATTGTAAAGCATTATTTTTAAATGTAAAAGCGTTTAAATCTAATACCTCACTTCCACTCACCGTGACGCTTACATAGTTTAAGATTTTCGATGCCTTTAGATTATACCTAAATTACGAGAAATTATGGGCTGATTTTGTTGTGGATGTGCTATGTGTTCTTCCCCCGTGGTAGTTTCTGAAATTTATATTTTACGAATCGTGAATACAAGGCAAAATTTATTATGTCTTATCGCACAACACCTGCTGTACTTCTCGCCCTCAATTACATTCAGCATCAAATATTTTGTGATAGTAAACACAGCATAACTGAAAAGTACGCAGACTAATACAGCAGATTTACTGATATGCACCAGTTCTTAATCCTCGAAGATGTAGTTAACTATGAAAAGCTTATCCATAAAAAAGTTCGTCGTGTCATTTAAAGTTCAAACATGTGCAGAAATAGCTGTTCATGAATGAAGAGTACAGTGAAACTACTGCTGGTACTCTGACTGTTAATGCTGGGCTTTCGATAAGGCTCTTGCCGCTCTTAACCGTGTTTTTCTTGACTGGTTACTTCAACAAGCAGTTTATGCAAAACCACTCACCACAGGAACGAAGTTTAGTGGGTGAGGGAAAACGCTTTGGAGGGCAAAAATGCTTTGAAATGTCATAGAATTTTATTACTCTAGTCACTGTCTTTAAATCTCTTGTTCAAAAGAATACTTAAGAGCCTAAGGATTATTGAATGATTTACGTGACAGATTTTAATGAGTGTGTTAATGATTTTGAAATGTCACTTGTTGCAGCAAAAGTTGAGTTTACAACGGAACGACTCTCACATCTCTAATAACATGTTTCCTAATATTTGCAGTATCGTGATGCTATTTCACATCTGGATTGATTGCTACAAATAACAGAGTTCTCTAGTGGTCTCTCGTGGTATTATACCTTGTGTATAGTCAAACGACTGTACCACAAGGACCTGCAAGAAAGTTACGTTGTGCGGGTTGCGTGCAAATCAGGCGGACCGTAGTTCACGTCATTCGGACACTTTTGAGCATTATAGTATATGTGGTTTGGAAGTATAATAACGATATTGAGAATAACAGTTTAGTTGTGTTCGGGGCAGTCTGTTACTACTTAATTTGAAAGCATAAACTATGTGCAGAATGGAAGAAATTTCACTAAATTATACTAACAGAATAGAAAGATTAGAAAATAGTAAGCGATATGGATTACGTTCTCACTGCAGCAGCCAGGGGTTGTTTATGAAGAGTCTAGATTATATGGTTAGTTTACACGTTTCATTACTCTTCCATTTCTTTATTGCTCAACAGCTATGTTTAAGGCTCTGAAGATCTTGAGTTTGTGCTCTTCACACAAGACCATTGTTAGTACAAACTTAGAAAAATTATACTACGCTATATAATTACAATTGAACTTTAGATTGAAGATATCCTGCAACTAGCATTATTATAAATGTTAGAGTAGTATTAAGTTGGTAAATATCTAAACCAGAGTGTTTGACTTATGCGAAATGGTGGAGAAGCAGCAGTTTTTTATGTCGTTTAGGTAGTGTTGTGAGTGTTGGCAAGGATGTGGACACCTAAGCATGAAGGTATCAGCTCCACGGGCATCATGTCGTCACTCAACACTTCCATTTGTCAACCCGACGCTCGCCCTTCACTCTGTAAGTACAGCCTACTCCGTCTGGCCTGTTCATGTGGCAAAATGAATGGCACTAAACAGTAGACTAGCGACTCTCAGAAAGCCCATTACTATCCACAAATATTTTTTCTGCCAGAATGCTGTATTCAGGTCCCATCTCTGAGACATAAGCCCGCTGACATCCCGTACAAGCGCCCCCCCCCCCCCCCCCCAAACCTTCCCCACACATTTAAGAGTCACTGGTACAATCACAACACATATACTCTCACTCAATACACAATAAGATTTTCAAATACGTGGTACAGTTTTAAAGCCCCTCCCGACATGACAATTTACATTCTCTTGTTTCAACATCAAAATCTCGTCCATCTTGAAAACATTTTACGTAGATAAAATATACTCCGAATCGGGCCATACGTTATCTTACTCTCTTTTCCTCAAGTATATCCTCAAATCATATTATAATCAGGCTTTAGTCATATCTACATATTGAAAATCAGAACATAATCCTACAGTTTGTCACAGAGCAAGCATTAACAACAAAAAGCGATATTTTAACCAATGAAAATAGAGAATTAATTAATAATTTTAGGTACAGATCAATAGATCGATGATGGATACATGTTAGTAAAAAGAATAACCGCCCTTCTTCTAGCGGCCTGCTGTCTGTTTTGCAGGTGAGTTAGCCTGGGAAGTTCGCAGCGACGTATTTCGCCGTATTCTGCTAACAGTCTGAGAGTCTACGACCTAGATTACTTATACGCTATTTTTCGAGGTTTCTTATAGTCACTTGTAGATCGGATGTATACGGAGTGAAGTCACGCTGACTAATTCAGTTTCAAATTAAATTAGAAAACATTCATTAGTTTTCGGTGGCTATTGAAAAGAGAGTTTTTTTAAACTTGCAAAAAAATTAAAACTGTGCTGGATCGATTCTAGAACGCAGAAAAATAAATATTATTTTTACAATTTGTCAAAATTTTGTTCGTCAGCAGTTGCAGTTATTGCTTGCCAGGTTAACTGCAATCGATTTCGAAGCCACATTGCTCCATCTTACAGCACATAATGTGAGAACCAATGTACACTCTCTGTCCAAAATGTTTAGACACTGATTTTATTCCTGAAGTATAAGTGACGTCGTCATGGTAACTATGGTGCCTTCTAGAACTAAACACTGTAAAAATCGATGTTCAGTACATCAGTCAGCTGCGGGCAGCCAGTGTTAAATAGTGGACGTCCGACCATAGTGAGTCAGTAGAACAACGAACTGGACATTTCTAAATCAAGGGTTCAGGACATTCTTCAGAATGTTTTGTAGCAGTGAAACGTGTATGCAAAGTTTATCCCGCAGACATGACTCATGGAAAAAAAAACCGCGAATAACCGTTTTCTGGAAAAAATCATCGTGGGTGACGAGAGAGTCTACCATAAAATGACAAAGTGCAAAATGGATCTCTGATGTTCCCCCAGGACCGTAGAAGGTGAGATTGTGGAGCGCGAGTTGAACAACATCCAAAAGAAGGACTTTTCTGACAGTTTCACATGGTTGTATGAACTTTCTGTGCTCAGTGCTCAGTCGGATGGAGACTATGTAGAAAATGTGAACTATTAAAACTACCATCTTAACTTTTCTCCGTTTGTTATTAATCCAATTTAGAAATTTTTTGAACTGACAGGATCTAATACATTTGCAATTATATCTGATCATCTCTGTGGCGCACAGTATGTAACTTGAGCGAACAATCGGTATAGTTCGTATAAGATCGTATATCTTTGGCTATGCCAAAGTTATTCATTTATTTGTTAGTATTAACGTATCCTGGCATTGTGAAATTACTGAAAGATAGTATAGATAGTATTAATGACCCGTAGACTCCTCCTAATGTCTGATTGCCAACATTTGTTAGTAAATATTTATTAATAACAATTATTTGACTCACGCCGGAATAAACGTACTTTCCCTACGTATCTCTTTGCTGACGTCACGAGCGGTTTCTGCCTTGGCACCTCAGCGCACTGGCTCTGAAAGCGCCACATGGCCAACCGCCTCTGCTAGCCAGCGTCGGAACCTACCACTCGCTCCTTACTCGGTACGTATTGCTTCGCTGATACACTCACATCACGTATGTGAAATAGCAAAATTGGAAATAAAGTAAAATGCGCTCTAGTCTGCAAATAAGGCGTACCTTACAAACGCTGTAGCAACCCTCTGTTGCAGCGTCTGCCCCCTGAGTTCTCTGAGCACTGCAGTGATGATTTCGTGCTTACTAAATGAGTCTATAATGAAATGCGCTGCTCTTCTTTGGTATGGAGCCCAGATTGACGGGCACTATTCAAGTATTGGTCAGACCAGGCTTATGCAAGCTGTGTCATATGTGGATGGACTACACTTCCTGAGGATTCTGCGAATCAATCTCAGTCCGGTATCTGCCTTATCTGCAATAAGTGTCGTTCTTCCACTTCACCAGACACAAACTCCTAGATACTTTGTGGCTGTAACAGCTTCCAGTTATTGTTGTGCAACTGTGAAATCAAAAAGTAATAGCTCTTTCTGCCTATTAATCCACAGTACGTTATGTTTATTTATTTTGAGGGTCAGCTGTCAGTCCCTGCACTGAGCGTTGATAGACTGGAGGTCCTCCTGCATTTCGGTACAATTTGTGACTTTTCTGTCTGCAACAGCATCATCCATGACAAGCGTCAGGGAACTTCCGACATTATCCACTAGGTATATACGTGTATTGTGAACAGTGATGATCATTATTATAACAGTCCTCTAAGGTATGCCTGAAGTTTCTTTTACATCTGAAGATTTCTCTTCGTTGAGAATGAAATGCTGTGTTCTTTACGCAAAGCGTCGTGATGGAGACGTAATTTGAATAGAAGAAATTGTAGACTAAGCGATAATCAATAGTACCAGAGAAACTCAACGTTACAGAACTGCCGGCCGAAGTGGCCGTGCGGTTAAAGGCGCTGCAGTCTGGAACCGCAAGACCGCTACGGTCGCAGGTTCGAATCCTGCCTCGGGCATGGACGTTTGTGATGTCCTTAGGTTAGTTAGGTTTAACTAGTTCTAAGTTCTAGGGGACTGATGACCTCAGAAGTTAAGTCCCATAGTGCTCAGAGCCATTTTTTTTGTTACAGAACTGTTTTGTGCCTAAGAGTTACGGCATATTTTATCTTTAATTGTAGAAGGCCACTTCTCTTCAAATATTTGTTTCGGTATAACAAAATACATACATTATACAAATTGCGTCCTACTCCACACACGAATAGGAAAAGAACTAGCTTGGACTGCTGTCGTTCACGGAGCACACTGAGATTTGCTCAACGGAACAATTTCTATTGAGTGGCCAGCAGTCGTACTAAAATTGAACGAACATCTAGGCAGAAACACATTTTCAGACATCAGTGATGTTCCAGAGGCCACGATAAAGAAAATGAAAGATTTGCTGGAACAATCTCAAGGCACTTGGCTAAAAAGATCTTGTAACAGGCTCATAAAATATATGTTTATGAACTGAGACTCGTGTTAGAAAGCAAACATACACAAACTATAAAGGAAAATGTAGAAACATCCTGTATGCCAAACACAATGGAAAAGCTTACCGGTTCGCCATATCTAATAAACGATTCCCTATTGTGTCATGATATAATAAAGAACAATTATTTTATTTAAACTATTATTCCGCTTACGCTCTACGAAATCTCAAAGGTTTGGTTCGATATATTACGAAAAAACAAGAAGAAAAATAAGCATAACGGATTTACTCAGTCATTCACAAAATAAAAGAAATATTTTAAGAACGAGAGCGGACGGAGCTCTCAGCTTATTGTCAAGAAATCACGGCAACTTCTCCTATATACGAGGGTTGGAACTTCAATAGTGGCAGCTATTTATTTACGGCTCGTACAAAATAGATACGTGTTTAAAAGTTTTACTGACCTTCAAAGTAGTCACCAGCATTGGGTATAACCCGTTGCCAGCGATGTGGAAGTCGTAGGATACTCTTAGCAGTGCCAGTTGTGTTGACAGTTCGAGCGGAGCGGTCTATTGCCCGAAGAATTTGTAGCAGTTCTGAAGCGAATTCCGTAAAGTGTTTCCTTCAGTTTAGAAATCGAGTTAAACTCACGAGGGCTTAAGTCAGGGGAGTGTAGTGGGTGGTATAGCCCCATCAGTCAAACAAATCAGTAACAGCTTGCACTGTACGTGCTTGAGCATTGTCCTGCAAAATGATGGTCAGGTCCTGCAGAAAGTGTCATCACTTCTGTCTCTAAGCTGGTCGTAAGTTGTGTTCCAAAAATGAACAGCATATATATATATATATATATATATATATATATATATATATATATATATATTCCATAAAGAACACATTAGTATGTCATTCTCAACGAAGACATATCTTCAGACGTAAAAGAAACTTCAGGCATATCCCAGAGGACTGTTATATGATCATTACTGTTCACAATACATGTATACAGTGTTAACACACAATATAATATCAAATGTATCACTTTTAAGTATCGGTTCGTTCTTCCGTAATGATCAATGAAACTGTTATTACACTTCAAACATAATACCTGTAGACATAACATTACGAAAAGCGAACAACTCTCGACTGGAAAAAGAGTCAATTTCTCATAGCTTAGCTATCTGCACGTTTATAAAATAGTTCTCAACTCAATTTCACTTCCTTGACGGCCACAAGTATATCGTAAAGAACAACTTCATTTAAAAACGGTTGCGAAACGTATTTCTTTACAGCCAAATATCCCAGGAGACTGGCAGCTGTGGCAGAGGGGTACCCAACTGAGAGTTGAGAGGAATTTCCAATTCCGGTATTTGCCTTCTAACGGGGGGAAACTTACCGAAAACCTTAGTCGGGACCTGGGGGATTGAAATATTTTTAAATATAACTTTTAATTAAGTGGTAAATGACAACCACACGGTGCTGAGATTACCCTTGTTTCAATGTACTATACCATCGAAGTGGTTCTTTGACTCTGTGAATGGCTTTTATTTAATCAACAGTGGTCTAATATGTTACACGAATTCTCCACTTCTTTCAGTCCGTATTATTGCAGAAAATTCGTCGTTCGTATATGATTGGTCATTTATAAGCTCTAACTGTTTATCAACGCCGTTTCCATCTTACGTTTAGTAAAATTATCTCGTTGGTAGTTTGTTCTCATTCTTGCAACATCACTGAAATATAGGTATTGTCTATCTTTCACTGCAGAGGATAAAGATATTAATATTAGAGTTAGCCATGAAAATGGAATATTATCTAAAAAAATAAAGTAAAGGAAATAAAAAATATGGCTCACATACTTTAACAGATTGCAAGAAGGAAGAATATCAAAGTAAGTTTTATCATGTTGACTGAAGACGCAGGAAGGTCAAGAAACCGTTGGTAACATCTTGCAACTGGAAGGAGAAAAAGAAGAAGGAGAGGAAGAAGATCTTTCTTTGCACCGTTAAACAAACATAATCAACGCCCTACTACCATAATCTGTCAAAAGTCAGTTCCTATTACTTAGTACCGTTTTGCTCTCCCTGCCATAAGAATGAAGACACTGTAATAGAATTCGGGAAGCGTGAGGCTCTAATCCCCACAGCATCATCCAGTAGTGATTACTCTGTCGTTGCCTGCACTCACTTCAGGCGAGTGCTGGGCTATTTCTTTAACGGCATTACCTTGATAACTGCGTCGAGTTACTTCTCTGTACGAGAAGTAAAGCTCTCATGTCCCTACCTCTCCGATTTGCCTGGTTGTCTGTATCACCTCTCATTTGATAAATGGACAAAAGAATTGTGCAGAACAGTTACTCGACAGAAGACAGAAATACGATCTAATAGTCTAAATGAACTTCTAAAATTACACCCATCTTCTTGTGATAGAAGCATCTAGCATTATCATGTCAGATTAATATGTTGGAGCGCGAGTTATTTTCTTAATTTTCCTTGACAAACAAACGTCGGTCTTAAAGAAAGTCTTACGGAAGTATTCATTCTGATTCTGATAATTGCTGCTTTCAACTATGTTATTGCTTACGTGCAAACATTGTGGTTCTCCGTAAAGTCCATTGTTGCGAATTGTGAGAAACGTTTCTTTCTAATAGAGAGCAACATCAAATACGGTGTAAAAGAAACTAATAGTCTATGGGAAGCGATACACTTTTCCTGTGTTATTGCTCTACCTTGCGTTTCCACTTTTTTGTTGCCACTAATTACGCGCCACGAAACATGTCAGGGAGGGGGACGTAGTACCGAAACACGTCGCTAGATGGGGACGGCGTTGCCAATCGTGCTGTTTCAGGTTGCCTTCTCGAAACAGCCTTTCGTCAAAACTTAAAACCAGATTAACTGCCACACTACTAATTGTTGCCTATGGCACCACTAATGCTTCGCATATAATTGTGACAGTTTCCTTAATCAGAACATACCCTCTCACCGCCGGTGGAACATTTATAGATGAAGGTGCAAAATGGTATAACGCTGTTAGCTGATGATCCCAGTACAGGAAAGGTATATAGGTGGAAAACGCGATTCTGTTCAAACAATACCGAATCCGGGGACAGCAGTAATACGTTCGCGAATATGTGTTGTGTACCTTCTCCGGAAAATGAGAAAGATTAATGTCTATAAATGAGTTAAAATTTAATGAGTTCAAAGTTTAAAGAAAGACATACGCCTCCTCTTGTTTTACTGAGAGAGAAGCTTGAATTGCATGTCACACGTGATGATCTGACTTTTATCTTCTATGTACTTCCATTATTGTGGCTACAGTTGAGTTCACCGGTACAACAAACTTTTTAAATGTTAACATTGTTCCACACTCACTATCATTAAATGGTGTCAAATTTCTATTTATATTACGTCCATTTGCAATACTCGGTGGTTACAGCTGTGAAACTAGTTACGTTGTTCTTAGACCTTAAGTCAGTGGTTACCAACCTTTTCTACCTGTGGCACCATTCGCATCCACAGATTATCTTATGTCCCCCTATGTTTATTTTATTTATTTATTTATTTATTACTTCTTTCGAAAACCTTTATTTCGCAGTAAACTGCAATCCACACTTCGCTGTAAAGGGTTATCAAATGTAGAGTAATACGAAACTATGGCGTGTCAAAGGATTTGGTAGACGAAATAGCGATGTATTTATGTCTTCCGTAAGTACGTAATGACACTGTTTTCATTGAACAACACTTTTCACATCCAACTTTTTTTTTATGTGGTGAAAATCACAGGAAAAATTCGAAAATATCAATGAGACAATAACATTGTTTTTTCCTCGTTCAAGTTACTACCGTGGTTTTTTTTCGTGGTGTCGAATACAGGCAATTTCAAGATTTTTTCCCAACAAAAAATTCTTTTTGTTTATTTTTCAACGCCCTGTGAGCTTATTAGATGAGTTTCTAGACGCACGGGCCGCAGTGAGTCGTTCGAAGGGCATTATGACACAGAATGTGACAATTGGACGTCGTCTTTTTCTATAAATGTGAATCCACACGTAATGCATACATCATCATGCAATCTCCTTTCAGTTAAGGATACAGACTGCAGACTGAATATATTGTGTAAGCAGTAACTTAGTGATGTGCGAGGCAAAGCTGATGCTGCCAACTCCACAAAAAGTGCACTGGCTGGCTGTAATAAGATTACAATTCTTTTGATTTGTCTGACAGCTTGTTTCGTTCTACTGAGCTGTTTGCGTCCCCCCCCCCCCCCACCTCCCCCCCTCTCCCGTCATCAGGCCCCTGGGTGGCGTGGGGAGGGGATGTGCGCTCCCCAGTTTCGGAACCACCGCTATAGGCAATGCGTGGCCACTTTGATCGCTTATGCGAATGTTGGCAATGTTTTCGTCAAATGTTGATAATACTATTTCTGTTTCACTATGTTTTTGCTATGTTATGTTGATGTGTAATTCTAGTATCGTATTTGGAAATGGTTTCCACGCCGATACTGTCGAGTAATCAATTCATATTGAAACCGCTTAACTGAAATTTTACATAATTTAAAAAAAAAAACTATGTGGAAAGATAATACCTTGTAATTTCCATGAAGCTGCTTTCTGGTTGGAGAAGTAGAGTCAAATACTAGTATTGTCGCACATGTTGCTCATGTTAATAGTATTATTGATAAAACAGAAGGATAAACAACTAAATTACCATTATTTGAATTCAATTCGTGAAAATTACATATTTATTTAGGCTTTCTTAAGTAACGTGCACAAATAAATGAAATATTTTGCTTTATACAGGTAAATTTGTTAATTCAATGCATGTAACACTGCAGTATGTAGCGTTAAATATGCAAATACAGAGCGTAAGGCAAGAAAATTTAAATGATGTAAACGGCAATTTTTTTGATTTACAATCTGTGTATGGAAACCTGTATTATTATGAGTGAATACAGGAAATTAATACAAACAACAGTGTCCGTAAATTACAATATGTGGACTTCTATACTGAGTCTTTGAGGTACTGAATAGATATTTTGGTTGGTTATATACTGTTGGCGATATGCCAGAGAAAACTTCTGCGAAGCAGCTGCTTAAAAGTCCAGTACTTCCGTAACAAACTGAAATCGATAATTCGAAGCATTTCTTGTTCTCGACAAGGCGCGACTAGGATGTGCATGCCTAACGTCTCACCCTTGTGTGTGTGTGTGTGTGTGTGTGTGTGTGTGTGTGTGTGTGTGCGGCTCGTGAGATGCACGAAGATGTTCGAGTAAGAAGGGTAGTAATTAAATTTATAGTTTAGCAGCGAAACTGATGTTTCAACTACAAAAACATTTAACCTGACTGAAAAGCTAGATAGTTGAGTTGATACTGGGTCGGAGAAACGTTTTGAGTGCTACAAATGTTTTCGTGAGGGCCGGGAGACAGTGGATGACGACGAAAGCAGTAGCCGACAAAGTGACTTCTAGGATGGTAACGAAAGCGCTGTCTGTGCACGAAGATCTCAACAAGCAGAAGCTACTCCTCATGTACTGACATGAGAACAAGTGCACTATCGACTGAGTCTAATCAGTATTTGTTATCGACGTTCAACCGTGAGAAGAACTTTTAGACAAGGTTGCTGCTGGTGAAGATACATGACGACCTGATTATGATACTGAAACACAGTGTCGGAGCTGCGAATGAGATGGCGGAACTCCACTAAGAGTAACGGATAGTTACGCCTTCTGAAATCAGTGGCGAATACGATTTTGAGAATATTTTCAGATATCAGTGCCATCATCTACAAAAAACTGATTGCGAGATTGTAGAACAGAGAACAAGAAATTGTATCAGAAATTGTTAAAACACTCGCTCGTTAGATTCCGAGTACCTCCTCCGAATCTCTCCACCTCTCGTAATTTTTTTTCTGTTGCGTGAGAACTCATTCGGCAATATCAAATCACCACTTCCTTAATATTTCGTTCATAAGGGATGGCATTATGAGGGCTGTTACTGTTGATCACTGCAAATAAAACAGTTTCTGCGTCAGTCGCTCACCCTTCCACACTCTCTATTATTAATTTGTCTCCTCCGATCAGCGTCCTTTGCCAGAAAATGTATCTTAAAGGTTGAAGAATTGAGTAGATCCAGAAGTCTGTGACCTTCCGAAAGAAGTCTTTTTAACACAATTTTGGAGTTGAAAACTCGTGCTGAGCACTGAACTTCTTGCTAGCTTAGCCAGTTGATATATGGACACTTCTGTGTGGCTTGGTAGCCAATATCCGACATGACACACATCTTTTTATTTCTTTTGACATAATCACAGAATTCGTTTTCATGTTCGGACGTACATTGCCATCTGTTTTTTGGTAGCAAATGGCGAATAAAGCGTTCTCAATATACAAGGTGTTTGTGGTATAAGAGCAAATATTGTGATAAGTTGTACCGTAGTATGTACTTGCTTCATGGAGTTAGGTGTTTTTTCTCTGTGTCTAACAGTCTTCCCGAAAACACGTCACATAATTTATTACCTTATGTTTTCTGAGCAGTCGTAACTGCACCACTAACTGGACTACTCCTGTCAGTATAGACTAACCATTTGGGGTCCACACTTCAGCACTTGACCTGCTGCCCAGAGAAATATGCATTAATGGCTTACTCTTGCCGCATTTACCTTCAGGTGCTAGGTAAACTTAAAACATATTGCTTCTAATAGCTATAATTCTTAGTCTGCAAATAGAGTAAATACAGATGTAACGTTCTTCGGTACACTGTCCACAGTCACCAAAAAAGTACCAGTATGTATGTCACGCATGCACTCTTTGTACGTCATATTTTTCCCTGAAATTTAACACACATAGCCAGTTAGCTCATTCAGACACCACTTCTATCTTTTCCCAGTTACTCTTCATTCTCTTTTCGGTTCTCAACGCGAAGGTACTTTCTTTCCCACTATCTTCTCAATAAGAAAGGCAAAGAGAATGTTCCTCATTAAAAGCAATATACCTGTATCAAACGCCAGTCTTAATTCGACGAATAAATTTCTGAGAACGTACTTTGGAGCACAGCATTGGACGGTAGTGAACGAGAGTGTGTGGGAAAACCAAAAAAGAAGAGAACGGAAACGTTTCAGATGTGGTCCTACATATGGCTGTTGAAAATTCGGTGGTCTTGTAGCATAAGAAATGATTAGGTTCTCCGTGGAATCGGCGATAAGAGGAATGTGTGGAAAATAGTGACAAGGATAAGGGACAGAATGATAGGACATGTTTTAAGACATCAGGGCGTAACTTCCATGGTACTTCGTGGTAGGCCGCATCAATCAGCCAGAAGACTGATCAGAAGAGTTCCTCTTTCAGTCTTCCTCCCCAGTTTAAATCTGTCTGACTGTAATTAGTCTTTGTTGTGCTACTTTTCATGAACTAATGTAAACAACATTTTTTTTCTACTCTAGTTATTCCTTTCTTCAACTATTTACAGTGTTACTATTTATAGGTGTTTCATCCCATATTAAGTGTATTTTTATAACGTATATGTGATTATGACAATATAAAATATGTAGAAGGTCTGGTTAAATGTAGTGTATGATGGCCCGGCTCCTGTCAGGATAAATAAATAATTAAAACAGATTAAGATACGCTGCCTGAGACTTCTTGCTTCAGATGATGGTGAATCCGGTCATGATTGGAAACGTATGTGATAATGCTCGGAAGAAAAATGAAGTGAGTAAGAGAAGTCAATCATTTTTTTCCGCTGTTAATATCTACTTTTTTTCTTTCCATGAATGCTTACTGCGTTGGCCAGAATAAATGCGATGCCAAATTGCTTCCACTGCTTCTTTTTTTATTTTCTTTTTCTTTTTTCTTTGTTTTTGGAATTCAGGTAAAAGATGGAACGCACTTTCATCGAATGATACGACTGATGCCTGTAGAGAGCGTTGGGAAACACAATGGAGTGTGTTAGTCATAAGAGAATGTTCCGCTGTATTCATTAACAATTGACAAAGACCCGCTACGTTTGTCATATTTTCCCATACTTTTCTTTTTTTTTCAAATGGGAAAAAAACTCAGTTTATTGTCTCATTTGTATGGCATCTAACTTAAAAAATGTATTGTCACAAACTAGAACTAGTGTTTTGCTTTCCGGTCGAAAGATGATTAAGCAATGCTGATGCTCAACATGCGAACAGCCTTCATACCCTTGTCCGTGAGAGACACGATTCTTCTAAATCCACTTCGTAACATTGGAATCTTTGCCCTTGTCCATTACTGACAGTCGCACTGTACGCTAATTCCACCGGTAATTGAAGCCTTTTAAAGCTGAATGGTTATTTAGTTGAAATGGGTGGAGCTCGTGATATAAATGCTACCTTCCCTTTTTATTTTCTGCTTAATATTGCCGCTTCTATGACGAAGTTTACAAATTTGTTTGCTTTGGTGTGCCGGAAATTTTGGGCGAATCGAAGACTTCTATTGGGAAGTTTGCGTTTTTTCTTGGTCCACCATTGTGTCAATGAATTTAAATATTTTTTCTTCCCCTGGTATCATATTCTGTATTCGCCGATTTGCTAGTTGAACTAGGTTATTATTTACTTTTGAATGCATTATGGGAACAGCAGTGATCAATGTCTTGTAAATAATTACTATTAAAAACAGTCTTGATCACAATTTATTTTATAAGGTGACCGGTTTCGACCACTGCTGTGGTCATCTTCAGACCATTGAGTGGAAACCCCTTTCTCCAACAGAAAGGGGTTTCCACTCAATGGTCTGAAGATGACCACAGCAGTGGTCGAAACCGGTCACCTTATAAAATAAATTGTGATCAAGACTGTTTTTAATAGTAATTAGGTTATTATTTGCTGCCAAAATTCTTTGTTTACGCAGTTTCTTTCAGTATCTCTCTATAAGCCGATACACATTTTAGAGGAGTTGCTCCTCTGTCTTTATTACGTTGCACAACTCGTTGATTAAGGGATTTTGCCGTAGTGCATATCCATACGATATGTGCCATTTCGAAATTGTATTTAAACATTCGAGTATATTCAAGGACATTCGAAGACATTCATTAACATTCGGAAAATGTCTATAAAAGTTCGGGAACAATAAAATATAGAACAATCTAGTATTTTTTTACTTGAAAAAATACATTGATTCGCAGGAGAAGCTTATTACAAGACATCAGGCTTACCGCTGTAAGACATAATGGCAACCACTTCACTCACGTGGCCACGACCTCAACAGCTACCACAGTACAATCGCTGTACTGTATAATGGGGGAACCAACAGTAGCAACAGAAGGGAAAACCAGCGGTTGATGATGAGTAGTTTTGGAGGTATCCTCAACTTCAGCATATCAAGCGAATGTTGATACCGCTACACGACCCCATCCAGAATGATGTGCTGCAGTGCTATATACAGGGTGCTCTAAAATTCCCGTTACAAACTTCTAGGACTTGTAGAGGGATCTAAGCATATAATATTTTGAATTGGAACCCACATTCGGAAATTTAAAGTTTACGTCCTACAACAATTTGAAAACATGTCGGTAATGCGACCCCTTGTACAAGTAATTTATTAGGCGTGACCTATTACATCACATGTTTTACAATTCCACTAATTAATAACCGAAGAAATAAAAAGGAGACTTAATCATTTTTCACAAAAACTGTTATTTATAGTTGAACAATTTTTGTCCTTTTCAAAAGAGGTTAGCGCTCTAGTCCACTACAAGTGTAGTTCGATGTGGCGACCTTTAAGATCTGTTCACGCATGATGATGTGGTACACACACTACCACACCTGCTGTCTGTACAGTATGTCCTGCAACGACCACAGCTCTTACTATCAAATCTTCCTCTGTCTCTACAGGAGTGTCATAAATCAAATTCTCCGCCCGACCCCAGAGGAAAAAGTCCAACTGAGACAGATCCGGTAATCGTGGAACCCTATCCATCTGTGTCCGAAACACTGTCCAGATGTTCTCGAACATGACGTGAAAGGCGAGCGGATGCGCCACCATGCTGAAACCAAGTCTTGACGGACGTTCAGTGGTACAGCACGCAACAACACGCCCAATACTTGTTCTGGGGAAGATCAGGTAGATGGGACCCATGAGCGTGGGTGGAAATATGTACGGTCCAGTCACATAACCATCCAGAGTACCTGGCAACACTTTCATCCCAAATCTGTGTTAGAATCCCTGAACATGTGCGTCATATAGGTTTCCGCCTGTGCAGATATGGCTGCTTCGATAACTAAGAACACAATCCCTTGTTAATTTGCTTTTGTCTGTGAAGAGAATGCGACGTGGAAAGACTAGGGACTCGTCGATGCGGAGGCACAGAAACTGCGCGCAGAACTCAACGCGTGGGGTGCAAAATCGGCTGGCGTAAGTGACTGTGTCATTTGGAGGTGGTAAGGATATAGTTGTTGTATGTAGGACATACGAGACGGTGCTGAGAACAATACCGATTGCAAGCGCAATTGATCGTATATTCCTTGACTGGTTCTCTTCAACGTGATGCAGTACGACTTCTTCCAATTGGGGTGCGCAGCGTCTTCTTGGAGCACCACAGTCATGCCTACTGACAGTGGAGGTCCCATTCCTCGAAGCCGTTGAGTAATTGTGGCGAAAAGAGTATGCGATGGAATCGGACGTTGTGGATAACGTTCTTGATAAAGACGACGAGCAGCTGTTCCATTAACGTGAGCTTTGCCATACAGTAGGATAATGACAGTGTATTCTGCAGAAGTGTACTCAACCATGATATTCACATATACGTGAATGAGGCTCAAACCAGGTGAGAGAGGTGGGATAGACGTCTACACTGTTGCATACCTATCGAGCAAACAT
This sequence comes from Schistocerca americana, assembly GCF_021461395.2. NCBI lineage: Eukaryota > Metazoa > Arthropoda > Insecta > Orthoptera > Acrididae > Schistocerca > Schistocerca americana. The sequence continues at coordinate 244,042,802 of NC_060119.1, read as the reverse complement.
TTTTTCAAAAGTGTGTAACACAGGATGGTACGTTTCTGGAGATGGGTTCCAGTTCAAAATATTATTTAGTCAGTCCCCCCTGCTAGTCCTAGAAGTTTTTACGGGGAATTTTAAAGAAATCCGTATAATTCATGAATTGTGAATTCTCAAACTGATGTTCATATAGACTTACAAAGGATATCAAAATGTACTCTATATGGCCTTCCGAAGGTTCACAAGGAAGGGGTTCCTTTCCGTCCTACGGTGAGTATCATCGGCGCTCCGACATATCGTGTAGCCAAGCATCTTGCTTCTCTGTTGAGTCCACAAGTAGGTCGGTGTGAACATCATATCAGGAACTCAGCTGATTTTTTACGTCGTTTGGAGGGACTGAGGTTGACTGACTCAGATATTTTAGTGAGTTTCGATGTGGTCTCTCTCTTCACTCGTGTTCCTCTGTCTGATTCGTTGCGGTTAATTGAAGCCAGGTTTGGTACTGATTTAACTAATCTCTTTCGGCATGTGTTGACATCCACTTACTTTTTGTTTAATGACCTGCATTACTAGCAGACAGATGGAGTTGCGATGTGTAGTCCGCTGTCTCCTGTGATCGCAAATTTGTTTATGGAAGACTTCGAGGAACGTGCATTGAAACCCGCCTGTTTCTTTAGATACGTTGACGATACCTTCGTTGTTTGGCCTCATGGTAGGTCGAATTAGAATGTCTTTCTAGGACATCTGAACACGATCCACCCGAACATTCGTTTTACGATGGAGGTGGAAGAGGATGGTTGTCTTCCCTTTCTTGACGTTTCGGTTAGGAGTAAGGATGATGGATCATTGGGACATGCTGTCTACAGGAAACGTACTCACACAGACTTACAGGCTAATAGTTGTCACCATCCGGCTCAGCGTGAATGGGTACTTCGTACCTTGGTACACAGGGCACATGTCGTTTCTGACGCTGAGACTTTGTCAGCTGAGCTGTACCATCTTGAAGTTAAATTTCGTGAAAATGGTTATAGTGATAGACAGATTGAACGTGCTTTGCGCTATCGACCAACTGTACATCGGATGACTGATGATAATTCTGAGTCAACACCCAAGTCTACTGCCTTTTTGCCTTACGTAGGAAACACGTCCAACAAGATCGGTCGTATTTTACGGAAATACGATGTGAAATGTGTTTTCCGACCTCCATCTAAAATTAGAGCACTTTTGAGTTCCGTTAAGGATGATATTGGACTGCGTAAGGCGGGTGTATATCGTATTCCTTGTAGCTGCGACATGGCATATATTGGTCAAACTATCAGGACCGTGGAGGACAGATGTACTGAGCAGAAACGGCACACACGATTACAGCAGCCAAATAGATATGCTATTGCCGAACATTGTTTGGATACTGGTCACCCCATGTTATATAATAACACTGAGATATTGGCATGCACGTCCAGCTATTGGGACAGTGTTATTAGGGAGGCAGTTGAGATTAAATTAGCGAGCAACCTCGTTAACAGGGATGGAGGTTTCGGTTTAAACTCTGTTTGGAATCCGTCTCTCTCGCTTGTCAAAAAACAGAGGGACAGTGTCAATACTACCTCACCTGCGAATTCATAGTCTCACTATCGATAGCTATGACTTTGGTCATCTTTGGTGGCACTAGTGTTCAGTGTGTGTGTTATCTTTCCTGCATCAGTCCGAGAACCGAGGTTTTAAATTTGGATGTACGCCGCCTGTCCGTTGCAGTTTGCCTTGAAAATGGCGGGGTGTTCTCCCACCGAAATATTGGCGGTCGCTGAAAGTGTTACCTGTCTGAATTCCCGGAAGTTATTTGAAAGTTGTATACTCCAGGAGAAACTCAGGTCTCACAAAAATGTACTCTGTTAACGAGATATTCGAGACTAGACTACAAGGTTCAAATATGTGCTGGTATGAGTACCGAGCGACGTAAGACACTTGGGTCGGCTTTGGGAAGATGGTGGTTCAAATCCCCGAGCGGACATTTAAATTTTAGATTTTTACAAATCAATTAAGGAAGGGAGATGAGATAAAGGGGGAACTGCTTTTTCCTCCTCATAACTGCGTACAAATTTTCATCCTGTATATACGAATTTCGTACACTTCTCTTAACTTTATTTGGGTCATATCAGGAGAAGGTAATCGGTGACAACACCAAACCAAGATTCAGTAGCATGTAAATATTATCCAATTTTCACGAGAATTATCCCAATGATTTGACCTTCGATCCGGTTACCGAACTTTCCAGCGTTTTGTACGCCGCCATCTTCGGTGCACACAGTATCTCCGATGGATTTCATGCGCAGTACCGAGTTCTTTAAGGATCCAACAAAGAGGCGGCCGATTTACCTTGTAAAACAGAGTAAACAGCCTATGTAACCACGGCGTTAAGCGGAACCGGGCGTTGGTGGAGCCGACGTTCGCAAAACCTGTAAATCGATAAACAGCTTTATGAGCCAATTAACACAAGAAGTCCTTATGTTTAAAATATGCATGAAGATGCGCTTATCGGAGGAATCGCGGCTCCTGCGAGGGTGGCGGCGAAATTTCCGGTCAGCATTCTGGCTTCGCCGAGCCATCGGCGCCATTTTTATGTTAATTAAAAGCCCTTATCTTTTATCGCTAAATTACCGGCCGAGGTGGCGTTAACCGTAGCTGGATGGCTGCTCGGGACTTCGATACACTGCTTCTCTTCGAAGGGCGATAAAAGTTTACTTACGCGAAGTGACTACTTGGCATGACTTGTGTAGTCCTGATTCGTCGACATTCTTTGATATTCTTCTGCAGCGTCTTATTAGTCTTAAGATACGAAGGTGACTGAGCATTTCTTAGTTGATGTTTTCCAGGGATGTGTAACTCTAAACATAAATTATGAGCATGATTTGTCCGTTGAAATTGCAGTTCGAATCTTATCAAAGCTTGTAGAAATGTTTATCACATAATGATTACTAAAATATTAAACTTTCATTCCGTTCAGAACTAACGTCCATCGTCAACATCAGTATGAAGGGTGATCGACGGGTACGAATTTACTTTTGTATTCGCCGTAGCCTCCGAATGTCATCTTGGGAACGTATTACCATATCTGAAGCACACTGTGCATCGATTGTAAAAATAACAAAAAATGTTTGAAGAAACGCAAAACAGTTACAGTTTTGTTGGAGTGTAGGACCCCGTCATTGTTGCTAGTATTGTGTGTTTGAAAACGAATATCGAGGTTTAAAACATTTTAGCGTTCATTACATTCGAATTACAGTAATAAATAACACATCAAATGAAAGAGCAACTCAAACAGTTTTTTCTTAAAAGTGTTCAATGTTAGCATTATTCGTCACATGCTGTACATTGAGTCGATAGGCGAGCTCTTCCCACTGTCATCCGGCTCGTCGTGGTCAATCCAGTGCTCAGGTACGACGTCGTTCAACAAGTTGTGTACTGAGTCACGCCAATCAGGCAGCGCACTATCTTGCTGCCAAACAAATTTCTGTCGATCGGCTTCTTTCAATTGAGGAAAGAGCCATCTTCCTAGCGCATCAAGATAAGAAACACCACTTACAGCTGATTCACCGAAAAAGGAAGACCTACAAACGTTCCGCCGGGATATGGCACAAAAAATTCAATTTAGGGGAGTCTAATTCCAGCTGTACCGTCTCTTGGGGATATACTGATCTCTAGTTGAGGACATTATGTGTGTTCACATTTCCGTTTAGGTGAAATAACGATACATCACTGAAGACGACACGAACCAGAAAATATTCATTGTCATGGAGCGAAATTTCATTTGCAAAGCTGGCACGTAAACTGTAGTCAGTGGGAAATTAGGAAATTTGTGGTAAGGTCATCGGTCCCTAAGCTTACACAGTACTTAATATAACTTTAATTAACTTATGCTAAGGATGATACACACACCCATGCCCGAGGGAGGACTCGAACCTCCGATGGGGGAAGCCGCGCGGACCGTGACAAGGCCCCCTTAACCACGCGGCTACCCCACGCGGCTAGTCTGTGGTCTTCAGAGCTTGTAACAACTGGAAACTATATGGTAGCAGTTGTAAGCACCTCCATAACTAGACACAAGAGGTTATTGGAACTGATAATTCACGACTAGCCTCGCGAATTGATTTCTTGGCTGCGTATATGCAAAGTGAAGAGACGGATGAAAATTTATACCAAGACCGGAAGTTGAACCCGGGTCTCTACTCACTAGGTACATTATGGCAACTTGAAAAAGAAAGAGAGTTGGAGAGAGAGGGATATTTTATATATGTGCGTATGATAAAGCTCTTCCCTCGACAGTTTCTCTCCTTCATACTTCCTCTGTGTTCCCACAGATTACGTGCCACTGATCTCATTTGTACTAAGACTGCAGTACACGCGAGGTGCCTATTTACTTCCACCGCCCTGAATGGAATGCGTAAGTTCTAAGAAGTGTTTACCAACCTGCAGTCTTCTACAGTTGTTATCGCCGGCCGCTGTGGCTGAGTGGTTTCAAGCGCTTCAATCAGGAACAGCGCTGCTGCTACGGTCGCAGGTTCGAAACCTGCCTCGGCCATGGATGTGTGTGATGTCCTTAGGTTAGTTAGGTTTAAGCAGTCCTAAGTCCAGGGGACTGATGACCTTAAATGTTAAGTCCCATAGTGCTTAGAGCCATTTGAACCATTTTTGAACAGTGGTTGTCCCCTGTGCAGAAAACAACACATAGGTATTGAATCCGTTATCTTGAATCTGTAAGGAACTCTTAGCGAACCCATTTCGACACTTTTCGTAAATTTTAAGCCTTTTTCCTGCATATTTGCGTGCTTATTTTAAGATTTGTATGCTGCATATAATCCGGTACCTACTCATAACATTTTGCATTTATAGGAATGGCTCTTCTCTGTACATAAAAGAAATTGCAATATGGATGGAATTTTTATCAGCACACCACACAGGCTTGGAAATACTGGAGTGCAGTTTGGTAGCTTTCAGGCAAGGCGCTTATGTCGTAACACCTCTCGTTTCCGCCACTGTATTACACGCTCACAGTGTAATTATTGTTAAGTCTAGTGACCTTTTGCATGTGAGTACAGGCATTGCAAGACTTGAACCTCTAGAGGCATCTGAAATATTTGCCTGAAAGTGAACAGTTGAGGAAGGTGCCATACAGACTTGGAGCGAAGAACAAGGCAACGAAAAAGCCTAGTCATGGGACTGGCACAGTCGTGACATCAGTCCTTGGATATCCAAAAGTAGGTAGAGGCGCATGGAGTAACAAGGAACAGGCAAATGTAGGGGGCACCACAATTTTGGATCTATGACTTGTATTAGGAGGAACAGAATGCTTCCAGAATGAAATTTTCACTCTGCAGCGGAGCGTGCGCTGATATAAAACTTCTTGGCAGACTAAAACTGTTGCCTGAACGAGACACGAACTCGAGGTCCTTGCCTTTCGGCGGCAAGTGCTCTAACCAAAATTTCTTTTGAATTTTGTTCGTTGTATTTGCTCATAGCGGACGTCACATGACATCAATTGAAGTTCTTTGTTGATCCCATCACTCAGTTTTTTTATTACAGTGATCAGCCTGCTCTCTGGCCGAACACGCTGAGCTGCCTCGCCAGCAACCAAATGAGCCACCCAAGCACGACTCAAGGCCCGTCCTGACAGGTTTACTTCCGCCAGTACCTTGTCTCCTACCTTCCATACTTCACAGATGTTCTTAGTTCTGGAAGAAAGGATATTGCGGAGGCATGGCTTTGCCCCAGCCGGGGGATGTTTCCAGAATGAAATTTTCACTCTGCAGGCGAGCGTGTGCTGACATGAAGTTTCCCGGCATAAGTTCAAGTTTCAAGCAGATTGCTGCTAATACTCAAAGAAATTAGCAGAGATTAAAAGAAATGCAAGACCTACTAAAAAAATACAAACTTATAATAACCTTAAGAAATTAATATCGATAGCTACTTAACTGCCAATTTGTTTTTGTGTACCTCGTTTGAAACATCATTTCGAGTCGTGGTACGTACTTTGACCAGTACACGTGAGAAAGGGTGTCACATTAAACAGCAATTCAACTCTGCTCATAAATTCATTCTCTTTACACTTTCTCCTCTAAGTCAACCGTTATATGATGTTCTTCACCCACTCTATACATATGAAAACAACTTTTAGCTCTGCGTGGAAAATTAGTCTTCGTATGCTCGTTCCTTCAGAAACACCGAAGTTCGTTAGTCCATTTAACACAATGAAAAAAGATGGAAGATGACAGAAAACTAAATCAAAAACATGCTTTGAGTGGGGAACGGTATAAGCAGATTAATGTAGTGCATAATTCAAATACTCAGAAGAAGCGAGTCGGAGACTTTTAAATGAAAACCGCTGAAGGTATTGTAATGCCATTGTCTACAGAAGAAGTTGCGGTCCCTATAAAAGCGCTGAGAGGCAAACATCCACGTGACGACACAGAGAGCACGTGCACCCACCGACCGTCCACGGCTCTCACAAGGCAAGTGTCAAGAAACGATCTTGGTGAAACTTGGCAGGTATTAAAATATCTAATTAGTCATTATTAGTCTGTTTATTTATTTTACTTGTATTTGTTTTATGCTTCAAATTGTTATTTTACGTTATACGTCAAGTTTTTACTTTATCTTGTTTGTTTTTTAGTTTACCGTTCCACATACGTGTATTCTGTTGATTGAAAATAATACCTGCCTCATTATTATAATACAGCATCCCTACAATAACGATAATCTGCAGATGAATGCTTAAAAATAACTTTTTTTTACAACCTGCACATAAAATGGGCGAAATTTCTTCACGTAATATTCACGACAGAGAACACAATATAAAACAAAAATCGGCAGGATTTCAAATTGTCGCGGGTGACCCTATAAATATCCTGAATTGTATCAGTCATATTTCAGTGCATTCGTAAACCTTGGCGAAGAAAATTGATTATATACTAGTGACTGCAGCTTGATTATATTATTCCTCAAGCGGAGACTGACAATAATCTTTCTACAGAACTGGATCTGAAAATCTGCTCACAAAGTTATTCCAACAATGAAAGAAGTATAAGCCTCACGATTCTACGAGTGCCGCCGAGTCCTTTGAGATCACCAGATGCACGAATTTCTTGTCCTACGTACAATGGTCAAAACGGACTTTTGAACAGTGATCACCTGCGTTTTCAAAGTTTTAAAAGAAACTAACGGTGAGTTTTGAACCGAGAATTCCAGAATCTCTTTTTGAAGCCCCAAATGTCCTTGCATCGAAATCTGGAAAACGAACGTGTGACCATGTCATAAGATATTTGAAAGCTGTGTTGTTTGCCAGTGAGAGAGAAAAAATTGTGTTACTCTTAGATTCTCGGGCTGTCAATGTAAAAGAACCTACTTCATATGGGTACCACGGCAACAGATCTGTTGAATGAAGGCGGCATTCTTAGGCTGCAGTATTTGTAAATCATACGAACAGTTCCATTTCAATTGTAGTTTGTAAATCACTACGATCGGTAAGACAACGTGGAACTTCGGTTCCATTTTCCTATCTGTAGCACCTTGCTCTGGGTAAACACTCGAATATTACTTCATAACCGGAAACTAACCGTGTAGTCATGAAGAATTCTTAATGAATATTTATTCTGTGCTTAAACGTCATCTTCATACAAGAAGGCACTGTAGGCGCTAACTATAGAATGTCGATAAACAAGGATAAAACAAGAGCTTTGGGATATTACACACAAGATGACAGAAATAGACGCCTCCAGGAACCGTCACGCTAATACCGGATAACACGCCGGTATTGATAACCGCCTCAGTTTGCCGAGGAGCAGATTTCTTGCTTATCTGTATCGCCTAGAAATAATAGAGAGAAAAATTAACCATGTAAATAAGCTGTGAATGTTAATGATAATGGAGACTATACTTGCGGCAACGTCATCATCGCTTAGTTGCCACACAAGGTGTAAAATGTGATATTTCCAAGAAAATATTTCGTGTATCTTCAGTCCTAATAATTGAAACAACTTGTTGCAGTGATTATTTGATCACTTTGTTCTTGTAGAAGTGTGAGATAACGAACTGTCCTTAATAGATATGCACTGTAAATTGTTGCAGCTGGGTGAAAACCAATACACACTGTAAGCCGTCAAATTATGGTACGCTCTTAGTCTATTAGATAAATCATTTGCATTACATTACATACCTTTCATAATGATACTTATGTGATGTACCAGTCGGATATTTTCGGCTCATCAGTCATCGTATACACTGAAGCGCCAAGGAAACTACTATTGGCATGCGTATTCAAATAAAGAGAGATGTAAAGAGGCAGAATATGACGCTGCGGTCAGCAACGCCTATATAAGTCAACAAGAGTCTGGTGCAGTTGCTAGATCGGTTGCTGCTGCTAAAATGGCATGTTATCAAGATTTAAGTGAATTTCAATGTGGTCGTATAGGCGGCGCACGATCGATGGACACAGCTTCTCCGAGGTAGCGATGAAGTGAGGATTTTCCCGTACGACCATTTCACAAATGCACCATGAATATCAGGAATCCGGTAAAACATCAAACCTCCGACATCGTGTGGCCGGAAAAAGATCCTGCAAGAACTGGAGAAACCACGACTGAAGAGAATCGTTCAACGTGACAGAACTGCAACTCTTCCGCAAATTGCTGCAGATTTCAATGCTGGGTCAAAAACAAGTGTCAGCGTGCGAACCATTCAACGAAACATCACCATCACTCGTGTACCCTTGATGACTGCACGACACAGAGATTTACGTCTCGCCGGGACTATCAACACCGACAATGGACTGTTGATGCCTGGAAACATATTGCCTGGTCGAAGATGGACGTGTAGGGGTACGGAGACAACCTCATAAATCCACGGACCCTGCATGTCAGCAGGGGACTGTTCAAGCTGGTGGATTCTTTGTAATGGTGTGGGGCGTGTGTAGTTGGAGTGATATGGGATCCCTGATACGTCTAGATACGACTCTGACAGGTGAGGTGTACGTAAGTATCATGTCTGATCACCCGCCCCCATTCATGTCCGTTGTGCATTCCTACGGACTTGGGCAATCCCGGCAGGACAATGCGACACCCCACACTTTGTTTCTACAGTGTATAGTGACAGATACAAAGGATGTGGCCAACTGAGTAATAGGAAACTAAAAATATTTATTAAATTCAAATGTCGAAAACTTTACCAGTTTAAGGCCACTCAATATTTTGTAAGAAATATGAACAACCTGGTATTGTCTCATCGAAAACTGTCGCCCTAGCCAGTTCTACATCTATATCTACAGGGTGAATCAACTGAAAATGGGCCCCCTTCTATTTCGTGAACTATTCAAGATTCTGGACAGAAATTTTTGGCGAATGGAAGTAAGCATAGGGCATATAATTTTGTTTCATGCGTAGTTCGTGGCAAACAAAATATTAAAACAAGCATGCTTTCTTTTAAATGGAACGATGTACTTTTTAATGGCTCTCTACATCTGTTGAAAATTTAAGTACAGGGAATAACGCTTGTTAATGTAATCGTTTCCAAGGTGGCCAAGGTGACCAGAATGAGCCATTGTAGTTTAAACATCGCCAAGTAGGGTTTCCATCCCAGGCTTCGTCGTTCTATCAAGCCTGTCGGCTGTTTACTTCTTTCCGCAAAAACTGTTCACTTAACGCTAGAACATTAAGGAGAGTTCGTTTTTTACGACACCATCGTAATTATTTTACTGTTCCATATTTTATTCAAAGGACGTCACGACTTATTGTCTGTGCACTAGTTATTTATAATTATAAAGTTTTCATTGGTATGCCATATTCAAAATAAGTACAAACTGTCCTATCTTACACCCTATACTGAAGAGAGGTGATTTGCGGAACCGCGAATTGGTACCAACTACAATCGTAAATTTTACGAGGGTCTAGTACTGTGTGGTTAGACGTAAATATGTAGGCACATTTGAAAAAGTTTCCCTATTCCTCCAACATGTCAAAAGTTAGCATGTAGTTCCGTTTCAAACAATCATAGGTGATCCTGTATCTGTTCTATATCGTATAAAGTAGGGCCAAGAGGAAAAACGTTTTATTTTGGTATCGTAGGCCTATCTTCATGCTGCGTATATCGATGGAACCCAGCATGGGCGACTGCCTTGGAGTTTACACCGCAATAACCTATCACAACCGTTCAATTTTAGCACTCCTCGGAAGCTTTTGTGAAAAGTTTCAACACCAGGTTATACAGTATAACTGTGCTCGTCCTTTCAAGAGCATTCGAAGCCTCTAAAAGGGTAGATGGTCACATTAAAAAAAAACATACATGCTTCAATATATCGTTTGATACAAGAGTTCAGAGAATTACCCACGCAGCATGATTACTTGGGCCTCTGGCTCCTATCATTTTCAGATAGCCTCGTTTCTATATCTTGAAGCGTTCACGAAATAAAAGCAGTGCAAGTTTTCGCGAATTCTTCCCGTATATTTCACCATTCGCCAACCATGTTAAGCGTGTAGTAGAGGGTACTTCTGTCCATCCCTCCGCAATCCCCCCACCACCACCCTCTCTGCCGATTTTTTTGCAGTCATTAATTTGTACATTATAAAATTCCGGTTTCAAAAAATCACCTATTGCTGACGGAATAGATTGTTGTTGGGGAGAGCTGAAACGAAATTTTACGATGCGAAAAAGGCATCGGTATATTCTTTAACGATCGATGCGAGGAGCGCGGAACGTCAGCACCCCCTCTGGCTGTCAGGATTTTATGACGGGGGCCGTTTCTCGCCGTGAGGTGTACGGATGGTGGCCATCCTTCACCCTAAGTCATTCCCCGAGACAAAAATGGCGTTACGGCGCTGCTGCGAGCCGCCGATAAGGGCCGAGGGCTCTATTGCGGCGCGATGTACTGTGCGCCAACGTGACGTATCGGCCGCGTCAACTTCTAATCCAGCCCTGTCAGGCGTCTTGAAGCGCAAATGAAACATTGTTATTACAGACAGGGGATCCAGCCATAAAATGTGGAATGAGCGGTATCACTCTTGTCCGCCACCGGCCGCGCCTTCCAGACTTACCGGCAACTCCAGCCACTGGAAGAGACCTCGATGCCCGCCATTTCTCTCCAGAGATCGAGGAGAGCGCACGTGTGGAAAATATACGGCAGTAACGTCACCGTTCTTTTCATCTGAGCCAGTTTTGTGTATTTGGTTGATACGTAAACAGTGCAAAACTTTGTGAAACTATACTTTCACATTGCAGTAAGTTAGTAGTACTGTACACAGAAAGTCCCATTATTCCCTATGTGCTACATAACTGTTAATGAATTGTTTCTTGCTGTTGCAGGGTCTCATGCACATTTAAATCCATTCTTCCAAGGAGGAAGCGATCGTAATGAGCACATGGGCTCATGGATGACCCCAAACAGAAAAATCAGTGGAAAATATTCAGCATGATTATACTACAAGGTTTCAGAAACCTTCCCCTCGAAAACCTACAATTTTACGTTGTGATAAAAATCTCCACCAACAGGACTAGAAGCGTGTGTCTAAGCTGCAGCGCATATCGAACGATCGCCAAAAAAGTTCATTCGTAAGCGGTCACATGAACTGAAGGTTCCATACACGGCACTACAAAAATATATTAAGAATGATTTGAAGTTAAAGGCATTTAAATCTCTGTTCGTAAACTAACTGACACTAACACCAAAAAATTTCACCAGGCCTGTGGGCGAATGCTCGATGTTTTCACGCCTCTTCCATCAAGTTCAAATGGTTCACATGGCTCTGAGCACTATGGGACTTACCCTCTGAGGTCATCAGTCCCCTAGAACTTAGAACTACTTAAACCTAACTAACCTAATCAGGCAGGATTCGAGCCTGCGACCAGTAGTAGTCGCGCGGTTCCAGACTGAAGCGCCTAGAACCGCTCGGCCACCCCGGACGAATGCGCAATATATCGCAGTGCAAAAGCAAGAAATTTTGTTCCTGGAGTAAAGAAAACGGACGATGTTATGAAGAGCTTAAGCTCCAGCCATCACATGTCACGATATGGGATGCAATGTCTGCAATCCTCTTTGTAGGTCCATATTACTTTGACAATGCTGTGCACTGTATTGCGTATCTCGGAGTGTTATGTGACTGAATTACTCTACATCTGAAAGATTTGGGATTGGTCAGTCATGTATGGTTCCAGTAGGACGGCGCACCAGCCCATTAGGCTATTGCCGTTACAGATTATCTCAGTGAGGTAGTTCCTGATAGATTGGACGTGGTTCTGTCCATTTACCTGGAATGGCCATGATGGCCATTATGGGAGCAACAGAGGGTTGCTGCCACACGTTACGAGACAACTGACGAACTTGAAGGATGCTGTTCGATGTTCGATTACTGCCATCACGCCAGCAATGTCGAGGAGAATTACATATCGTACTTGCAGCAGAACTGTGCTTGTTATAAAAAGGATGGTGTAGACACAGTCATACTGGAATCAATAACAAAGAACTGTCACACTACTTCATTGTTGTTCTCTGCCTTGATCCCACATTGCTACAATGCGACCATCTATGAATATGTATCCACTCGGTAGGCTGTAATGGGAGATTGTCCTCACTCTTTACTAAGTACTGAATTCTCAACGTCTGTGCAGAAAACTAAACTGGAGGTTATGCATTTATTAATTTGAATGTTGGTAAAAGTGTGTACAGGATATTCAGGACCTTATATATATTAATTTTGAGGAATGATAAATCTCATTCATAGGATCGTTTATTATTTCAATAAACATTTTCTTGTTGCCTCTTGAAGGCTCGGTTCCTGGGGGGGCGGGCCCAGGGTTCATGATCCACCTCCCATACACAAAACATTTTAATTAAGGAGTTTATATTTCTATATATACAACTTTCAGATCTCTGAGGCAGCCATCCATAACTGCCAAAGTATTTTCCGTATAGGACGTTGTGCATCCAGAAGGTTCTTCAATCCATCTGCCAATAAATGTGGCCCTGTGACATGGCATCGTTGCAAATGATCTCCAGATAGCTGAACGTAACCATTTCCAGTGAATGATCATTTTAGTTGGACCGGAGGAAGCAGTACATTCCATGTAAACACAGCCCACACCATTATGGAACCACCACCAGCTTGCACAGTGCCGTGTTGACAACTTGGATCCATGGCTGCATGGGGTCTGTGCCACTTCCGAACCTTACCATCAGCTCTCACCAATTGGAATAGGGACTCATCTGCCCAGCCCACGGTTTTCCAATAGCCTAGGGTCCAACCGACATTGTCACGAGCATAGGAGATGCGCTGCAGGCGATGTCAAACTGTTACCAAAGGCACTCGCGTCGGTGGTCTGCTGCCCCACCCCTTTAACGCCAAATTTCGCCGCTTCCTCCTAACAGATACATTCGTTTTACGTCCCACAGTGACTTCTGTGGTTATTTCACACAGTGTTGCTTGTCTGTTAAGGCCGTCGGCGACTGCGTTGTCCGTAATAAAAAGTTATGCACGAAATTTGGTACTCTTAGCACACTCTTGACACTGTGGATCTCGGAATATTAAATTGGCTAACGATTTCCGAAATGGAATGTCCCATGCTTTTCCCGTTCAAAGCGTGTTAATTTCGCCATGGGGCCCTAAACATGTCGGAAACCTATTCACACGAATCATGTGAGGAAGAATGATAGCTCCGGCAATGAACTTCCCTTTAATACCTTCAGTACGCGGTACTACTGCCATCGCTGCTCTACGACTTTTATCCCCTCCGTGTAATTCAAACGCTAGTCTCAGAACATTGAATAGATACTTGACCTCGTTGTCTAATTTGACAAACATTGTAAACGATCTTGGTACCTAGTGATGAATTTCGTATTTCGCATGGGACAGTCCTTATCGTGACTTTTCCTAAGAGTATACTTCACATGTTTAATCAACTTTCTGCATGGGGTAGTGACCATACCCATGGTTACACAAGTACGTCGTGGCCAACTTTTGAATGGAATGACGTTTCTAACAGAGTGAGTGTGTGAGAGAGAGAGAGAGAGAGAGAGAGAGAGAGAGAATTGTTCAAATGGCTCTGAGCACTATGGGACCTAACATCTGAGGTCATCAGTCCCCTAGAACTTAGAACTACTTAAACCTAACTAACCTAAGGACATCACACACATCCATGCCCGAAGCAGGATTCGAACCTGCGATCGTAGTGGTGTTCTGAGTATGTTAGTCAAGAAGAGTATATGACATTGAAAACTGGTGGCTGGACGATCGGAAAAGATGAAGCCAATTGCACTGGAGCGCCAAAGAAACTGGTATTGGCATGCACATTCAAATACAGAGATAAACGAACCTGAAGACTACAGCGCTTCGGTCGGCAACGTCTATAAAAGACAACAAGTGTATGGCGGTGTTGTTAGTTGGTTATTGCTGCTACAGTGGCAGATTATCAAGATTTAAGTGAGTTTAAACGTGGTGTTATAGTCGGCGCACGAGCAATGGGACACAGTATCAATGAGGTAGTGATGAAGTGGGGATTTTTCCGTACGACCATTTCACGAGTGTACTGTGAATATAAGGAGTCCGACGAAACATCAAATCTCTGAGATCGTTGCGTCCGGAAAAATATCCTGCAGTAACGAGACCAACGACGAGTGAAGAGAATCATTAAACGTGACAGAATTGCAACCCTTCTGCAAATTGCTGCAGATTTCAATGCTGGGCCATCAGTAAGTGTCAATTTGCGAACTATTCAAGGAAACATCATCTATACGGGCTTTCGGAGCCGAAGGCCCACTCGTGTACGCTTGGTGACTGCACGACACAAAGCTTTAGCCTTACCTGGGCCCGTCAACACCGACATCAGACTGCCTGGACGGACGAGTCCCGTTTTAGATTGTATCGAGCAGATGGACGGTTACGGGTATGGAGACAACCTCATGAATCCATGGACCCTGCATGTCAGCATGGGACTATTCGAGCTGTTGGAGGCTTTGTAATGGTGTGGGGCGTGTGCAGTTGTAGTGATATGGGACCTCTAATCCGTCTAGATACGACTCTGACAGATGTCCACCTCGAAAATAATCAACTTTGGATTCTACACATTTTTTCGTGTGAAGCTTATTTTCCAAGTTATTCTGGTTTGTCAACTTAAAACTTGCACCCTGTACAACACCCTATCCCCTATACAAAAATCAGCTCATGGCTAAGTTCACCTCCTCGTCTCGCAAGTTAGCGTTCTATGGGCTAAACGAATCAAAATCTTGCTTCATTCATTTCGAATTAGCTGACTGTGATGGCACATGAGAGCAATTAGGAGTGCGATAACTGTGTGTGTGAGTGTGTGTGTGTGTGCGTGTGTGTGTGATCTCAGCGAGTTACTGTAACGCCAGAGAACAACTCTCTGTTGTTACCATTCTGTGTCAGAGAGAGAGAGAAAAAGAGAGACGGATGGCTGCTAGGTGTTTTACGTAGCCCATGTTGAGCACCGTGACGGGAGTTTTAAATACGCGACCGGCCCCCACCGAGGGCGTGGCTGAAAATACCGGGCGGTCGGCGGGGCGAAATTGCCGTGGCCGATGTTTCCGGTGGCGGCGCGTGACGAGCGGCCGGTCGCCCTGATGGATGGCTGACAGCTGGCGCTCCGCGAATAGACCGGAGGTCCGCACGGGCCGGCGCGAATAGACCGACGATTTACACGGGGCGCGGCAGCGGTCTGGCACTGCTCTGTCACTCTGCAAATACACCCAGGCTCCGCGTGTAAAGATAGCCAAAGGCGTCGGTGATAATAACTGCTTTTGTGGACAAACGGATTAAAGTGGTTTACAAAAAGTCAATACCTTCAGATGAAAATACGAATGAACGAACTGTGAATGGAGATAGGGCATGCGGATGGGATTTGTGTTACGCGTTGTAAAGGTACTTGAATTAAGTAACCATTGCGGCACCTCACCTCAACCTCTCGATACCAGCAATGTTCTACTGTGTTACTGCAAAATAGTTAACATATTTCTGTGACAACATTCAGATTTGATTTCATTAATGTAGAGGTACTTTCATACATCGATATGTTTATATTGCAATGATATTATTCTTATGTGCATTTTTTCTTTTGTCACTATGATCTTTGACGTATTTGTAACTCTGATTTTTGGGCACGTAAGCGGTTATCAGAGAGTCAAGTCTTGGTCGTCATGTTGAAAATACGCAAATTGTAGTCAGTTTATGAAATGTGAACTTTAACAGTGACGAAGATATTTTCAAGTATGTTTTATACTGTGAAGTGATGTTTTGTGAGTTACGTGATATTGCAACAAAAGAAATAAGAAAGAAGTGTAACTTAAATTCGGAGTGCTGATTACTTTTTTATATCACCATTGTGCTAACTTGCAGAAGTTTAATCTTCAAGAATGGTTTGTGAAGCGCATCTTTAAAACTTTTGAATATCGCAGAATAACACCTAGGTCTCTTTGCATCCGAGCTTGGAATCATCACTACCTAAATTTTCGACGATTGAGCCATGAGTTCACAACGAGACCAGCGTGGGAAACACGAAAAGATGAGTGCCTAGTTTATCCATTATTTCATGAAATGACTTTATTAACTGTGCTCTAATGACACCTACCACATAGTATAACTTTGTTGTTGCCCGAAAATGCAATATTTAGCAGCGTGAGCAACACTATAATCATAATTTTTGACCTTTGTTGTGGTAGGGTTCTTAGAGCGTGTATCCCTACAGCCGATCGCTTCAACGCATACAGTTAACAACAGAAGACGATATGGTCCACTACCAAGAAGAAAAAAGAAAAAGGAAAAAAAAATCATTGCTCGCATCGTGAAGGAAGTAACTCTCATACGGTATCAGAAAAAGACCTTTACTGTGCCCTTACACCGTGAGTAGTTTGTGGAATAATTCGACTGAATTCTCTATACCGCTGGTAATTCAAAGATCAGTTGCACGCTCTCAGTACATGTCTACTCCATGACATGCCATGGTGAGCTCTTTGTTCATCTTAAATTTTCCCGTACTAAAATTTGGCTCAAAATTAACTTAACGCACACTTTCCTCTGCGTCGTGAAACTGCATGAAATCTTTTCCTATCAGTCTTCGTACTTGTATTCAGTTTATTAGCTTGCTGCTAGTGCAGTGAAGCACGCAGATCTTCTAAAGCGACTAGGTTCAGCGACTTTTGCAATCAGAATAATTGCCAATTTTGAGGGTACAGAAATTAGCAAGCTAACATACTTTGCATGCTTTCACTCTCTGATGTCATACGGATTAATATTTCAGGCTAAACATTTAGACAAAAAGTATTCACTGCTCAAAAGAAAGTGGTTAGAATAATGTGTGGGGTTCATAGTCGCACATCTTGTAGGTATCTTTTTAAAAGATTGGAAATTCTTACAACAGGCTCATAGTACATTTACTTATTAATGAAATTTGTTCACAACAACATGGACCAGTTTAAAAACAACAGTGACGTTCATGGTTATAATACCAGAGAAAAGAAAGACTTACACTATCCTTTACTCAACCTATCTTTGGCACAGAAAGGGTAAAATATGCTGCTATAAAATTTTCGACAAATTACCTGATGAAATAAAATGTCCGACAGACAGCAGTAATAGCTTCAAAAATAAATTGAAATCACATCTCCTTGACAACTCCTTCTGTGCCACAGATGAATTCTTGAATAGGAATAAATAAATCTGTAAGTATAGTATAAGCATTTTGTGCCATTTAAGGGAATGGGATAAATAATAGAAATATTAATCCTTAACTCTGTATTCTAATATACATACATATATTACAAAATCTTGTTTCATATGTGCATTTCTTGTGCACTTGACACGTTCCACATCATAACGGCTACCGTACCGTGCGATTGATCAATAGAACACGCAACCAACCAACTAACTAAGTAACTGACCCTATATGTTGTCAGTCCAACTTCATACACGTACACACTATCGATGGGTATATATAAATGATAACAGTTGCAGTTCTCTGTCGCAGGTAGAATGGTCGCCAGAGTTCATCAGTCTTGTTGCTGTAAAGGCCTTGAGTAGCTTTACATGGCGAGTGAAACCTGTGAAGGGCACGAAGAATGAACAAATTAAGAGCATATGGACTACCAGACTAATTGTGTGATTGGATTGAAGAGTTCCAAGATAACAGAACGCAGCATGTCATTTTCAATGGAGAGAAGTCTTTCGAAGTAAGAGTGATTTCAGGTGTGCCGCAGGGGAGTGTCGTAGGACCGTTGCTATTCACAATATATAAAAATGACCTTGTGGATAACATTGGAAGTTCACTGAGGCTTTTTGTGGATGATGCTGTAGTATATCGAGAGGTTGTTAACAATGGAAAATGGTACTGAAATTCAGGAGGGTCTGCAACGAATTGACGCATGGTGCAGGGAATGGCAATTGAATCTCAATGAAGACAAGCGTAATGTGCTGCGAATAATAAGAAAGAAAGAGCCTTTATCATTTAGCTACAGTACAGCAGGTCAGCAACTGGAAGCTGTTAATTCCATAAATTATCTGGGAGTAGGCATTAGGAGTGATTTAAAATGGAATGACCATATAAAATTAATCGTTGGTAAAGCAGATGCCAGACTGAGATTCATCGGAAGAATCCTAAGGAAATGCAATCCGAAAACAAAGGAAGTAGGTTACAGTACACTTGTTCGCCCACTGCTTGAATATTGCTCACCAGTGTGGGATCCGTACCAGATAGGGTTGATAGAAGAGATAGAGAAGAACCAACGGAGAGCAGCGCGCTTCGTTACAGGATTATTTAGTAATCGCCAAAGCTTTACGGAGATGATAAACTCCAGTGGAAGACTCTGCAGGGGAGACGCTCAGTAGCTCGTTACGGGCTTTTGTTGAAGTTTCGAGAACATGCCTTTACCGAGGAGTCAAGCAGTATATTGCTGCCTCCCACGTATATCTCGCGAAGAGACCATGAGGATAAAATCAGAGAGATTAGAGCCCACTCAGAGGTATACCGACAATCTTTCTTTCCACGAACAATAAGAGACTGGAATAGAAGGGAGAACCGATAGAGGTACTCAAAGTACCCTCCGCCACACACCGTCAGGTGGCCTGCGGGGAGTATTGATGTTGTTGTAGATGTAGATACTCATGTGGGACAGCGTTATCAGCCCAGACTTAATTTGAAAGGGTTCAAAAATGGCTCTGAGCACTATGGGACTTAACATCTATGGTCATCAGTCCCCTAACTAACCTAAGGACATCACACAACACCCTGACCCCGCCGGGAATCGAACCCGGGAACCCGGACGCGGGAAGCGAGCTGCGGACAATTTGAAAGGGGTCTCGTTGTGGATCTCCATTTGGATGCATGGTCGAATCCAGTTTTGTGGGGCATTCAGACGTGACAGTGATCCGATGTTGGATGGCATGAGACCATGAGGGGTGGCAGTGTTGCCGTCACTGACCACGTCTGGCCACCAGAAGGGAGGTTCGCTGTGTTGTGCATCAAGCATATCATTCCCCCTTATATCTTCTTCGCCTACCATCCGAGAACAACTAATACATTAACTACAACATTTCGTGTAATGCTAGCAGCAGCACGACTACGAAATTACCGTTTAATGCTTAGGCCGCCGTAACACTCCAACAAAAACAGGTGCGTTTGAAGTGGTGCCATGGCTGGGAGGCATAGAATTCTGATGAATGGTTTCCAGTTGTTTTCTCTGATGAGTTGCAGTTCGGCACTACCCCGGAAGACCATCGTTGGCGAGTATGGCGGCGACCGAGGTAGAAATCCCATTCTTCCAAATGTTTTGGAGAGGCACAGCGCTGTTTCGCCTGACTTAGTGGTATGGGGAGCATCGAGTATGACTTTAGGTCAAAGCTGGCAGTAATTGACGGAACACTGTTGGCACGACGGTATGTAACGAACAGTCTGTGTCCTCATATGTTAGCTCTCATGCTACATTATCATGGTGCTATTTTTCAACAGGGCAATGCTAGTGACGCGTGGAACATATCTCTACAATATGTCTGCATGGTGGGCAGCAAGGTCCCCAGCTAGAACCCCACAACAGTTGTGGACCGTCTTGCCTCAGGAGAGAATGTAACGGCTTTATGAGACCCTTCCCAATCGAATTATTCCATGTATACGTGCTAGAAGGGATGCCACGGCATGTCACAATCATATTTCAGCCCTTTCAGTGATCATGCAACCGTCTTCCCACCAATTTAATGTTCCAACGGAATGTATTGTAAAATTATTTATGCAATGACTTTGTGTATTTGGCCGTGTATAAAGAAAAATGTTATTTGACTTGCATTATTGTTTTCAATGCATTGTTGTCCGCCCCTGGTAGCTGAGTGGTCAGCGCGACGAAATGTCATGCCTAACGGCCCGGGTTCGATTCCCGGCTGGGTCGGAGATTTTCTCCTCTCGGAGACTGGGTGTTGTGCTGTCCTTATCATCATGATTTCATCCCCATCGACATGCAAGTCAACTCGAAAGACTTGCACCAGGCGAACGGTCTACCCGACGGGGGGCCCTTGCCACACGGCATTTCCAACGCATATTTATATGGTATAACAGGTATAATTGTAGATGTTTATATTGATGACCGAGGACGATGTACTGACCATTATATCACTATACGTCATTTGTAAAGCAATTACTATGGCTACTTCAAGATACATGTTTTTCGGTTGGTGATAACTCCAAGTACACTGCTGGCCACCGTAAATGCAACACCCTGAAGGAAGCATCCGAATCAAGTGAAATTTACACCACGGGTTTGCAGCGATGAGATATGCAACTGATTAGAATTTCAGCGCAGACGCACATCACGCGCGCCTGTGGCGCCACCTCATAGCGCCATTTAAGGCTTGGCGATTTCGACGAGTGTACGTTCGGCACGTGTGTTTACCTTGTGGTTGTTTCACAAGACGATCAGTTATGCCTCGTAGACAACAGCGAACATCTTTTGATCAAGTATCCGAGTTCGACAGAGGAAGGATAGTGGCTTACCGAGATTCTGGATTATCACACTGAGAAATCGCTAGTCGTGTTGGACGAAACCAAACAACTGTAATGCGGATATGTGACCGTTGGATGCAGGAGGGTACGACGGACCGACGTGGTCGATCGCATTCACCTCGGTGCACCTCTGCACGTGCTGATAAGCAAATTGTGCGCATGGCAGTGACGGATCGCTCAGTGACATCCCGAACCATAGCACAGCGCATTGCGTCTGTAACGCATCATCCAGTGTCTGCGCGTACCATTCGACACCGTTTACAGCAGAGTGGTCTGTCCGCAAGACGTCCATTGCTTCGTCTACCATTGACGCAGAACCACAGACGTCTCCGTCGCCAATAGTGTGATGACAGACGGATGTGGACGGCAAAATGGAATGACGTTGTCTTTACTGACGAGTCACGCTTCTGTCTGCAGCACCACGATGGTCGTATTCGAGTGTGGAGACACCGTGGAGAGAGGATGCTGGACAGCTGCATTATGCACCGCCACACTGGTCTTGCACCGGGTATTATGGTATGGGGCGGTATTGGATATTACTCTCGCACGCCTCTAGTACGCATTGCCGGTACTTTAAATAGCCGGCGCTACATATCCGAGGTGCTGGAGCCAGTTGTCATTCCTTACCTTCAGGGCTCGGCCACAGCCATATTTCAACAGGAGAATGCGCGACCACACGTGGCACGCATTGTCCAAAGGTTCTTCGTCAATAACCAGATTGAATTGCTTCCCCGGCCGGCTCGCTCTCCGGATCTTTCGCCGATAGAAAACATGTGGTCCATGGTTGCTCAACGAGTGACCCAGATTACATCCCCAGCTGCCACACCAGATGATCTTTGGCAACGTGTGGAAGCTGCTTGGGCTGCTGTATCCCAGGAACACATCTAACGTCTCTTTGACTCAATGCCGAGACGTGTGGCAGCGGTGATCTCCAACAATGGCGGCTACTCTGGCTACTGATTCTGGCAGGAACCACATGTCACAGACGTCTGTAAACGCAATCATTTGATACTTGGTCAACATGTTATCTACAAAATAAATCTTGTTGTGCTACCTCTTGTCTTTCTTGGTGTTGCATTTACGGTGGCCAGCAGTGTACATGTGGCAAGAGCAAGCCATTAACATCTTTAAATTCCCCTCGGCAGCATACTATATGTTGAAGTATGAACGCATTGAAGCAAAATGATTAATCTGTATAGACAGGTGTAGTCCACTTAGTGGTGCTGTTACGATCGTACCGAAAACATCAGATTGTAAAGTTTGTGACGTGTTTGTGGGCCTACTGGTCGACACAGAGGAAAAACAACGAACAAACTAATGTGTGTGTATATACTAAGGTACGACATATAAAAAAAGCTGCTTTCATATCCGTTTTACCCCGTAAATATCTATATAACAGCTTGTCTTTCCGCAGTTGCAACGAAATACATCACTGATTCTGCGTATCAGGGATCCGACAGTTTGTTGGTGGGTTTGTGGAAGTGTGTGGCATTAGATCTCTTCGCACAGGTCATGTAATTCGCGTAAATAACGGACCGCTGATTTGCGTGCGCGGTGATGGCGCCCGATAGTGGTCCAGATGGATTCCATAGGAATTACATGAGTCAGCATTCGAACACGTAGGGCTGATCTGCTGCGGAGCCCCATATTCAACAATGTGCGATGAAAGGTGTGCTCCGAAACACTCGTGCGTAATCCAGCATTGTGCTCTTTCGGCAGAGATGCCACAGATCACCATTTAACCTACTTTACAGAGCAGAAGAGTCGTTGACGTCCAACCATTTAGCGTATAATGGTAGTTTTTCTGTCCTACTTCTTTCCATAGATGCTCATCACAGTAGCACGTGAACATTCGACCAGCCTTGCCGTATCGAGATACTCATTCACAGGCTCTGCGTAATAATGAGCTGACCTTTGTCAAAGTCGCTTATCTTAGAGTATTTCCCCATTTGCAGCCCATACCTTCGCTAGAGTGATCCCAAGTTCGTATCTTCTCCGCTCTGTTACCGCGTCACGTGCCCACACTGCTTCTAGGTGGCATGCAACATTGTGGTTGGCAGTGGTCATAACGTTTTGGCTTATCAGTGTGCATCCTCTGTGTATACCTGGCAGCTTCAGCCCCATAAGAAATAACCTGTGTAACAAAGATTGTGAGGGAGTGACATTTGAGGAGCAGCGGAGTCTAATGAAGGAACTTGGAAGTCTTAAGACGGTTGGATGCGAGTGTGGAGCAAATTTCCGGAAAATTAATTTTCGTCGAAAGAAAGATAATTTCAATATTGGTAGAAGGAGAAGATGCTTTGAAGATCTCAGAGAAAGTGGTTTCCAGACTGAAAACGTCGTAATTTTACGCGGAGAGCCGAGTAGAACCAGAACTTTAAGAAAAATAATTGGGTCGCTATTAACGTAGTAATTACCAGTACCTCTTAAGAAGATTTTGTTTTGAATATCTGCACAAAACGGAGAAGTGTAAGTGATGGAGACTCCGGAGAAGAACCAAAAACCATACAAAAGAGTAGAAATTCCAAGACCACCGCACAAGATTCCAGGAAGAAGAACAAACCTGCGATACATCGAACAATCCAGAACTCAGTTACACAGTGACGTCTTTGCGCAGCTAACCAAACTTATTCTCTGTTACACATAACAGAAGCTTTTAGTTAGCTGGATAATCTCTTTTCCGTTTGTATCCCGAGG
Organism: Schistocerca americana; assembly: GCF_021461395.2. Lineage (NCBI taxonomy): Eukaryota > Metazoa > Arthropoda > Insecta > Orthoptera > Acrididae > Schistocerca > Schistocerca americana. Next base: position 244,019,102 of record NC_060119.1, on the reverse strand, counting down.
TTTATTTAGTGGAAAAGCTTTGTTCAATAAACTAAAATGGTAAACGAAATTAAAATGACAGTAAGGTTTGCTTGAACATATGAATTTAAAGTAAGGAACTGTTGTGAAACTTAACTGAAGTTTACAGTTACCTAGCAGCAACACTGATTTTAAATTTGATAGAGAAATAGCAATACATTCGTTGCATGTTAATGGTACCCTGTGTTACAGTTAATTAACTCTGGGTGGGATTCACATCGTCATATGCATTGACAGAAGTCAATATTTTGTTATTAAATTCCATGAGAATATCGTACCCTACACGGATCTACTAATACACATCTGTTCGCTTAATCTTTGCATAGCCGTTACACCAAACATAATCGAGATACTTGACCCTATATCTGCTTTCAATAACAAACAATAAACCGTCAGTAATTATCACATAACAGAAATACGAGTGCATGAGTGTGTGGTCTTGTTATTCTCAGTCAGCCACAAACGGAAAGGTAGCCGCAAGACCGATGCAGAGACTTGTTTAGTATTTGAAAATTCTTGTGTTAAGCCGAACCTGTCGAAAGGGCGGTGATACGCCACTTCAAGCTCACATTGCCCCGCTAGGCGTTACTGTGGACATTTTGTATACCGAGATATTAAACACATTTTTGGTATCAGAGAAGTATAGACAGTTTGGGGAGAGTACTGGGTACTCTTGTGTTAGCCAGTTACAGTCGTAGATATTGTATGTTACGTCAACGATTTACATGCTCAACTAACTTTTAAAAACCTGTTTCAACTAAATCCAGTAGCAGCTGCGATGATTACTCAATCAGAGGGATGTTTCACTTTTTTCCGTCACTGTATTTCAAATTTTCGCATTTCGTTTCCTTTTTAGATCTACCGGTACTAACTTTCATAGATCAGTAATCTATGAATTACATGTAATCTTTTGATATATATTACATTCTGTTTAATTTTTTTTTTTAACTTTTGCGGTGATTTTCGTTTCTGCCCGTTATTAGTCCTTCTGTACCGATGTCACTCGGTTCAGTTAGCCTATTAAAAAAAAAACTCTGAGCACTGTGGGACTTAAAATCTTTGGTCATCAGTCACCTAGAACTTTACTTAAACCTAACTAACCTAAGGACATCACACACATCCATGCCCGAGGCAGGATTCGAACCTGCGACCGTAGCGGTCACGCGGTTCCAGACTGAAGCGCCTAGAACCGCACGGCTACACAGGCCGGCTAACCTATTAAAAATATTACTTGTACGTGAACAGAACCGCCAATACATATTTGTGCCGACGAATTCAGTTACAATCCTTTGACTCATACTAAAAATGGACATCCTGCATTTTTATCTATATCTACACGATTAATTCAAAGAACCATTTTCAGACTATGTCTACCGTTACACTTAACAACAGCACTTGGGAAAAATTAGCAACTCAATCTTTCCGTGTGTAATTTTTCTTATTTTGCTATAGTAATCCTTACGTAAGTAGGTGGCACAACATATCTTCCCATTCGGAGGAGAAAAGTTGGTGACTGGAATTAGGTGAAAATATTTCATTGCAGGGAGAAACGTCTTGTTTTAAGGATTGCCATCCCAACTCGCTTTTCATACCCGTGACTCTCCTGTTTTCCGATAATACAAAAGGAGTTGCACTTCTTTGAACTTTTTCGATGTCCACCAAAAATGCTGTCTGGTAAGGATTACATATCGCGCAAGAGCACTCTAGAAGAGAACAGACTAACGTCGTGCAGTCTCTAGTAGATCTGTCGCATCGTCTAAGCGTTCAGTCAACACAAGTTTTCTTTATGATGTTTCCTGTTTAAGTTGTCTTTATTGTAATCCTTAAGTATTTTGTTGAATCTAGTACCTACCAATTTTTTGTTTGTTGTGTAACAGAAATTCTGTGCCATTTGAAACTACGCATTATAATTTGATTTGTAAGACACTGTTTAATTCTGATGTTGGGCTTGGTTGACGTAGTTGTAATGATAACAAAGGCTGAAGGAGGACAGTGTGAGTGGGAGGGGAGGGCTAGTGAGTTAGGGCTATTACTAGGAGAGTAACGGGGCCAACAGTTGGTGGTTCAGTTTGACAGTTTCAAACGACGTTGTGCATCTTCGATTCTGATAAACAGTTTGTCTCAACACCGACAACGGCCATACTGGAGCAGAGTGAAGCCACAAAGAGACAGTGTGTTTTTTATGCCCAGTAATAATAAACCAATATTACGTCAAGTCTCAAGATTTCATTAAAGCCATTCAAATAATCTGACATTAATACCTTGATCAATAACCCAGGAGAAAAGGACTGCAAACTCTTATTCCTTAGAACATCACGGTATTAGATAGCAACGCTCGTGCGATGCTCAGCTTGTCCTTTTCTCACATGACGTACTGCGAAACCACTGATAAGGGCAACAGGCTGATTCCACATATCTAGATTTCCGCAGAGCGTTTGACTGGACACAGTGCCCCACTTCAGACTGTTAGGGAAGGTACGAGCGTATAAGAGTAGGTTCCCAGACATCTTAGTGGCTCAACGACTTCTTAAGTGACAGAATGTTGTCCTCGACGGCGAGTGTTCATCAGAGACAAAGGAATCGATAGGAGTGCGCCAGGGAAGTGTGACAGGATCTCTATTATTTTCTGTATATGTAAATGATCTGGTGGACAGGGTCGGCAGCAATGTGCGGTTGTCTGCTGATAACGGTATGGGTACGTTGAGGTGTCGAAGTTGAGTGACTGCAGGAGGATATCAGATGGCGTTCACAAAATTTCTAGTTGGTTTGGTGAATGACAGCTGGCTCTAAATGTAGAAAAACGCAAGTTAGTGCGGATGAGTAGGAAAAACAAACCCACAACATTCGGATACAGCATTATTAGTGTCACGTAGTTTAAATGTATGGACTTCACGTTGGAAAGAGGTATCGAATGTAACTAGCATTTGAGGATTGTGGTAGGGAAGGCAAAAGATGGAATTCGGTTTGTTGGGAGAATTTTGGGAAAGTGTAAAGGAGACCGCATATTGGACGCTGGTGCGACCTACTCTTGACTACTACTCGAGTGTTTGAGATCCGCTCCAGGTCGGATTAAAGAAAGACATCGATGCATTTCAGAGGCGGGCTGCTAGGATTAGTTACTGGTAGGTTCAAACAACACGCAAGTATTGCGGAGATCCCTCGCGAAATGAAATGGGAATCAGTGCAGATAAACCGGCAATTTTTTCGAGAAACGCTATTGAGAACGTGTAGAGAACCGGAATTTGAAACTGACTACAGAAAGATTCTATTGCCACCAACAAACATTTCGCGTAAGAACTACGAAGATAAGGTACGAGAAATAAGACCTACGAGGTGCATTCAAGTTCTAAGGCCTCCGATTTTTTTCCTCCGGACTGTAAAGAGATAGAAACAAGCGCATTGTTTTAAAATGAGGCCGCGTTCATTGCCAATACGTCCCAGAGATGGCAGCACCGTATGGCAGATGGAATTTTATCGTCAGCGGCGAGAATGAGAACTGTTTTAAATACTTAAAATGGCGACGTTTTCCTTACTGGAACAGCGTGCAATCATTCGTTTTCAGAATTTGCGTGGTGTGAAACCAATTGAAATTCATCGACAGTTGAAGGAGACGTGTGGTGATGGAGTTATGGACGTGTCGAAAGTGCGTTCGTGGGTGCGACTGTTTAATGAAGGCAGAACATCATGTGACAACAAACCGAAACAACCTCGGGCTCACACAAGCCGGTCTGACGACATGATCGAGAAAGTGGAGAGAATTGTTTTGGGGGATCGCCGAATGACTGTTGAACAGGTCGCCTCCAGAGTTGGCATTTCTGTGGGTTCTGTGCACACAATCCTGCATGACGACCTGAAAATGCGAAAAGTGTCATCCAGGTGGGTGCCACGAATGCTGACGGACGACCACATGGCTGCCTGTGTGGCATGTTGCCGAGCAATGTTGACGTGCAACGACAGCATGAATGGGACTTTCTTTTCGTCGGTTGTGACAATGGATGAGACGTGGATGCCATTTTTCAATCCAGAAACAAAGCGCCAGTCAGCTCAATGGAAGCACACAGATTCACCGCCACCAAAAAAATTTCGGGTAACCGTCAGTGCTGAAAAAATGATGGTGTCCATGTTCTGGGACAGGGAGGGCGTAATCCTTGCCCATTGCATTCCAAAGGGCACTACGGTAACAGGTGCATCCTACGAAAATGTTTTGAAGAACAAATTCCTTCCTGCACTGTAACAAAAACGTCCGGGAAGGGCTGCGCGTGTGCTGTTTCACCAAGACAACGCACCCGCACATCGAGCTAACGTTACACAACAGTTTCTTCGTGATAACAACTTTGAAGTGATTCCTCATGCTCCCTACTCACCTGACCTGGCTCCTAGTGACTTTTGACTTTTTCCAACAATGAAAGACACTCTCCGTGGCCGCACATTCACCTGCCGTGCTGCTATTGCCTCAGCGATTTTCCAGTGGTCAAAACAGGCTCCTAAAGAAGCCTTCGCCGCTGCCATGGAATCATGGCGTCAGCGTTGTGAAAAATTTGAACGTCTGCAGGGCGATAACGTCGAGAAGTAACACCAGTTTCATCGATTTCGGGTGAGTAGTTAATTAGAAAAAAATTCGGAGGCCTTAGAACTTGAATGCACCTCGTATTACGGGGGCATACAGACAGTCGTTTTTCCCTCCCTGTGTTTGCGAGTGGAACAGGAAACGAAATGACCAGTACAGGTACATGGTACCCTCCACAACGCACCGTACGGTGGCTTGCGGAGTAAGTATGTAGACACATGTAGATGTTGAGGTTCTGGATTAAAGAGTACAGCAACTAAACATAGGGTCCAATGAGTCGTCTGAAGCGAACAACTTAGTGTCAGCGGGCTCCGCTATGCACGAGATTAATGTAGCAAACATAGTTACGGTGATCGTCATTTTGGACGTATTATCCATTTGTGTAAGTCGGCATTAGTCCCTTTCATTTCTCAAAATATTTCTTCGTGTCGTTTTCCGCTAGCTGCGAGAGAGATGCACAGTTTTGGTTTCATTTCTGCTGTAAACTTGTCAGTGGCCCAGATTGTAATGGTGTGCAGTGAACTGGCGCTCTAGAGGGCACTCTGCATGTTACGCCGCGAAACGCTACAGTCGCGCGTTATGTAGGCTGCTCGTGTGCGAGGTGGCGATTTTCAGTTAACGTTAAAATGTAAATGTCGTGTGACTAGGGCTTCCCGTCTGGCAGACCGTTCGCCGGGGGTAAGTCTTTCGATCTGACGCCACTTCGACGACTTGCGCGTCGATGGGGATGAAATGATGCAGATCAGGACAACACAACACCCAGTCCCTGAGCGGAGAAACGTTGATGATGCGCAGTCTGGTAGAGAACTAGGACGTGTAGTGAAGTACGTTAGGTTGGGCCGACTTGCGTACAAAAAGTGCTCCGTATCCATGGGGGAAGGGTCATGTGAGAAAATACGCGGGTACATATAAGCCAATGTAGCTTTCACTGTTTGAGAGAGAATTTAACCAGATTTTACACATGCTGTTACAATGCTATTGGCTCTAATCTGGATTATTTCCTAGTTTTTGTCAAATTATTTGATCAGGACGTTGCTGAATACTTTTACAACGCATAAGGAACAGTTTTGAAGAGTAACTTAACTTATCACTTTCGAAATCTTGTAGATTATTCTCAGTATTTAGACTAACATATCAGGTTACCAGTTTTTTAATATCTGTCTTAGAATTCTCGCAAATATTTTTTTTAAATTTGTGTATTCATTCACGGCAGTTTTTATTTCACATATATTTAAATAAAGTTGACCGTAATGTATTGTGAAAAATTTTGTGCCACAGGAAGCTGTGTTATAGTATTTACCAAGTCTGTATCATATTTCACCTTTTTATCTACAATGGTTCAGTAGAAGATGTTCCTTATACACTGAAAAATGGAAGTTGCGGGAAATGCAGAAAGAATATTTAACAATGTTTTATTAGCATTGATGCCAGAAACAAGCATCTTAATGTTGGCCGTAATCATACATCTGGTCTTCTTGACTTTCAAGTAGCTCTTTTCATCCAGTCTGATCCGGCTGCTGCGCCCTTTTGGCAATTTCTTTCACTGACACTTCAGAACTAGCAATTCCCACATCATAAATCTTCTTCAGTAAATTTTCAGTGAAGCAAACTGCATCAAATCCTAGTGTCATAAGGGTCCTGATTCATTCAGTGTTACCATCGCTGAACCAGGCAAGCATGATATAAGGAAACTTTAACAATAGTAGGTGAGCAAAATGTAGTCTTTGGGCATCTATTCAAGATGAGGATTTCAGAGCTTTCGTTCGGGTTTTGTTTTCCACCATGTGTGCATTTCCTTAATAAATCGTAATTAACTGAAACTTTAACGGGATCACAGCCCCATATTCTCTGCAGATGGGGACAATATTTCTAACACGCTGCAGATACGTTTTGGCAAAAGATGCCAACATTTTTGGCCATTTTACATACCGCCTCCTCCCTCCCCACCTTCAGTTTTGAACGCTTGTAAGTGGGCTATGAAACAATAATAGCGACAAGAGAAGCTCTGCTTTATTACGTAGTATATCATTTGAGCATAGCAATAAGTGCACAGCAAACTTCAGAGGGTTGTCTTGGATGAAGGGCTTACACTGCACTGTAGAGTATAATTTAGCGATGTATAGTCTCCAATGCGTTATAACAACTAACATATTACTATACAGTGTGCAGTGTTATAAGTGAACGATTCAAATACAAGAACCCCCCAGCAGATATGACCTCTATCCTCTCTCATGGCTTCGATTCAGCTAAAGGAAAAGGAAAAAAAATGCTACAAGGTTCTTCAAGTACGTCTATCCAGCTGAAGCATTGTGATTACTGATGCTGTAGTCTCGGAAGACGAGAGCGTCCACGTCATATCATGAGGATATAGAGAAAAGGGCAATAGGTCATCTTCGAAAATGTTGAATAAACATTCTGGTACAACCTCACATATTCACATACCCAAGTCACGGTACAGAAGGAAAACTTCACTGAACCACGCACTTGATGTACTGCAGGTCAAATGGCTCGTTGAGCCATGGGAGCGTGCGACATCACTAGAAATAGAGGCAAAATCGCAACTCTTCGGACCGCACTACATGCCTTCAGACCCCTGCTGTCCACTTCCTGTCTTGTTTGGCACACTGAAATCGTGAAGCATTATGTGCCACTATAAGCAATGCGATCACAGCTTTTGGAATCTTGGAAGACGATAGTGTTCGGACATGTTCGAAAGAACAGACACCGTATATATATAATTGCGGCCATGATGACCTCTTACCGGAATCAGCGAGATGCCGCGAGGAATAAGGCCAATACATCAGTAGTGTGTGGTAGAAGTGGAGAATTTGGGTCTGACGGGAGACGTGCTTGCGTAATCCACGCAATTACGGTGGCAACTGGGTCCACATGGTCAGCGGATCTGTCTAGTAAGCAGAGGACCCAGGTTCGAATCCCGGTCTGGCACAAATTTTCGTAGCTAATGCCTTCAACTCCTTTGTGCCTTAGTCTAGTGTAGTGGTTCACAACAGATGATCGGCGAACCCCCAGGGGTCCGCGAACTATGCCAGACGGGTCCGCAAGATGCTATTAGAATGAAAAATATATATTAACTATATTTCGTATAACAGATTTTTTGTTTTGGTCGCTTCCTGCATGAGCAGAGTGATTTCAGAGCGAAAGTTTCAAATTTGGAACCTAATGTTTCAGAAATGATGGACTCAAAGGTCAGATTGAACTCATTTCATTAAGAACTGAAAATTAAAACTAACTGTATACTGATGGAGTACTCTGTTATAACTGTCTTTTTTCAAATAAATAATACCTTGTATGAAATTAGTGTTTTCTTATTTTTCACACGTCTACTTAATGCGAGTGTAGTACACTTGAAAGACCAATACACTCAGTTTTAATTTTTTCCTGTCATTTTCAGTTCATACTCAATTTTTATTTTTTTCAGGCGTTTGCTATACTAAACATCCAGATTTGGAAACAAAGATTTTGAGCAATAATCAAAAATTTAACAATAACAATGATGGCTAAAATGAAAAAGTTTTAAGCTCAATATTTTTCCAATAATGAGTATTTCAAAGTTTTTTTTAAGTACCAAAAACAGAAAACGAATAAAAAGACTCTTAATTTGGCTTTTTTAGGTACTTGATACTGTGATATGACAAGGTACCAATCATGCTGGATGAGGGGGTCCTCGTGAAAATTTTGTTGAGAACCCCTGGTCTAGTGTATGTGCAAATTTAGTTGTATATGTGTATACAGAGTAAAGTCTATGACTTGTCGAATGGTATTACACATCAACAATTTAGCTGTCGTTACAAAAAAAAAAAAAAAAAAAAAACACTTTTGGAGGGGGTGAGGCAGTGTTTAGAGAATGCGGTATGGGACTGGAGAACCTCTAGTGTGTAGAGTATTTTGCTCTGTGCCGCTCGTGGCACCACCGGACTGGCCGCACGGCGGAGAACGAGGGGCCCAGAGAGCCTCTGGCAGCGCGCAATGAAGGCCGTCCTTCATGTTGGAAGAAAGCGGCCGCGTCCGTCATCAGGGCCGGTGACGTCACGCGCGATGGATAGCTGACAGTTGCCGGCGGGGCGGCCGAGGAAACGGCGAGGCGGGCCGCGCGCTGATGGATGGCGCCACATTTCAAGATGGCAGCGGGGAAAAATCCCGCAGCGGTAATCAAGGCGGCCGATATAGCCGCGTGCTTCTGTCAGTCATCTGTCTCGCTAATGACTTCCATCGGCGTCAATCTCCCGCCCCGTCTGCTGCCGGCCGCCATTTCTCACGCACCGACCCCACGGCAGGGGCAGCGCCGCCGCTCGCCCGCTCGCTCGCTCTGTGCACAGCTCTCACCTCCAGAAACGAGGGGAGGCAAGGTCTCAAGGCTGCAGACATGTCGCCGTGTAGGGCACTTCCAGTAAACTACTTCTTACTGCAAACAGATCATTCTATGTAACCATACATAATCAACAATAATTACCGCATATTCCAGTCCAATGCAAGGCTCTTGTATATCCTCTACGATATCTAAGCTCGTCTCCGTAGCGAAGCTGTAGCGTTTCCGCTTATCACGCAGGGGGCCCGGGTTCGATTCCCGGCAGGGAACTGGGTGTTGTGTGTGTGTTTTATCATCAGTTTCATCATCATTGACCCGCAAGTCGCCGAAGTGGCGTCAACTAAAAAGGACTTGCAATATGGCGGCCGAACTCCCCCGCATAGCGCCTCCCGGCCAACAATGCAATACGCTCATTTCCATTTACAATGTCGAAAACGCCTAAATCCCCTTCTCCCTCACATACGATTCATCTCACTACTACACAGTATGTCCCATTTCTGTTAGGACCGTGGGTGTGAAAAATACGAGCCAAGGATTATATTCACAAAATCACTATATTTGTTCAAAATAGCCTCCCCCTGAACCAACACACAGCTAAAATCGTTATAAAAGCGATTTGCAGCAGACACTATAGTCCATTTTTGGAACTGCTTTTAGTACTTTGGATGTCCTCAGTCGCCATGGTCGCAGGTTCGAATCCTGCCTCGGGCATGGATGTGTGTGATGTCCTTAGGCTGGTTAGGTTTAAGTAGTTCTAAGTTCTAGGGGACTGAAGCCCATAGTGCTCAGAGCCATATCCTCAGTCCCATCGTAGATGTGTGGTTTATTGCCAACTTCAGTTCGGGAAACAACCAGAAGTCGGGCGAATACTGCGGCTGATCCAGGACTGTGATCCGTTTACTGGCCAAAAGTCGCACACAGTGTTCACTTTGTGGGCTGAGTCATTGTCGTGGAGGAGCATCAAGGTACCTTCCTCGCGGTATCTAGGTCGAATTCGATGAATTGTTGCCCACAAATGATGAAGGATTTAAAAAAACTTAATGTTGCCTCAGTGTCCCGCGGCTTTTTACCGACAAGTGTCAGTCGCGTACTGTTACATTCGCGGTCAGAACACATGCTGCAGTGATGCACTTTGAACTTCTACACGGCTGCTCTTGAAACTTGAAGGACGGACCGGCCGAAGTGGCCGTGCGGTTAAAGGCGCTGCAGTCTGGAACCGCAAGACCACTACGGTCGCAGGTTCGAATCCTGCCTCGGGCATGGATGTTTGTAATGTCCTTAGGTTAGTTAGGTTTAACTAGTTCTAAGTTCTAGGGGACTAATGACCTCAGCAGTTGAGTCCCATAGTGCTCAGAGCCATTTGAACCATTTGAAGGACGGCTGCTCTTGAAACTTGAAGGACAGTAATGCCACAGCTCGCAACAAGATAGCATCGCAATTTGTAATTTCGCACAAGCAGTCCTAACCGAACTGGGACACACTGTATATCTGCCCTGAAATACTGCTTCAGAATATTGATGTGTAAATGTAAACTGATCTTTGCTTCTCTCACTATCGATCTCTTGTCGGCAGGAATGTCGTTAAGCCCTGGCTACGTAGACGTACGGTTTTCGTTGCATCCACACAAGCACCTGAAGTGAGGCGAACGATCGTGGCATAGTCCAGTGACACTACAAATGCATGTGTGAACTGTCAATGCAGTGGTGCCACTCACTACCAAAAGCACTAAAAAAAATCAACTCGGTTGCACGTAATGACACCACTAACCTTCCCCCACCACTGTCTAACACCATTCGACTGCTGCCTAGTGGCTGTACTGTGTTTAGAAAAACTGGAATTCTGTCCGAGGTGTCGTGACGTAATTGCTTCTCTGGTCAGTGCGATTTGAATGTTTCTTAATTTTCTCAACGAATTTTTTAAGGGGTGACAGCTGCAATTTCGGAGTTTATGGAACTATACGCAGACCTAACTGATACTTGTGTTTAATGTACTGTAGAGATAATAAGTATTTGTAATCCTTAACTTGAAACGTCCCCTTTGAAAAATTATGAAATGACTTTGCCGGTAAACTATTACGTTATTTGATTTTCAAACAGCTGAGCAAAACTGAACGTACTCAGACAATTCTCTCTTTACTTCATCTGATCATCACTAAACTGACACACAATATTGTTAGCGAAACGCAATCTGACTTTCAATAATCACCACAAAAGAATGGCCCTCAATAACAATAAGCTATACTTTTCATGAATCACTTACCTCACAAAAATCTTCGTTACACCAGCTACTGCAATACATCCAGCTCCAAAACTGCCAGCTAATTAAAATATTCTAACTACTGAAGGCACTAACTACTGGTAGGCATAATTAGCAAATGAAAGATTTCGATAGAGAACAAACAATGTATTTACCTTAATAATGTTCAAAAGTCATCTCATATATATATATATATATATATATATATATATATATATATATATATCAGTTCATGACTTCCATCTTTACAAATTTCCTTTTTCTGGCGGACACACGTCCAGGTCGTCCGCTTATAGCAACCTATCAAAACTCTGGAATCTCTCTCTCCACATCCACCACTGCTGGCGGCTCACCTCCAACTGTGCAACTGTTCACATCCAACTGCCCAACACTACACAAGCGAATATTCCAACAATGAGTCCAACCTGCCACAGACAGCACACTGCACAGTCAGTGATTTTCATACAGAGCACTACGTGGCGTTACCAACATAAAAACCTAAACAGCCTACTTACAAACTTACAAACTAAATATGGAACCAATAAAGATCGTCGTTTGTCAGACCTAGCACTGCAAAAACGCCAATTGTATGCAGGAAATATCCTCCACGTGTGATGAGACAAATGCGAAAATAAATATTAGATGTATTCAAAGTGCGTACAGAATAACGAATACATTAAAATTCTAAACCTTGGAGGAGTTGTGCGTCTGCGGATGAAATTTACAATCGACCTCTATTGATTAGCTTCCTATAACAGACAGCATTTTCGTCTTCGAGCGTTATTTCTTTTACAAGAGTGGATTTTTGCTCCCATCTTTAACCTCCATACCGATCCAACATTCACATTTTCCTTTCTTATGTTTAACTGTTGACTTGAATCTAAAGTAATAACCTGCACTATAACGTCAATACACTACTGTCCATTAAAATTGCTACACCACGAAGATGACGTGCTATAGACGCGAAATTTAACCGACAGGAAGAAGATGCTGTGATATGCAAATGATTAGCTTTTCAGAGCATTCACACAAGGTTGGCGCCGGTGGTGACACCTACAACGTGCTGACATGAGGAAAGTTTCCAATCGATTTCTCCTAGACAAACAGCAGTTGACCGGCGTTGCCTGATGAAACGTTGTTATGATGCCTCGTGTAAGGAGGAGAAATTGAGCACCATCACGTTTTAGACTTTGATAAAGGTCGGATTGTAGCCTATCGCGATTGCGGTTTATCGTATCGCGACATTGCTGCTCGCGTTGGTCGAGATCCGATGATGGTCGCATCCGTGTTTGGCGACATTGCGGTAAACTCACATTGGAAGCGGGTATTCGTCATCGCCATTCTGGCGTATCGCCCGGCGTGATGGTATGGGGTGCCATTGGTTACACGTCTCGGTCCCCTCTTGTTCGCATTGACGTCAATTTGAACAGTGGACGTTACATTTCAGATGTGTTGCGACCCATGGCTCTACCCTTCATTCGATCCCTACGAAACCCTACATTTCAGCAGGACCGCATGTTGCAGGTTCTGTACGGGCCTTTCTGGATACAGAAAATGTTCGACTGCTGCCCTGGGCAGCACATTCTCCAGATCTCTCAGCAATTGAAAACGTCTGGTCAATGGTGGCCGAGCAACTGGCTCGTCACAACACGCCAGTCACTACTCTTGATTGACTGTGGTATCGTGTTGAAGCTGCATGTGCAGCTGTACCTGTACACCCCAGCCAAGCTCTGTTTGACTCAATGCCCAGGCGTAACAAGGCGGTTACTACGGCCAGAGGTGGTTGTTCTGGGTACTGATTTTTCAGGATCTATACACCCAAATTGCGTGAAAATGTAATCACATGTCAGTTCTAGTATAATATATTTGTCCAATGAATATCCGTTTATCATCTGTATTTCTTCTTGGTGTAGAAATTTTAATGGCCAGTAGTGTATGTGCGTGAACTATCTCAGCTGAAGCTATATTGAAAACTGTTGCACAATGTAGAATTTGTGGCGTCCTGTATGAGCGGCAGCTCACGGTAACAGAGCACTCTGTTACCAGCTGTGGCGTCAGTATAGTTGCATCAGTGGTCGCGGCTTAAGGGTCTTCAGTGTCATGACTTGAGCTTCCGCTCAATCAAGGCAGGTAAATGCGTCTGTGTCAGAGGGACACTCTCGCTGTCACGCCTTGGATGAGACCGGACTGTCCCGTCTGGCGCTGTGCGTTGCTGTCAATAACACTTGGGCTGAAATCTGCCAAAAATTCTGTTTCGTTATGCGAATTACTGACCGGCGACCTTTAGCCTCTTTATCGTTTGTTCGGACGAGACTGTAATTTATACGATTACTTTTCGTATGGTGTTGCGGACACCGAATTACTTAAATTTTACTCCGTGTTTTGTAGTACTACCTTTCATTTCTATTCTGATCTCCTTTGTTAATATTTCCGAGGAATGAAATTAATAATCTGTCCCAATTCCTGATGTACTTATCGTGGTTTGAAACCGACAACGAACCGTGCACTTGTAATGAAATTATATAATGGCTGATACATTCATCAATTTGATGTAGGCTCATCCACACATTGATGGTAATTTCTCAAGCACTTGTAATTCAACGACTTAACAGCTCTATGTGTTAATCAGATTTCGCTTAAGCGACACTGGACGATGTATTTGATTGTGAGCCTACAGCTATGGGCCATGTGTGTTAAGAGTAATGATGTACAAAGGACTCCCATTAATTTTCATACTTGAAAATATACATTGATTTAACCAAAACTATTAATGATAAAGGGGTATAAATCAAATATAATATTTCACACATTCTTTTCACAGACCATACCGGATTCTAAGTTAACCCTAAGTAGAACGTATCTAAGACTCGCAGAGTATAACTACAGAGAAACTCCGCTGCACTACTTGTTTTTATCATTATGAGCAGAAGAATTGTGATTATTCAGTTGACGCCGTAATGCGTTAAGAGTGATTTTTTCAGACTAACAGTAATGTTGTAGGAATTTTTTGACAATTGGCGTTTATTCATGATCAGTTGTGCGTATTCTTTGATAATTTCAAGTCAGATTTAGTATGAAATTACAGTGGTTTCACCAGCTGATAAAGATAAGAATCTATTGTCACCGGGAAGATTTTACTTAAATTGCAGAAATATTCTTGCATTATAAGGAATTTTAGTTGTGTCTGCACATGAACTTTGTAGTTTTAGAGGACGATCAAACTGGCCACGCACATGATAAGTTCAAAGATTCAAAGTAAAACACACACACACAAACACACACACACATATATATATATATATATATATATATATATATATATATATACAAAAAAACGCACGCACACACACACACACACACACATATATATATATATATATATATATATATATATATATATATATATACAAAAAAACGCACGCACACACACACACACACACACACACACACACATACACACACACACACAGATTTTAAGCGTTTTGGTTACACTATCAGCCTACACCAGTACGCCAAAGGCACCGACTTCCTTTTTGCATACCCCAGCCTCCACGAATCCCAACGATCCCTTCTACCGAATTCCAATCAGTTTACTTCCTGGTGCAGCCAGCGGCTCCTCAAAATCTACCCTTCATGGAAATGTGTAAAACTTATAGAACGAATCACACACAGCTTCCACCCTCACAACTTCTGCTTCACGACACCACCGATCCTAATCAGTTATGTGACATACTAAAATAAAGTACATTGGTTTAACCACTAACCATAAAGTATCATGAGAATAGTATCTACTAACCATCAAGGAAAAGGCTATAATAGACGAAAATCAATTATATGGTATCACTAAGTAGCAGAACATGGGCGTTCCATCCCTCCACCATATTCCACACCTACAAAACGTAATCCGATAAAACCTCTCATATTCCAATTTCGCCTGAATTTATACTCCACCAAAATTTTACTACTCCCTACAAATCTTGGCTGCCTTGCACTCTGTCTCATCTTCCATACCTCTTTACCATCCTCCATTAGGATTCTGGATGAAATTAGTTTGCCTTCTTACACTGCACACTTACGTATTCCCTAAATTTGCAAAATTGGCACCAATCAACCTATAGTTTGAGTTCTGATTATTAACGGTTGTACTCTGCCACACTCGTACAAACACATACTCTGTATCCTCCCTCCCCCACCCCTCCCGTAACTTTAACCACGTCCCCTACTTGATCATGAAATCGACCCACGTATCTACCCATCCTTCCAGCTTTAAAACAGTTCTCCTTTTCTAGGCTCCTCTTTGGGATCACCTGCTCCTCCCTCCTTCCACCCCTACTTTCCTCACTCTTTTCCCAAAGGAGTTGCGATCTTCTTCCCCAAATCATCTACCCCACATCCTTCCCTCCCTCCACAGGTATAGCTCATTTCCTCTAACTTAAATGAAGTGAAATCAGTTAACCATGTTTTAAAGAAAGATGACAATAGTTTTCTTAAAATATTCAGTAGAGAAGCATATGTTTTAATAGTTCTAAAAATATGTTCGTGTCTGGCAGCATTCGTTGTCCTGGGAGCTTCTGCAGATGGGTAAGTCCACCAGGATGCTGAACGTCGAACCTGTACTCTTTGGAAAAACTGCATGGTGCCTTACCTGTGCCCAGTGATGATGTTAAGCACACCACAGCTGGTATCCTTCTTTTGACTACCACATCTATGGAAACTGCAACAATGGTCGCCATGTTGAAAGTCTGGTGCTGCAGACGTCGTCGCTTTGTCTATGTGCATACTTGTCCACTGCAAACAAACCTATTTCCAGACTCACGGTGGGAGATATGGCTGTGTGCCTAGCGAAAATTACATTAGTCCTCTCAGGCGCTAGTCGCATGGAGTCGTTGTGATCCAGTATGGTGTTGAGAATCGCCCACCTGAACTCATCACCTAACGACAACAGTGGGATTCAGACCAACGAAAACAGGAACGCAGCTAAATGGTAAACTGCAGCCTGGACAGATTATAATTTCGCCATTGTTGAATTCTCACACGTGATGGTACACCTTCTTACATGAAGCGTAACACAACCTTCTTACGAACAAACACCATACAAATGTAATTTTTGTGCAAGAAACCTGCCGGACAATCTTTCGTTATTTTACGCTGAAATGCTAATAGTTTGCATATTCAAGCATGTAGTATATTCTTCGTGTCAATTTGACATTTTTTGCTTGCCTCCTTCAAGATTCTGTATTTTTAATGGTCCGGAGTGTAGCGTAAGCGTAATGCGGAAACAGAAAGTTTACTAATCAATAACTGGGACCACTCTGAAACCACCCGTGTTTATGAATACATTCTGTTTAGAAGAAGCGCGTCTGTAGATGAAGTAATCTACTCGCGAGTAACGCGCATGCGCACAGGGGTCTGGGCGGCAGCGCGCTTCGCGGATTGCCACCTCGCAGGCGCCTCCCAGAATGCACCGCGGCGACGTCCGGCTGGCCCGCGCAGCCCCAACATCGCGCCTCGCCGCGCAGGCACAACCGTAAACAACAATTCCGGCCAGCGGGGGTAAAAGATTCGCCGCAGGCGCAGCCGCCAGCCATCTCGCCTGGGTCCAGACGAGTGAGCCGCCTACGTGACGAAAGTTTCAACGCGGTTATTGTCCCAGAAAATTCGAACACAACTCAGCCAGTGAATTGCTTCTCCCCACAGCCTGCACAGTGTAATAGCATGTGCTAGCTTAAGACATATTTCACGACTGCCTTGATTTGATTCTTTAAGATGCAATTCTCCGCGCAGAATTCTCGCTCCCCCTCTCACTGGCGTCCTTTTTCGCCGTCACGGGGCCCAGCAGTGACAGATAGTGCGCGCGCCTTTGTTTACCGCCAAGAAAACAGCATGTTTATTAATGCCTGCCGCGTCCCGGTTATCTGACTCGTTTTCGCGGACCGGTTCCTCCTGCTATAGGGCGACAATTCGGTGCGAGCCGCGGCGACAGACCATTTCGGGATTATTTACGCCTTCTGAGTAGCTGCTCTCTAGGCTACTGAAATCGAGTGTAAAAGCACTTGCTGTTTGTCACCTAATTGGCAGCGGCACCCTCCTCGGAATAATTATTTTTCCCGAAGCGACCTTCGTCTTCTTTTCTCACCCGCTGAAGTTTTGTCAGATTTAATTAATGCCCCCACGGCTGAGTAATCCCGCTTCTGATCCGCCGAACGGCAGTCCTGTCGAGCGATAATTGCTCTTCCAGGCTTAACGTCTAGGCTCTCGGGAAATTTACCGATTCCTAAGAAGTTCCCCTGCGCATTTGATTCATACCGCTTGGCAGAATTTTTCAATTTTTCTTAATACCGTGATGTGATGTGAAGGACAGGACCGGTGACGCGTCTCAGTTTACACAGGACAAAAGAAAAACGACAGTTCGCCAATCTCTATAGGAACGAAATAGCACAAGCTTTTTAAATGAAAGTTCGAATATGACGAAAGTTAACGAAGGTGATGTTATTGTTGAGCATTCATTCTCAAGCGTACAAAGTACATCTGTGCGGTAAAAGTTATCATGAATTATAGATGCTTAACGTCAGTTTCGAGCCGCATTACAAAGTTAACAAACTAATACTAAATTCCGCATTATACAGATCAGCGTACCGTATTTTACAGGTAACAGTTATATCACGAAATGGGGCGTTACAGGTGTGAAGGGTATTTACGGCTTCATTCACTGGCGTTCACATGACGCGCAATTTTCAGATAGTGAAAACAAAAATGAAACGTTGACTCTTTAAACTAGAATAAAATATTCGACATCTGGAGGAGAATAGGATGAAATTCAGTAAGTGAAACTAAGTATCTGTAATCTAAGACACAGGGGAGAGATGTGGCAAATGATTATTACTAGAAAAAAAATCCGCTTCAGTTCCAAATAATTTCTATTTATTGCACGACCGGTTTCGAAGCCTAAAGCTTCATCTTCAGGTGCCTCCGGAAGGCCTTCTAAACTTGTCGAGCAATAAACAGAAATTACTGATACCCGAAGCGAATTTTTTATTCTATTAATATGTTTCTCAGTTGAGGATCCTCGCTTAATCAAATATTTTGTTTCGGGAAATACGTGGGTGAGTCAAATGAAAACCTTAAATTCGTAATAACAAATCGAAATTTCGCGCTGTTATCCTGTAAGTTGGTAAACGTGCTACAAACAGCGTGCATAATGGCCTGTAGGTGCCAGCATAGTTTAGATGCACACATATCGTCGCAGTATCAGAATCAAGATGGCCACCTCACTTGCGACTTGCACCAGGGAAGAACAGCGTTCTGTTATTCGGTTTCTGAGTAGTGAAGGTGTGAAACCTATTGAAATTCATCGACGAATGAAGGTTCAGTACGGTGATGCATGTTTGTCACAGCAGCAAGTCTACTAATGGAGAAGGAAGTTCGCAAATGGTGTGACTTCAGTGGAAGATGCTTCTCGTCCAAGTCAGGCACAACGAGTTGTGACTCCACAGAACATTGCAGCAGTTGAAGCCATAGTGAAGGAAAACCGCCGAGTAACACTGAATGACATCGTAGTATATTTACAGGTTAGTCATGGGTCAGCACACTACATTGTGCATGATGTGCTCCAGTGTCACAAAGTGTCTGCAAGATGGGTGCCACGGCAGCTGACTCCTGAAATGAGAGAACGACATGCTCATGCTTGTGAAGCACTTCTTCGGCGCTTTGAACGAGAAGGTGATGGCTTCCTTGCAAGAATCGTTACTTGGAACGAAACCTGGGTTCACTTCCACCAACTGGAAACGAAGAGAGCGAGCAGGGAATGGCGCTATTCCTCATCACCAAGTGATTTCGATATGTTTGGACCACTCAAAGACGCAATGGCAGGAAAGAAGTTCCATTCTTATGAAGAGGTACGCCACGCGGTGCATGAGTGGTTGCGCGGACTACCAAAAGATTTTTTTTCTAAAGGAGTTTATGCACTTTGTAAGCGCTGGAGGACTTGCATTGAGCGTGGGGGAGATTATGTTGAAAAGTGACACAGTTTTATACCTCTGTACAATAAACAACATTAAAAAAAAAATATTTACGGTATTCATTTGACTCACCCTCGTAGTAATGGAAGACTGGATGATGAGAATAAACAAAATTTTGTTCAAAACATACATTATTGGTTAATTTATCAAAACAAACATTATTGGTCAATTTATCTCCTGAAGAAACCACTATGGCAGAGAAAAGTTCCACAACACGAATTAAAGTGTAACGGCAAGTGATAGACTGTACGCATGCAAATATTTCATCAGCGGTCAAAAGTCTTCAATGAAAAATATCTGTTTACAATTGTGAGCCTCTTATCCGTCTTTTTACGATGTAATTCTACAGCTCTTGTACATTTACACGTACACATATATTGCGCAGGCCACGATTAATATCTGAGAAAAAACGAGTGTCTCTGATACTCACTAATCCTATGGGAAGTGTTTGATGTTGACAGCAGAGTGCACACACACTTTCCTCGAATACAGTTTCTCTTAAGTTTCTCAGGAGGGTTTGGCGAAGGCTACGCCACCTTTCTTTCAGCCATCCCAGAGCGTCTCTGTTACACTTTCATATGGTTACACTTTCAATTCACCATCACCAATAGCCTCCCGTATAAAAGATACAGGACAGCACAAACTGGAAATGTACCGATCAATGATTCACAGAGCTCTAAAAGCCACTGTGCTATGTGAACATCGAGAATGAAATAAAAGTAATAAAACAAACAGCTTCAGCTGATGCGTATAAACTCACTTAATAGACAAATTAGTTAAAAAATAAAAATTAAAATGAACGAAATAACCATTAAGAACCAGGAAAACATACTAACAACACACATCCCCTTCCGCGATAATCTGTCTCAAACAATTGGCAGTATCTTCAAGCGGCAAAAAATAAAAATTGCATTTCAAACAAACAATAAAGTTTCCAAAGACTTCCTTATAACCTAAAAAGTAATGAAGGTAAATTTTCATTCACTGCCACATATAAAATCGTATGTAGTAAATGCCCAGCTCAGTACATAGGTCAAGAAAGCTGTAATTTCCACACCAGATGCAAATATCATATCAACGCCTTCCGATACAACACACCACATAAATCTGCAATAGCCTCCCGTGTAAAAGATACAGGACATCCATTCGACATTGTAGAAAGGAACCTTGAAATAGTACGTACACTGAACAAAGGACACAGAATGTCTTTAAATGAAGGACTAGAAATCCACGTCCACAGAGAGAAACATGGAGAACATTTACTCAACGACAATAATGAAACAGGCTCAACTAACTTTCTCGAAAGCTTTGGCAAAGTACTTAAAACATTCTCATAATTTACAGTTTCAAAGAACAGCAATTAATGTCGCCACTCTCATTCAGTTCTCAGTAAGTTCAACCAACAGTACATATGCATGCCCTATTGTAATCTTTTTATATATAATAAATTAATATAATAATTGAATTGTGCACATGTCCATGTTCCGGCTCAGCCCATTCATATTTTTAAAAGAAAAAAACATATTTTTGTAAATGACCACTTGATCTTTTATTTTGAATCCAGTGCTGCAGCCCATTCTTAAAAAAATACAAGAAAACATACTTATGTATATATAACCGCCTAATATAGTAACTAAATTGTATACGCCCATATTCTGATGCAGCCCATTACCATTTTTTAAAAAGAAAAACGTATTTATGTGAAAACCATTTAATCTTATATCTTTGTGTCCAGTGCAGACATACATACCCGTGACATGTACAACATCTTTGAAATGACGGTGTAAACATAATCTATAGCGGACGGGACATACATCAGGCAGTCGTATGCAGATTTTTTTCCACTCTACCGTATCTATAAGTACAATTCACCATCAGCAATTCTCATTGTTTAATCTCAAAAGTGTCTTTCCTAAATAAAAATTTTTATCATTAGCAAAAGACGCAACATCAGCTTGTCTGCTTTGTCTGCTACTATAAAAAGCCGTCTGGTACTCTTCAACAACAGTTATGTAAATAAACAACTCTCTACCTGAAGATGATAGTGAGAATCATCGAAATACTTGGTGGCAAAATAAACAAGTGACTGACGCTGAACTTATTTTATTTGTATTTATCAACAGTTGCGGCCCGCATAATGCCGTCCCTTGCAGACGAAATATTCAGGTAGCGACCTGTTACTAATCTAAAAGTGCACCCAGGAATTCATTCGACGTCGCTGTCATGCCCTCTTAATAAAGACTCCAAATGTCTTAGAATTGCTCCAACTGATGTTGTGTGTGCGATTTTCTTTACAGATACGCTGCACTTCCCCAGAATTCTTTGCAACAAACTTAAGCCTCCCATTCGTTCTTTCCTGATTCTGAGCTTGATGTGAGTGTTCCATTTCCCATGGCTTAGTAATGTTGTTGCTGCTGCTGGTTTGATGTAGCTCTCCACACTATTGTATCCCGTGCAAGCATCTTCATCTCTGAATAACTGCTGCAAACTACATTAGCTCCATCTACAAACCACTCTCCCACACACACACACACGTTCCCTCCATTACAATTCACTGATGCCTCAGACTTCAGACAAATACCGTGAGAAGCAAATTTCCTAGTAATTAAATCTATATTCCTTGTTAATTAATTACGTTGCCATTGGGAGTCTGTATTTTATATCTACTCTACTTCCACCATCGTTAGTTATTTAACGTCCCAAATAACAAAACTGATTTACTTACTAATTGGTTCCGTTTACCGACCTCCTGCATCACGTGGTACTATTGCTGAAAAGTTCAAAGGAGATTTGAGTCTCCTTTCAAATAGGCACATAAAATTATAGTTCAGGGTAATTCAATCTACCCGCGATATGTTGGAGAAAATACATGTTTAAGGTCGGAGGTAGGCACAAAACATCGTCCAAAATGCTTCTATGTGCTTTCTCCGAAAACCAGTTTGGACAGTTAGTTCAAGAGCCCACTATAAGTGTAAATACTCGGCATCTTAGTAACAAATAACCATGACCAAATAGCGAGCATTATGATGGTTACAGGTATCGGTGATCACAAGGTCGTTGGCGCGAGAATGAATAGCACAACATCCAGACCCATCAAAAATAAACGCAATAGATATCTATTAAAAAAGGTAAAAGTTCGTTTGACATCTTCCTAAGAGACAACCTACATTCCTCCCGAACTAAGTACGTAAGCGTAGACGAGATGTGGCTTAAACTGAAAGGAATAGCATCTACTGCATTAGAGAGATTTATATCAAGTAAATTAAGAGACGGAACTGATCCCAAATGGCAAACAAAACAGGCCAGAACACTGTTGCAGAAGCAAAAAAGTGCGCCAAATTAAAAAGAGCGCAAAATTTGCAAGATTGGCGGAATTTTACATAAGGTCGCGACTTCAGTGCGACATGCTTTAATTAGTTTCCACAACCCAGTGGCAAGGCGCAATAAATATTCTGACTGCGCAATAGCGATCTTAATGTTACCGATGATTGTGCCACTAAATCGGAATTACTAAATACGATTTTCCGAAATTCCTTGATCAATAACGACGAAATAGACATTACAGAACTCGAATCCAGAATTAGTGCTAACATAAATAAGTTAGAAGTAAGTGTAGCAAAGCACCTTAAATCCCTTAATAAAGGCAAGTCCTCCAGTCCAGATAGTACACAGTTATATTAGTCTCAGAGTATGCTGCTCCGTACTTAATCATATACGTGTATCGACGGAAGATCTGTACCTGAAGACTGGAAAGATGCACAGGTCACACCAATAATCAAGAAAGTAAGCAGGAGTAATCCGCTGAATTACAGATAAAGATCACTGACGTCGATTTGCAACAGAATTTTGGAACATATCCTTTGTTCAAAAGTAATGAGTTACTTCGAAGGAACGATCTATTGGCACACGATCAGCACGGATTCAGAAAAATATTGTGCTTGTACAGCACACGAAATATCGAGAGGGGATCTAAAATTAATACCATATTTCTAGATTTGCTAAAGGATTTTCAAGCCGTTCCTCACAAGCCGCTTCTAATCAAACTGCGTGCCTATGAAGAACAGTCTCGGTGGCGCGACTGGGTTCGTGATTTTGTGTCAAAAAGGTTCTGTCAGTTCGTGGTAACTCGCGGAAAGTCATAGAGTAAAACAGAAGTAATTTCTGGCGTTTCTCAAGGAAATGTTGTAGGTCCTCGGTAGTTTCTTATCTATATAAACGATTTAGGAGACACGATGAGCAGCCGTCTTAGATTCTTTGCGGATGATACTGTCGTTTGCTGTGTAGTAAAGTTATGAGAAGATCAAAACCAATTACAAAATGATTTAAACATCGTATTTGTATGGTACAAGAAGTGGCACTTGACCCTAAATAATGAAAAGTGTGACGTCATGTGACGTTATCCACATGAGTATTAAAAGTAATCTGTTAAATAACGGTTAAATAATGAAACACAAGAATCCAAAAACTGTAATTTTAGCTAAATATCTAGGATTTTTTTTGTTTGAGTCATCTGTCTACTGACTGGTTTATACGGCCCGCCACGAATTCTTCTCCTGTGCCAACCTCTTCATCTCAAACTAACACTTCCAACCTATGTTCTCAATTATTTACTGGATATATTCCAGTCACTATCTTCCTCTACAGTTTATGCCCTCTACAGCTTCCTCTACTACCATGGAAGTAATTCCCTGATGTCTTAACATATGACCTATCATTTCGTCCCTTCTCGTTATCAGAGTTTTCCACACATTTCTTTTCTCTCCGATTCTGCGCAGAACCTCCTCATTCCTTAAGTTATCAGTCCACCTAATTTCCAACATTTGTCTGTAGCACCACTTCTTAAATGCTTCGATTCTCTTCTGTTCCGGTTTTCCCACAGTCCATGTTTCACTACGATACTATGCTGTGCTCCAAACGTACATTCTCAGAACTTTCTCCCTCAAATTAAGGTCTATGTTTGATACTAGTAGACTTCTCTTCGTCAGGAATACACTTTTTGCCAGTGATAGTCTGCTTTTGGTGTCCTCCTTGCTCATAGTTGGTTTTTTTTTTTTTGTGTCTAGGTAGTAGAATTCCTTAACTTCATCTACTTCGTAACCATCAATTCTGATCTTAAGTCTCTCGGTGTTCTCATTTCTTCTACTTTTCATTACTTTCGTCTTCCTTCGACTTATTCTCGGTCCATATTCTATACTCATTAGACTTCATTCCATTCACCATATCATGTAATTCTTCTTCACTTTCACTCAGTACAGTAATGTTATGAGCGAATCGCATCATTGACATCCATTCACTTGAATGTTAATTCCACTAATGAACCTTTATGTTATTTCCATCATTGCTTCTTCTATGTGCAGATTGAACAGTAGGGGCAAGTTACATCCTTTTTAATCCGAGCACTTGGTCCTTGTTCTTCCACCCTTATTTTTCCCTCTTGGCTCTTATACTTATTTTACATTACCTGTCTCTCCCTATGGCTTACGCCTATTTTTCTCGGAATTTCGAACATTTTACATTGTCGAACGCGTTTTCCAGGTCGACAAATCCTATGAAAGTGTCTTGATTTTTTTTTAGTCTTGCTTCCATTATCACTCCAACGTCAGAATTGCCTCTCTGGTGCTTTTCCCTTTCCTAAAGCCAAACTGATCCAATCTAAGACCTCCTCAATTTCCTTTTCCATGCTTCTGTATATTATTCTTGTTGGCAACTTGGACGGATGAGCTGTTAAAATGATTGTGGGATTATTCTCGCACTTAACAGCCCTTACTATTTTCGGAATTGCGTGGATGATATTTTTCCGAAAGTCATATGCTATGTAGCCAGATTCAAACATTCTACACACAATGTTAATATCCGTTTTGTTGCCACTTCCCGCAACAATTTTAGAAATTCTGATGAAATGTTATCTATCCCTTCTGCCTTATTTGTTCTTAAGTTATTCAAACCTCTCTTAAAATCTGATTTTAATACTGGGTACCCTATCTCTTCTAAGGCGACTCCTGTTTGTTCTTCTATTACATCAGATAAATCTTCCCCCTCATAGAGGTCTTTCGTGTACCCTCTCTAACTGTCCGCTCTCTCCTCGGTATTTAACAGTTGAATACCTGTTACACTCTTAATGTTACCACCCTTGCCTTAAATTTAACCGAAGGTTGTTTTTACTTCCCTATATGCTGCGTCAGTCATTCGGAAAATCATTTTTTCTTCGATTTCCCCACGTTTTTCATGCGGCCATTTCGTCTTATCTTGCCTGCATTCCTATTTATTTCGTTCCTCAGCGATTTGTATGTCTGTATTCCTGAATGTCCCTGAAAATTTTTGTACTTCCTTCTTTCATCGATAAACTGAAGTATTTGTTCTGTTAGCCCTGGTTTCTTCGCAGCTACCTTCTTTGTACATATGTTTTTCTTTCCAAGTTATGTGACTGCCCTTTTTATAGATGTCTATTCCTATTCAACTGTACTGCGTACTGAGCTACTTCTTATTGTTGTATCTCTAGCCTTAGAGAAATTCAAGGGTATCTCGTCATTCCTTAGTACTTCTTTGCGTATTGTTCTTCCTGACTAATCTCCTAAATTTCACCCTACTCTTTATCATTACTACGTTGTGATCTGAGTCTATAACTGCTCCTGGGTAAGCCTTACTATGCAGTAGTTGATTTCGGAAATTCTGTCTGACCATGATATAATCTAACTAAAATATTCTTTTAGCACCTGGCCTTTTCCAAGTACACCTCCTCCTCTTGTGATTATTGAACAGTGTGTTCGCTGTTACCAGCTGAAATTTGTTACAAAGCTCAATAAGTCTTTCTTCTCTCTCATTCTTTGTTCCAATCCCATATTCTCTTTTAGCATTTTCTTCTGTTCCTTCCCCTGCAACCGCATCCCAGCCCCCTACGACTATTAGAATTTCTTCTTCCTTTATATAGTGTATTACCCTTTCAATGTTTTCATATACTTTATCTCTTCATCTTCAGTTTGGGACGTCGTCATGTATATCTGAACTATCTTTGTCGATGTTGGTTTGTTGTCGATTCTAATAAGAACAACCCTATCACTAAACTGTTCACAGTAACACTCTCCCTGCCCTACTTTCCTATTCATGGTGAATCCTACTCCCGTTATACCACTTTCTGCTGTTGATGATATTACCCGAACACACCTGAACAGAAAACCTTGCCTTCTTTCCATTTCACCTCACTGATCCCTACTCTACCTAGATTGAGCCTTTGCATTTCCCTTTCCAGATTTCCTAGCTTCCCTACCACGTTCAAGCTTCTGACATTCCACGCCTCGACTCGTAGAACGTTATCATTTTTTTTCCTTCTTTCTTTCACACGGTCACCTTCTCTTTGGCAGTCCCCTCCCGGGTATCCGAGTGGTGAACTATTGCAGAATCTTTTGCCACTGGAGAGATCATCATCACACTTTTTCAATTACAGGCCACATGTTCTTTGGGTACACATTATGTATCTTTAATGCAGTGGGTTCCATTGCCTTCTGTATATTCAAGCCGTTGCACATCGCTGAGTCTTCCGACTTTAGGAGCAGTTTCCCACCCCAAGGACAAGAGAGTGCCCTGAACCTCTGTTCTGCTCCTGCATCCTGTTTGACAAGGCCGTTGGTAGACTGTGGATGACTTCTTATGCCGGAAGTCTTTGGCCGTCAATGCTGATTATTTTCCAAAATTATAACGGTGATGGGTTTTGAACCCGGGAGCGACGAGTTTTGATTACTCATCAAAGACGCTGCTCCGAGACCGTAGGCATAAAGACTCTACCTTTACACCACGGGGGCAGCTACGTATAAGCATTACAAACAAATTGGAACGACCGCATATGAAATGTACTGGCGAATCAAAGAGTGAGTTTTATTGGTAGGACGCTTAGAAGATGCAACAGTTCTACCAGAGAGATCTACACTACGCTTATTGGCCTGGAATCCTTACCAGATAGAATTGACGGAGTACATCAAAAAAGTTCAAAGAAGGGCAGCTCGTTTTGTATTGTCGTCAATCAGGGAGAACATGTCAACGTGAGTTGGGGTGGCAATCATTGAAACAAAAGTGTTTTTCTTTGTGACGATATCTTTTCACGAAATTTAAATCTAACAACTTTCTCCTCCGAATGTGTAAATATTTTGTTGACGCCCGTTTAGATAGGAAGAAATGATCATTGTAATAAAATAAAATTAATAAGAGCTCGCCCGGAAATGTTATGTGTTCATTTTTCCCGCTCGCTGTTCTAGAATGGAACGGTAGGAAGATGGAGTGAAAGTGGTTCGATTAATCCACTGCCAGGCAGCTAAGTGTTTTAGAATATGATTTTCTATTCTAATTTCTTGGGTATCGCTTGATTTAATGCGACTACTTCCCATTACCCTTCTCTTGCTTTTGTTGATATTCATCTTCCAATGATTTTTCAAGACAGCATCCATTCTGTTTATTGATCTTCCAAATTCTTTGCCACCTCTGACTAAGCTAGAATGTCATCGGCACACCTCACTCTAAGGTTTACTTCCCTTTCTCAATTGCTCCTTTACTTTTTTTAAAAAAAAGTAACTCTCCGTCCTAACAGGCCTTAGAAGGCCCAACGGCACCGACCGGCCGCCGCGTCATCCTCAGCCCACAGGCGTCACTCGAGGTGGATATGGAGGGGCACGTGGCAGCAAACCGCTCTCCCCGCCGTATATCAGTTTACAAGACTGGAGCCGCTACTTTTCAATCAGGTAGCTCCTTAGTTTGCCTCACAAGTGCTGAGTGCACCCCATTTGCCAACAGCGCTTGACAGACCGGATGATCTAAGTGCTAGCCCAGCCCGACAGCGCTTAACATCGGTATTCTGACGTGAACCGGTGGTACCACTGCGGCAAGGCCGTTGGCACTTCAGTATTATGTTTAAATAATATTAGGAACAAACTACAACTGCGCCATACTTCCTGCTCAATTACTGCTTCCATCTCACGTACTTCGGCTTCTGTAACAGCAATTTGATTCTTGTACAAGTTCTAGATAACCTTTCGTTCCCTATGTTTTGTTTCTGTTGTTTGCAGGATTTCAAAGAGTATATTCCAATCGACATTGATGCAAACTACCCCTAAATATATTACTTCTATGGCGCATATGTCTCTCTCTTGTTTGCAGGATTTCAAAGAGTATATTCCAATCGACATTGATGCAAACTATCCCTAAATATATTACTTCTATGGTGCATATGTCTCTCTCTTTGTCCATCTTTTAAAATAAGTCATAGAGTCAGTAGTGCTTCACATGTTCCTACATTTCTCCGGAATTTAAACTGTTCTTCATTGAAGTGGGCTTCTTCCTCCGGAGATAATTGGTGTCAATATTTTGGGACCATCTCAATTAACTTTGTAGGTATATTAATATTCAAAACACATAGCACCACAGCTCTTTGGAAGTGGGACTTTTGCGTTGTTGAGATTATTACGCCTATCTTTTACATGTTGCGTACCAGATGGAATAGTTTCGTCATCTTATGATCTCGCAAACATCTCAGTAATTCTGATAATATGTCGTCTCATCACAAGCTTGTTAGTAAACGTAAACATCACTCACGGATTAGGCCTTAGGCCTGTTCCGACAGGTAAGCTACTGCCTACAAGGCAGTATGAGGAGAGATCCATGATCGAAGTACACGTAATCAGCATATCGTCAATTCCTCCAGGCGTTATTGCGAGTAGATAAATCCTGGTTATACCATTGTTTCTTTATTCAAGCCGCTCTCCATTTGGCCTCACGAGGCTGAGTGCAGCCCGTTCCAGACCTCCTTACCTTAGAAAAACTCTGAGCAGGTACCGGGAATCGAACCCCAGTCATCCCTCACTGATGCTAACCATTCAGCTACGGACGCAATCCACGCTTTTTAGCTTTACTCATAAATGATTATACAACGTGATGAGTTGAACATGTTCACTACTAATCTTATACTCTGATACTAACTTTATTTGTCAGGTCTCTGCGACGTAGATTGAGTAGGACAAGCTGATATTTAAGTTGATTTTATTTTTAATGGGTGGGTATACTGACATCCTCTGTCTGCCCCGCCACGATTTTTTCCCGTGCGCCACCCTCTTCATCTCAGAGCAAACGCAACATGCTGAAATTATTTGTTGAAAATATTCTAGTCTCTGTCTTTCTTTACAATTTTTGACCTCTACAGCTGCGTACAGCATCGCAAATTTATTCCTCTTAACACCGCGATTTTAAGCACTCCTAAAAAATGCTGACACTTCTGCCTTGTTTGATCGCAGGTTTCCAAGTCTCTGTGAAGCTTTGCACTACTACAGTGTCCTCTGTGTCTTCCAAATCGACAATTGACATCCACATAAGCTTCTACCACACCAAAAGATAGTCCTTCCCCCTCGTGAAGGCCGTCGCGAACCCCTTTATTACTCTTGATCTTGATCCCTTTGCTGTATTTTGTCGTTTCTATATGTTGTATTTGTCCTTAATACAAACATTTGCTTTTCAATTTCTTCACAGTTTCCTTGCACCAATTTCCCGTGAGCTTCCCTACAATTTCTGTTTATTTCATTTCTAGGTGATTTCTGTCGCTGTATATCTTCCTTTTCCTTAACATATCCGTATTCGCTTCACTTGTCTAGCAAGTGAAGTTTTACCTCCGTAACTCAAGGTTTCTTCGCAGGTACACTGTACCTGTATCTGTGTGTCCTACTTTTGTGATTACCTCATTTAAGAATGTAGATCCGTATCCATATGAACTGCCCAAGGCGATGTTCGTGATCACAGTGCCTACAACCTCAGAGAAATGCATGCGACCATCATCAGTCCTGAGTGGTTTATTATCACACTTCTTTGTATTAGGTTGGTGCATAAATTCATAGTGTTTTGTTTTGCATGTTGGTATTCCGATTGCTATGGCTTCATTTATCGATGTCATTTTCTATTTGTACTTGATTGTTGCCATTTGAGTTTACATACTGTCATTTTTGCGGTATCGACCACTGTCCTGTCGGCCGCACTTTCAAATAGCGCGCCGACAGTTATCCCGCCACGTTTCCTTCAGCCGCCACCGCGGCACAAGGGCGCTGCCACCCTGCGGCCAACAGGATACAAGCAGTTCCTCTCCGGAGCTCCAGCAGCAGGTGTACTTAATATCGAACATTCAAGCACTGATTCCATTTTTATGAGTCAGCCAGTTGAATAACATTTACAGACTCTCATAGTGGCCATAGATAGACAACTTCTGAACAGCCATTACACCTGAAGAGTGACAGATTTATAAATGTTCTGTATTTCTACCTTCAGATCTACCGTTAGCAACTGATGCTGCAACTTCAGCAACAAAGCTATGTATTATTTCCACTATCTGATATTAGATGTAGAATAAATTAATATTTGAATTCTCTATTCAGGACAGAATCTGTTCCTCACTCCTGCATCCACTGAAGAACCACACAAAGTGCAGAGGAAGACATAACAAACTGTCGATGACCAAAGGGAAAGTGGAACAGGGAGCTTCGGATGCCAGAGCGCGACAATTTTTTTTTTCTTTCCATTGAATTTGTGTGTGTGTGTGTGTGTGTGTGTGTGTGTGTGTGTGTGTGTGTGTGTTTGTACGAAGATCGTTCAATAAGTAATGCCCCACATTTTTTTTTCTCAGAGCATACTAATTGTTAAGAGTCAGAATTTGGTGACAATATACGTTATCGCGTATTGTCCATGTCCTATTTTTCTACGTAGTCTTAAACACGTATGAGCGTGCGCCATCGTCGTGTAAGAGCACGTATTCCCTCCTGGTAAAAGTAGGCTAGCCATGTTTTCACTGCATGAATCTCGTGATCTTCAAGTTGTAGAGCCAATTTTCGAGTTGTGATGCGCCAGTTGGTACGAATAATGACATCCGAACGATTCAGCATGTCTGTAGTAGTGGGTATGGCAGGACGTCCCGAGTGTGGTTGATCATGGAGCTCTGCTTCTGCATTTCCTGAGGCTGTAACTTTCTTTACCCTTCCTCCAACTGTACTTCTATAAACTGCAGCAGCGCCGTACAGTGTACAAAAACGTTTATGGATGTTCAGCCCGGTTTCTTTTCCAGCAAACAAGAATTCAATAACAGCACGCTGCTTGGAACGTGAGTCGTATGTAGACGCAATTTTGACACTGTACTACCGCTCTGCCATCTGCCATATCGGTTCGAAACTTCACTGGCGCCGGCTGGAGTGACCGAGTGGTTCTAGGCGCTACAGTCTGGAACCGCGCAACCTCTACGGTCGCAGGTTCCGATCCTGCTTCGGGCATGGATGTGTGTGATGTCCTTAGGTCAGTTAGGTTTAAGTAGTTCTAAGTTCTAGGGGACTGATGAGCTCAGAAGTTAAGTCTCATAGTGCTCAGAGCCCTTTGA
Organism: Schistocerca americana; assembly: GCF_021461395.2. Taxonomy (NCBI): domain Eukaryota; kingdom Metazoa; phylum Arthropoda; class Insecta; order Orthoptera; family Acrididae; genus Schistocerca; species Schistocerca americana. The sequence continues at coordinate 243,987,531 of NC_060119.1, read as the reverse complement.
ACTCAACTGGCGCACAGAACGAACATCAAATGTGAAGCAGCAACAAGGACGTTTGTGTATGTATATTAACGGTTTTCTTTTTTAAAAAATGTGGAGCATTACTTATTGAACGACCCACGTATTGAGTTGAAATAGATAAGGTGAAAATGGCTCTGAGCACTATGGGACTCAACTTCTGAGGTCATTAGTCCCCTAGAACTTAGAACTAGTTAAACCTAACTAACCTAAGGACATCACGCACATCCATGCCTGAGGCAGGATTCGAACCTGCGTCTGTAGCGGTCTAGCTGTTTCAGACTGCTGCGCCTAGAACCGCACGGTCATTTAGGCCGGCAGAAATATTTATGTTGAGGTATTTAAGTAATCGTGACAAACCAGGGAGAAGCACATCTAAATGCTGAACAGGTTCTAACATCTCTTGTTCATATTCAGAGTCAACAAATAACAGTACGGCTGTCAGCAGTTTCTTGCTTCATACAAGCCCAAACAGCCCAGCAGAAACAGGCGCCAGAAGCTAAAGACGAAATTCAGCTGCCGCCTCTGCCCTTCTGACAGTTCGATGAGTTGAAGGAAATATGGGAAGAATGTATGACACACTGCGTCAACATTTTGACGCCTACAAAATCACAGGTGAATCACGTCGTGTGATATTCTTTTTATCACAAGGAGTGTTCATATACGGCCTCCTTGTGAAATTGTTTGCCTCGGTGAGCCCCACACTCAGCTCTATTGGGTCATAATTGCAAGATTATACGAAATTTTGAGACTCAAGTACATGTTGCTGCTGCAAAACAAATTTTTCTGCACACAATGTCGTAGTGACAAATCCTATAAAGAATGGATTGCCGAATTGCAGGGCATGACTAGATATTGTAAATTCAATTGTGCCCGTGGCGGAGCTTATCAGGATCAAATGCTTGTAATGTTATTATTCACAATGTATCAGATCAGAGATTGAGGATTCTAAAGCATCGCAACCCTAGCCTCACGGAAGTACTTAAAGTTATCGATGCATTCGAAGTTCAACATTTAGCAAATCAAGATTTCTGTCTACTAGTTACCAATTCACTTGAAGCAAACAGTTTGCAAAGCCCAGCACTCGCACGTTAGCACCGCGTAAACAAGACTACATATAGCGTTTGCCGCGTCGGTGCAACGCTGATTACATTGCCCCAGATTCACTCAAAGTGAAGTCGTGTAAAATGATGTCACCCCTCCCTGAGACAAGCAGAATACAATTTTTGTCATCGCACGGGACATACAAAACTGGTGTGCCTGCAGAAGATTAGAAAAGCATCCTCTGTTTCAAGCGGTAACAACGCAAAGCAGGGTTCAAAATGGTTCAAATAGCTCTGAGCACTATGGGACTTAACATCTATGGTCATCATTCCCCTAGAACTTAGAACTACTTAAACCTAACTAACCTAAGGACATCACACACATCCATGCCCGGGGTAGGATTCGAACTTGCGACCGTAGCGGTCACGTGGTTCCAGACTGAAGCGCCTAGAGCCGCAGGGCCACACCGGCCGGCTGCAAAGCAGGGACAGATGGAAATCACTGTCATTTCATATTCAGATTCTGTGCTATCTCCTCCTCAAAAACAGACACACGCGTTTAATGCGAATACCACGTACTTCAAAGAGGCTCTCCTACTCTCAAATTCACGAAAGCGCTCTACTGCGCAGTTGGAAACAGAGAACAGTGTTTCACAACACGGAAAGATCAATTATATTCAGAGAACACACCGCAAACTGTGGATTACATTGCAAATTTGTAAGCATTCAGTGGCATTTCAACGAGATACCGGAGCTTCTGTCACAATACTTAATCTAGATACATATGAAAAAATTTGCCAAGCACCTTTGCGAACATCAAGTCTGCATCACACCGCCTACAACGGCGGTAGAATTTCAGTGCTTGCAACGTTCCCTTTACCTACAAAATACAAAAAATCACGTCTAAGGGAGACCCTTTCACTGTCGCCCACTCACGCCCGAGCGCAAATATTTTCGGCGTTTATGCGTTTGATTCCTTCGGATTAGACGTACAGGACGCCATTGACATAAATGTCTCCCATGCCAGAAATCAACGGCTCTGTGACAAGTATCTACATTTGTTCAACGCTCACATTATGCTGAAACCTAATGCCCAGCCCAGATTTTGCCGCGCACACACTGTGCCGCATGCATCATGCGACGATGTGGCTACAGAAATTCAGAGATTAGAATCTTTTAGTGTCTTAAAACCCATTTCAGCAAGGCACTGGACATCAGTCTTAGTCGTCATGCGTTAAACCAAAAGGGAAGCTTTGTCTTTGTTGGGATTTCAAATACACAGTAAATTCATAGATGGTAGTTGAGAGGAGATTTTGGATCGCCTAGCAGGAGCACAGTTCTTCTCAAAAATTGATCTTGCAGAAGCCTATCTTCAGTTACTATTGGACGAAGAGAGAAGAAAATTTTTGCTGTGAATACTCATGTCAAGTTATTTGAGTCTCAATGCCTACTTTCCGAAGGTGCTTCCGTACCTGCGTTATTTCAAAAATTTCTCGAACAAGTAACGTCCAGGGTGCCTTCTTGCTTGTCCTGACGACATAATTGTCTTCTTCAGACAAACACCGGAACAACATCTTGTTCAAGTTTTATCTGAGGTGAGCCTCAATTGTTGCTTGCAGAAATGTTCTTTTTTCAACACAACGATTGAATTCTTAGGACATATCAGTGACGCCAATGATGCTCGTCCTTCGTCGAAACATTTACGTGAACTGCAAGCTCTTCTTGAAAGACTGGCTCACTACATAAAGTTCTTTTCTTATGGGGCGCAAATTACGGCGCCTCTGAACCGCCTCGGACTTAAAAATGTTCCGTTTCATTGGACGAAAGATTGTGACCAAGTTTTTCAAAGACTAAACATGCATTGCCTCGTCAACCTCGCTTTATTCCCTCTAATCTGCTCAATTCTCTTGTGCTTACAGCTGATGTGTCGTCTCGTGGTATTGGGGTTGTTTTATCCCACAAAATTGGCAAAACAGGACGTCCCATCGCATTTACTTCGAAAACTTTGAACAGTGCTCAGATCAATAATCGTCAGCTGGAGAAGAAGGCCATGGCTAAAATGTATTCTACCACCAAATGTTATCATTACATGTATGGTAGAAAAATTTCCTGGTCATGGACTGTAAGCCTATGACTGCACTGTTTCATCCATCGCAGCAAGTCCCCAATCACACGGAGGAGAAGCTTCAGCATTAGTCGCTATTATTGTCAAATTACCTGCATGAAATTCTGTCTCACCCGACGATGCAACATGCAAATGCCGACATATTTCTCTCGTTTACCTGTTGGCACAGATACAGCATTCGAGGCATCGGAAGCTTTACATATTGATTCTACTGGTTCGCAAGTATTGGATTCTTCTCCTGTTTATTCACGACAGATCGCACAAGCCACGGAGCATAATCAGTCACTACGATTGATAAAAAGTTATATTCGCAAAGGTTGGCCTCGCCCTCAGAAAAGTATTCCCAATCACTTAGTTCGAAGATACTTTGTGCACTGCAACAGTTAATCTCTTCTGAATGCTGTTATTCTGCTTCACACGCCTAACGAACACACGACAGTGTTAATTCCCGCCTCATTGCAACAACAGGTGTCTTCTACATACAGGTCACTGCGGTACAGTGCGCATTAAGCAGATGGAGCGCGAACATTGTGCTTGGCTCGGTTTAGACAAGCAAATAGAACGTGTGACAGCATAATGTCGCGCCTGTGCAGACAATCAAGCCACTACGCTCAAGGTGTTTTTCTTCTGGCCGCATTCTGATAATCCATGGCAACGCCTCCATATAGACTTTTCGGCCTTTATTTGGCAAATACGTTGGCTGATTATCGTCGATGCCTACAGCAAATACCCTTACGTTATCCCAGTGCATTCTACAAATGCTGGGAGCACTGTCAAGGCGTTCGCTTCAGTGTTTTCTCTCGAAGACGTGCCACAAACAATTATTTCCAAAAATGGACCTCCTTTTTCTTCCAAGGAATTTGCACAATTTTAAGAACACAATGAAATACAGCACGTCAGGACAGCACCATTCTCACCAGAGTCTAAGGGCGAAAATGTCAAAACTTCCAGCTTCACATTCATGTGAAAGTGCCTTACTAGTGTTTCTGAGTTCATACCGTACTTTGCCTGCTCCTGACATTTCGCAGGCAGACCTTTTACATGGGAGACGCCATCGGACCTTGCCGCATTTGTTTCATCCTTACCACTCTGCTCCAGCTGTAGACCTAACCACGAGGTTTCACCCAAACGTCAGAATTCAACATCGAGTGTACAACAAGCCATATTTATGGGAAGCTGGCGATTTTCTCAGGTCAGCTGCCAGAGCGCTCTCAGATCAGCTGGCAGAGCACAGTATAGTGTTCACGGCAGCGCAGGAACGCATCGGCGCCACCAAAATCAACTGTGACTCTGTAAATTCAGAAACCCTAGCGTACGCCAAACTGTTTGAGATTTCTTCACTGCGTGACGTCCAACCGCCCTGACGCAGCCGCATACGTCATCCGCAACGCAGCTTACTGGGTGGGTGACTCCACCCGCGGCCGTCCCCCCGATGGAAGCCTCCACCTGCCCAATTGCGACGCCGTTGATGACAACGACTCAGGTTGACTCTCCGATGGACGTCGACGCCTTCACCATCGGCCAGTCGCCGGCACCCTATGCAACACCCTCCATGCTTCTACCTGTGCCGCCGGATGCGTCCTGCATGTGGTTTTTCGGGGCAGTTTAACTGGCGCTCGCAAGACGCAGTGTTGGGACGCGGATTTGGTCTGCTACGTCCCCAGCCAAGCATCCGCGGTATCCACGTCACAGGCCTTCCCACGTACCTTCCAAGCTGTGTGGGGGATGGTGCGGTATCGGTAACTATCCGGTCGGCCGCATTTTTAAATACGTGTGCTGACAGTTACACCATCGCTTTTCCTGCAACCGCCACCACTGCACGAAGGTGCTACCACGGACGATTACGCTGCTGCCAATTAGATGCAAACAGCCTCTCTCCGCAGCCCCAGCAGCAGGTGTACTTAAGTTGGAACATTCATGCACAGACCCCATTTTTTATGTGTTTGCCAGCCCAGTAACATTTACAGACTGTCATAGTTTCCAGGGCTCAACATCCTCTGAATAGCCATTGTACTGAAGAGTGACAGATTTATAAATTTTTTGTGTTTGTATACATTTCTACATTCAAATCTGCTGTTAGTTTCTGACGCTGCAACTTCAGCAACAAAGTTATGCATTATTTCTTCTACGTGATATCAGCAAGTGATGCTGACAGAATTAGATTAGGAAATGAGACACTTACAGTAGTAGCTGAGTTTTGCTATTTGGGGAGCAAAATAACTGATGATGGTCGAAGTAGGGAGGATATAAAATGTAGACTGGCAGTGGCAAGGAAAACGTTTCTGAAAAAGAGAAATTTGTTAACATCGAGTATAGATTTGTCAGGAAGTATTTCCTGAAAGTATTTGTGGGATGTATAGCCATGTATAGAAGTGAAACATAGACGATAAATAGATTGGACAAAAAGAGAATAGAGGCTTTCGAAATGTGGTGCCGCAGAAGAATGGTGAAGATTATATGGATAAATCACGTAACTAATGTGGAGGTACTGAATACAATTAGGGAGAAGAGGAATTTGTGGCACAATTTGAATAGAAGATGGGATCGGTTGGTAGGATATGTTCTGAGGCATCAAGGGATCACCAATTTAGTATTGGAGGGAAGCGTGGAGGGTAAAAATCGAAGAGGTAGACCAAGAGATGAATAAACTAAGCACATTCAGAAGGATGTAGGTTGCAGTAGGTACTTCGAGATGAAGAAGTTTGCACGGGATAGGGTAGCATGGAGAGCAGCATCAAACCAGGCTCTGGACTGAAGACCCCAACAACAACAACAACAACAACAACTGGTATCAGATGTAAAATATATTAATACCTGAATTCTCTGTTCACGAATGGCATCTGTTCCTCGCTCCTGCACCCACTAAAGAACCACACAGCGTGCAAAAGAGTACATAACAATAGTGACATTTGGAGAGATAGTGAGTGGTGGTGTGGATGGTCGAAAATGGAGTGCCAAGTGGAGAAAATGGAACATTTCCGGCTATTTTTCAGATAGAGTTGAATAGAGGTGCGAAGGCAACCAGAGACATTTGCGCCATGTATGGAAATAATGCCACAGGACAGAGTACGGCAAGGTAATATATTTTCTCGCTTCAAGCAGGATCGTTTTGGCATTTGTGACTCTCCGCTTTCAGGAAGGCCTTCGGGGTTTGATGAAGATCGTTTATACGCATTAATCCACAATGATCGACCTCAGTGTGCTCGAGAGCTGGCAAATGTGATGTACTGTGATCATTCCACCATCGTGCGACATTTTCATGCTACGGGGAAGGTTCAAAAATAGGGTGTGTAGGTACTATATGCTGTAAGCCAAAATCTCAAAAATCAACGGTTGGCCATATGTGCATCTCTGCTTGCTTGTCATCAGTGGTGGATGCTTCTGGTGGCGCAACGACGGTGTGGTCCAAGGTGTAACGAGCGCTACTGACATTTACTGTCAGCAGCTGAGACGCCTTGCAAACGCAATCCAAGAACAACGACCAGGAAGACTGCATGACGTGATGCTACTCTGCGATAACGACCGCCCGCATTATGCTAGAGTGCTAAAAAACACTACACAAGAATTAAATCATAATTAAATCAAGACCGTAAGCTGTCGAGAGGTGTTGATATACATCAACGGGGACAGTTGAAAATGTGTGCCCCGATCGGGACTCGAACCCGGGACATGCCCGAAAGAATAGATACCACCTACATATAGTTAAGGCTAACCGACCATTGACGTTCTGTGCTGGCTGCACATGCATTGCCCGAACTCTTACGGGACTCGGTAAGATTGTCTGCCGCGAGTAATGAGTGTGATGGGCAGGGGCACTACGAATGTGGTTTGTGGACTTTAAGTTGGGAATTTGGGTCTCACGGGGACCGTGTAAGGGATAAATCCCTGCAGTCTCACTATCCTCTGTGTCCTCGGTGGCTCAGATGGATAGAGCGTCTGCCATGTAAGCAGGAGATCCCGGGTTCGAGTCCCGATTGGGACACACATTTTCAACTGTCCCCGTTAATGTTTATCAACGCCTGTCGACAGCTTACGGTCTTGAATTAATTATCATTTCATTCTAAGAGAGCTGCATGGTCACCGATGGTAGCTGTTGTTTCGGACATGTGCGAAAGAGCACATACCATCTTCACACAGGCATTAGGTTTGCAAGTCATTCTGCATTCACTTTTTTCGCCTGATCTTGCGCCCTCGGATTTTCACATTTTCCGCTCTCTGTCGAATAACCTTCAAGGAACTTCCTTTCCCGATGAAAATGAACTCCGACCATGGCTGGACGAGTTCTGAAAACCACGTGATTTGCACAGTCGCGGAATCGAAAAGCTACCCCAGCGTCGGCAGAATGTTGTAAACAGTGAAGGAAACTATATTATTGATGACTTAAACCTCTGCTACGTGTATCTCCAAACCAACATATGCCTAATAGGAACATTTCATTTTAGACTTGTCCACAATTTCATTGCACCCATTTCGTTTTATTTTATTCGTAGGTGATTTCTACCACTGTGTACCTTTCTTTTCCTTACCATTTTCCAATTTCCTTCTTTTCTCAATCAACTGAAGTATTTATTCTGTAAGTCTAGGTTACTTCGCAGTGACCTTCCTTGTACCAATATTTGTCCGTCCAACTTCTGCCTGCTATTGTCTTTTTGAGGAATGTCTGTCCCTGTTCAGCTGAAGTGCCTAATACGATGTTCATTACTGTAGTATCTACAGCCTCAGATGACTTCAAACGTGCATCTTCAATCCTCAATGGTCCAGTACCTCATTTTTGCTACATTGCTCCTTCATAGGTTTCTCTTAAACTTCAGCATAATCTTCACCGCCAATTAACTCTGGTCGGGATGTGTTCGGAAATTATCGAAGAGCGCCTCATCGGCGTGGCCTGCGCTGTTGGGGGGTGAGATAGGGAGCGGCGCGGACTCGGCACCCCATCAGCGCGCGTCAGGCGGCGACCACGGCCGCTGCAGGCACCCGCTAGGGGCACCACCGCCGCGATGGACGGCTATCGCCAGCCGGCCGGCGCTAACTCGATACCGCAACAACACGGAATTATCGCAATATATTTAGAGGCGCCCATAAAGCATAGGGCAGGTAACAGCGGCCCGGCGGCCGGCCACTGCGGTGAGCCTCAGTCGTCCCCAGCGATCGCGCGCTATCTATCTGTCCCCCGGCCGCGCGCTCACCCGCGCACGCACACACACACACACACACATGCGCGCGCCCTGTCGTAACGGTGCCGCTGATATGTTGACGCGCTCGCCGACCCTCGCCGTCCGCCGTAATGACGTCGGCCGGACCCTACGTCACCGCCAGCTTTGTGCAAATGCCTTTCATCCTGCTCACTGGTGAGTGGCACCGCGACCGGCGTGAAACGCGGGGTCTGCGATCTCTTCCCCGCCAAATGGAGCGGCAGAATTGCGGCCAGATGAATCTCTACTCTGAGGTATTTTTAATCTCAGCGCCGTATTAACCCCAGCCAGATATGCATACCGGATGGACAAAGGACCAGTCTGAACTTTCCACAGAGCTGTTATGACTGAACGAGCACTCGTCCTTCGTGTTACTTTCCGATCACAGCATTTGCGTTCCCCAATACAGCCAATTTAGAGCTCTCGAATGCAACATCAAGCGAGACGATGAATGTATACATCTGCCACGAGACATTTTAAAATCCGCGTCTAGCTACCACATTTCGACTAAGAAGTTTATTACGTTCCAGTATCTCAACGAAATATTTCAGAGCGTTAATCGGTTTCGATTTACGAGGGTACTCATAACGCCTTAATTATCGCCTCGAAAACGTAAAGTAGCGTGATTAATTTCTTATCTTTCGTAGATAGATGTTCGCAGTCTCACTGAAGGAGCCGCCACAGGAGCCAAAAAAGATGGTGGAGCTTTTTTAAAAAATTACTGATCACTAAAACGTTACGTCAAACTCTCATATCCTAGGGAACATTTCCTTGGTTCAAACGTCGTCAAAGTAATTACATTTGAATGCAAAAAAAAAAAAAAAAAAAAAAAAAAAAAAAAAAAAAAAAAAAAAAAAAGAGGCTCTGAGCACTATGGGACTTAACATCTGTGGTCATCAGTCCCCTAGAACTTAGAACTACTTAAACCTAACTAACCTAAGGACATCACACGCATCCATGCCCGAGGCAGGATTCGAACCTGCGACCGTAGCAGTCGCGCGGTTCCGGACTGAGCGCCTGAGCCGCTAGACCACCGCGGCCGGCTTTTGAATGCATTATGGGAGTGACAGTGATCAATGTGTTACAAATATTTACTATTAAAAACAGTCCTGATCGCGATTTATTTATTAAGATGACCGGTTTCGACCACTACTGTGGTCATCTTCAGACCATTGAGTAGGAACCTCTTGTTACTGGAGAATCACTACCCTCTCTCCACTAGAAAGAGGTTCCTACTCAATGGTCTGAAGATGACCACAGTAGTGGTCGAAACCGGTCATCTTAATAAATAAATCGTGATCAAGACTGTTTTTAATAGTAAATATTCGTCAAAGTACTCAAACGTCACCAAATGTCCGAAATACAAAAAAATGATTCAAATGGCTCTAAGCACTATGGGACTTAACATCTGAGGTCATCAGTCTCCTAGATTTAAAACTACTTAAACCTAAGGACATCACACACATCCATGTCCGAGGCAGGATTCGAACCTGCGACCGCAGCAGCAGCGCGGTACCGGACTGAAGTGCCTAGAACCGCTCGGCCACCGAGGCCGGCTGTCAGAGGTTCCTCCCAGTGGATTCTTTATTGTTAAAAGAAATGTGCTCGCTAGAAATCTCCACCACGAACGTGGCAGATTTCAAAATATCTTATTTTTGGTTTTTCTGCGGCATTCAACAACGATCTAACAGGAATGTTGCAACAATTTCTTAAGAAAAAGCTATGGATCTGAGTTCTTCTTTCGCCCACGAATTGCTTTACTTAGTCCCTGGAACCTAATGAACTCAATAGCGACAAAGCTAAGTTCTGATCATCCTTTTTTTTCATGTTTAGGTCGCAAGTTTTAGGTTGTGTAAAAACTTAGCTTGTAGAGGTTCGACGTCACATGTACATGAACTGCTAAGAAATGAAAAACTCATAGTACTAGAGGGAGCTGTAGAGATAAACAATTATTGGGTAACACAGAGAATAAGATGCATAAACAACCAACGTTAGATTAAGTGATACTCTAAGGGGAAGAGATTAGCACAGGAGGGAAGTCGAGGCAGGACAGATAAAACCAGTCGGAAGTACGAAACAGACCCTGACAGTAATACAACGAGACTATGGCTGCTCTGACACATGAAACCGAAATGACTGCAATTTTTCAGTTGAGTAACCATTTATAAGAAAACGCTAGATAACCCCAGAGATGTATTTGCATATTCTAGAGGCTAACACTTTTAAGAAAGGTTAATAAGTACTCAAGGTTAAACACGATGCGTAATAACTTAATGTAAGTGAATGAATAAACATAAGTTGCAAAATTAGATAATACTTTATAAGGCATAAGGAAGAAGAGATCCTGAAAGACTCACAAAAAGCTAGACCATGAAGTGAAAAAGAGGAAGAAAAAGAAGAAGAGGAAAACTTAATTACCCTACAAAACAAAGCAATCTTTTGTAATGTTTATCTGGATCATATTGTACAAGAATTTCCACATTTCTAGTGTTTCCAGGAAGGCAGCGAATAATCTATCAATATTGAAAGGTCTCTGTTGGATTCCTTTCATGTTAATTTCTTAAATCTGTTGTCATATACGGCATTAATTCCCCTTCTAAATTTACTGTGGTGTTTCTATCTGGGAGGAGACTGAGCAGTGAAACGTGTTACTTTTACACATAAATAAGAACGATCTGTCACACTACTACACTTTAAAACACAATTTATACGCAATTCATGTTACACAGTCTCATACGTAACCTACATCCGCTTTCTTTTATATACTGTATGTGATAAGATACTGTCATCCCCCTTCCCTTCTGTGTGAGAGGATGAATGAGCAAATGTATTTCTAGTTGCATGCTGGATAGTAGCAGACAAGCCTGTCTGCTAGAGAACAGTAGGACCAACGTCGAAACAGGTAGCTACGCTTTCTAAAAGCAAAGAGGTTTCTATCCTTATTATGGTCCTGTCCGTCCCTTGTCATGTTGGTATAGGAAGCTGCCTCTCTGGTCACTTCAGTTTGCATCTGTGAGGCACCCTCAGGAAGGGACCACGGGAGTCTGTCCGCGACCGTCTGAAGTGGTAAGATCTCCGGCTAAGCGCGTGTCTGCTAAGTCCTTAGGACAATGGATTTCTTAAGTTCAGCCTAACTGAAAATTTAATCACCTTTATTTCAGGTTTAGCTCGAAAATATCTAATGTTATCTTAAATTGCAACGCAGTGTATTTCGAGTGTGAAGTTCAGAATATCTTCCAGTAGTTGCTTTGTCACTACTTTGTGAGTAAAGTGGAACCACGTGTTGATCAGTAACTCTAACTAAGATCATCAATCTTATATGCGAATGTGCGTGAGATTATAACGTCTCGTCTTGACAATATTTTTCAATATAGCAACTTTTCTTTATGTTCAACCCACGTGGGGTGTACGTTGTGAGACCAGTACCACGTGCTTATACGATTGTTTGACCCATCAGGTTAATAGTAAGACGATAGTAACCAGTTCGAGGTTTTTCTTTTGTAAATTGCTTTTCGATCTAATTTATTTTAACTATAAAAATTATTGTGGAGTTACACTCTTTGTGTAAACCAAGTTGACCACGTGAAGCATGTGGTGTAATCATCAAAGTAGCCCTCAGCTGTTCTTTTCGGGAAGATTTCACAGAGAGTTAGTATGAATTTAGTATATCAGTGTGTGGTAATTACATGACGGACAGGATTGCGCTACGAACGTAACTTTTTTGGGTGAAAATTGAATTGGTTGGTTGTGGTTAATTTCCTCTTGCATATGTTTCAACGTTCTTCGTGTGTTATTTTATGAATGCAGTGTTGCATGCAGTCTCCCAATCTTGACTCCATATTTAATGTGTTCTGTAAGATTGCAAACTCACTTTTTCACAGTCCTAAATAAGGCACCAGCTTAGTTATGATTTAAGTTTAATATGCTGAAATTTCAATGATAAATGTTAAAATAAATTTCCAAATGTAAACTGATTTATTTCTTTTTATTTAAATTCTATTTTATATATATATATATATATATATATATATATATATATATATATATATATATATATATCACCGGTTGTCGTATGACTAATAAAAGATTATAATTAATGTTAGTCTGGTTGGGAATTTGGGAAGCTAGAGTGGATACTTGGTGAAACAGTTGCTCAGTAATGCAAGGTTAACTTCCCCAGACAGCTCACAGCTTTTAAACCACTTTTATGGTCTTGAATAGCAGCACCGCTTACACCTCAAATTAATGCAGCAACATTACAATATGTTCAAATTTCACAGCGTTTAGTGTGAAAAGTCATGGTCGGATGTTATTCTCTACTATGAAGGAACGTCATACAATTAAGAACATCGTCCCAAACATTCCTCAGGTAGTGCAGATAAGAGAACGTCCTAAATTAAAATTTGCCGTCTATATTTGAGCTTTGTATGCATAACATTTATTTATAATTACTTGTTGGTTGGTACTTCGGGCATTGGAACTGGTTTCCTCCAATCAGAGCGCTCAGCGTCACGACCAAACTGTTCGCCATTACCAAACAGCCACAACAACTGGTCAGTACACGTAGAATTCCTTGTCCGCCTTTCTTTCTTGGTGTGTTTGGAATTTTGGATCCCGGTTCCTGTAGCTACCCCTTTTATTTAGCATTTCATCTCACATTATAACACACACACACACACACACACACACACACACACAATGATTCTAAGGATATGAGCATCTTTCATGCACGAAACTAACCTTTCGTAGAAAACAGGATTCACTGTGGCATAGCAATTACCATCATCGAAGAGACCGGCCTACATTCGATAAGCTTCTTATATGAGGCCAAGCTTTTTGAAGGCAGGAAATCATCTTAGCTACTGGTTCTCGAAATTCATAAAGGTGGAAGTGTAAGGCAGAATGTATGGCAGGACGGTGGCTTAGTGTGGTGGTCAAGATACATTCTTGACACGCAGAAGGTCGCGGGTTTGAATCTTGTCGTATGTTTTGAAATATTTTATTTATAAATCAATCAAAGAGAAATTCATTATTATTTATATTCAATAAAGTGTTTTAAATGTATTTTTTTATTCCTAATACTTTGTCGCGTCGTCTTCATTATCGTATTAACATTTTTATTTGTTCTTATTTTTTCTTCCCATCATTCTCTTTTCTTTTGGCATCAGCATGTGTCGCCTTTAACCAGAAACCAGGACTGCTCATCGGTTGGTAAAGTGGCAGCTCTCGTAGACAGTGTGAGGATAGTTTCAGGTAATCAATGAAAGCGAGAAATTACAGTTTGCTTTTAGCGTTCGAATTGAAATATTTCCTTCTTGAGTTTAATCTTAGAGGTTAGCTTTAACCGCCATGAACAAAGCAATAGTTCTGCCACAGGTTGTTGATCATAGTTTTCTCTGATACGTTGCACATCACGAATCTGAGGTTAGGTTAGGACATGAGTTTAAATTCAAGGCTCCGTCTGCCCTGCTTCAGTCATTTGTCACTTAGAATCAGCTGTCGACAGAGTATCTCGTGTTTCTGTCGTACATAACGGTGACCGTTTCCATCACTGCTCCTCGTTATACGTTAACCTTCTGAGTGACAGTAGTTTCCGCATGAATACACCATTTTATTAATTTTTTAAACATCAGTGCCTTTAGCATGAAAACACCGATTCTGTCTGAAGATAGACACATCTTGTGGTACTCTGAGGTACGTCTACGAATGTAGTGTATTGTAGCAGTTAGTTATAATGTTCAAAGCAACAGTCGGCGTGGAGACCGTGCTGCAAGATAGTGCAGCAGATGGATCAAGAATATTAGACACAAGATGGAATTGTGGAAGAAGATGTGATCAGAACCACACCCTAAAGCGATGTTGTTGGTAACAATGATGATGACGATGATGTGATGATGATCTTGAATCAAACACAGATGACAGTGATCTTTAGTGAACACCATTTTGAACATTTTTGAGAAGTAGTTAATTATATTTTCTAAAGATTATTGTTGGGATATCTTTGATAAGCGCAATATGGATAAAGACCAATTTTTGATTGTAGATTCATGGTGTCGTAAGTTTTACATTCATCTAATTTCATTTGTTATTTTCGATAAATAAATAACACCTAAGTTATAGATATGGCTCTCGTGCATGAATGTGTCAACAAATTACGTGAATTTCGATTTGATGCGCCATTTTAGAGGGCAATATTTCGGCAGGTGCCGCCTTCGGTGTCGTATTAATCACGAACAGCAAGTAGTGGTGCCACAACTGCCTACAGGCAGCCGAAGCTGCCTTTTGCACACAGCCCCCTCCCCTCTGCAGCCGTAATGCGATGTCGGGGCACGGCTGTTCCGGACAGCCACCGCGCCTATTGTCAAGTTATCGAGACTAAACAGTATCAGATTGGGTCATGCCCTCTTTCTTTTTTTGGTGTATCTAAAGTTACTGTAGCGTAAATTTCAGTTTGCAATACAGCTTTCACGAGTGGTGTCGAAATGAAACCACTGGGCCACTGGGGCGCTACGTAGTTTTGATACAAGATTTATTAATTTTAGGCTCATTTTTGCTTCTTATTTAGGGCTACAATTTGTTTTAGGCGTTATGAGTCGATGGACGTTTCGAGACATGGGATAGCGTTCTGGAAAAAATGAGAAATTGCTTTCAAATTCATCACATGAAATTACAGGTGGGTAAAACTCTAGGTATGTCCCAGTGGTTCCAAACTGAAACCAGCTCCTCAATAGAATTGATTGTTTACTCTTTGCTAATTTCTTCAAGCATCCGTTGTTTAGGATGATGATAAACGTTACTTTTTGTGAAAGTTTAAAATTATGTTTTCTTTCATATTGTTGGGACTCAAAGGGTTAAGTAGCAGCACTTGTGACCCACTGTGTTTGTGTATCGCCTATAAGTGAGCAGCAGCCGTCAGCTGATAGCCAACGTGGCAACACTGTAGCGGGAAGTGACAGATGTCAACTAACAGATAATTTCAGTCGGTATGATGCCTCTATGGCAATTAGTTACAGAATATGTGTAAGTGAATACAGCGAGCCAAATTTCAATTGAAAAATGTTTGTTCAGTCTCTGTCACAAGAATGTAAATTCAAGTTACCATTTTCGGCCTACTTTACTTATCAACCGTTCTGACGATGCAGTACAATCGCCAGTGATCTGCCAAGAATCTCAGCATGAAACAAAAGCGACAAGTTAAATGAAAATATGTTTAATGTCTCCCACTCGTCCGTCTGCTCTGTGCCGTTCAGTAGTATTAAAATTCCACTACCAAGTGCTATGATAATTATTCATACGACTTTACTTTTAGTTGCGTGACAAAAAGGACATTTTTCAATACTGAGTGGAGATAAACTCTGCATTTAATTAGTAGGCTATTTAACGATTGTCAGTATGGTGTAATGTGAACACTGCATTTAACCTAGAATTTATTAGATATACTCCTGGAAATTGAAATTAGAACACCGTGAATTCATTGTCCCAGGAAGGGGAAACTTTATTGACACATTCCTGGGGTCAGATACATCACATGATCACACTGACAGAACCACAGGCACATAGACACAGGCAACTGAGCATGCACAATGTCGGCACTAGTACAGTGTATATCCACCTTTCGCAGCAATGCAGGCTGCTATTCTCCCATGGAGACGATCGTAGAGATGCTGGATGTAGTCCTGTGGAACGGCTTGCCATGCCATTTCCACCTGGCGCCTCAGTTGGACCAGCGTTCGTGCTGGACGTGCAGACCGCGTGAGACGACGCTTCATCCAGTCCCAAACATGCTCAATGGGGGACAGATCCGGAGATCTTGCTGGCCAGGGTAGTTGACTTACACCTTCTAGAGCACGTTGGGTGGCACGGGATACATGCGGACGTGCATTGTCCTGTTGGAACAGCAAGTTCCCTTGCCGGTCTAGGAATGGTAGAACGATGGGTTCGATGACGGTTTGGATGTACCGTGCACTATTCAGTGTCCCCTCGACGATCACCAGTGGTGTACGGCCAGTGTAGGAGATCGCTCCCCACACCATGATGCCGGGTGTTGGCCCTGCGTGCCTCGGTCGTATGCAGTCCTGATTGTGGCGCTCACCTGCACGGCGCCAAACACGCATACGACCATCGTTGGCACCAAGGCAGAAGCGACTCTCATCGCTGAAGACGACACGTCTCCATTCGTCCCTCCATTCACGCCTGTCGCGACACCACTGAAGGTGGGCTGCACGGTGTTGGGGCGTGAGCGGAAGACGGCCTAACGGTGTGCGGGACCGTAGCCCAGCTTCATGGAGACGGTTGCGAATGGTCCTCGCCGATACCCCAGGAGCAACAGTGTCCCTAATTTGCTGGGAAGTGGCGGTGCGGTCCCCTACGGCACTGCGTAGGATCCTACGGTCTTGGCGTGCATCCGTGCGTCGCTGCGGTCCGGTCCCAGGTCGACGGGCACGTGCACCTTCCGCCGACCACTGGCGACAACATCGATGTACTGTGGAGACCTCACGCCCCACGTGTTTAGCAATTCGGCGGTACGTCCACCCGGCCTCCCGCATGCCCACTATACGCCCTCGCTCAAAGTCCGTCAACTGCACATACGGTTCACGTCCACGCTGTCGCGGCATGCTA
This sequence comes from Schistocerca americana, assembly GCF_021461395.2. Classification (NCBI taxonomy): domain Eukaryota; kingdom Metazoa; phylum Arthropoda; class Insecta; order Orthoptera; family Acrididae; genus Schistocerca; species Schistocerca americana. The sequence continues at coordinate 243,970,537 of NC_060119.1, read as the reverse complement.
CCAGTGTTAAAGACTGCGATGGAGCTCCGTATGCCACGGCAAACTGGCTGACACTGACGGCGGCGGTGCACAAATGCTGCGCAGCTAGCGCCATTCGACGGCCAACACCGCGGTTCCTGGTGTGTCCGCTGTGCCGTGCGTGTGATCATTGCTTGTACAGCCCTCTCGCAGTGTCCGGAGCAAGTATGGTGGGTCTGACACACCGGTGTCAATGTGTTCTTTTTTCCATTTCCAGGAGTGTATTACATCGTTAACATTTCATACCTTCATATAATTTCTAAGCTGTATATAATAAAATATTAATGTATTTCGAGTTACCACTTAATTTTTTTACGGCTGCAAATTCTTTGTTAAAGCTTTAAAAACGTCTTTGACTCTATTAAAAAAAAAATTTTTTTTGGTCGTCAATCTTCTGGCTGATTTGATGCGGTCCGCCACGAATTCCTCTCTTGTGCTAACTTCTTCATCTCAGAGTAGCACTTGCAACCCACGTTCTCAGTTATTTGCTGGGTGTATTCCAGTCTCTGTCTTCCTCTACAGTTTTTGCCCTCTACAGCTCCCTCCAGTACCATGGAAGTCATTCCCTCATATCTTAACAGATGTCCTATTACCCTGTCCCTTCTCCTTATCAGTTTTTCCCACATGTTCCTTTCCTCTCCGATTCTGCGCAGAACCTCCTCACACCTTACCTAATCAGCGTACCTAATTTTAAACATTCGTCTGTAGCACCACTTCTTAAGTGCTTCGATTGTCTTCTGTTCCGGTTTTCCCACAGTCCATGTTTCACTACCATACATTGCTGTACTCCAGATGTACATTCTCAGAAAATTCTTCCTCAAATTACGACCGATATTTGATATTAGTAGACTTCTCTTTTCCAGGAATGCCCTTTTTGCCATTACTAGTATGCTTCTGATGTACTCCTTGCTCCGTCCGTCATTGGTTATTTTACTGCCTAGGTAGCAGAATTCCTTAACTTCATCTACTTCGTGACCATCAAATCTGATGTTAAGTTTCTCGCTGTTCTCATTTCTACTACTTGTTATTCGTCTTTCTTAGATTTACTCTCAAATAATACTCTGTACACATTAGACGGTTCATTCCATGCAGCTGATCAAATAATTCTTCTTCACTTCCACTCAGGATAGCAACGTCATCAGCGAATCGTATCATTGATATCCTTTCACCTTAAATTTTAATTCCACTCCTGAACCTTTATATTACTTCCATCATTGCTTTTTCGATGTAATGATTGAACAGTAGGAGCGAATTACACACTTTTTAATCCGAGCATTTCGTTCTTGGTCGTCCACTCTTATTATTCCCTCTTCGCTGTTGTACGTATTGTATATGATTCGTCTCTCCCTGTAGCTTACCCCTACTTTTTTCAGAATTTCGAACATCTGGCACCATTTTACATTGTCGAACGCTTTTTCCAGGTCGACAAATCCTATGGACGTGTCCTGATTTTTCTTTAGTCTTGCTTCCATTACTAACCGCAACGTCAGAATTGCCTCTCTCGTGCCTTTACCTTTCCTAAAGCCAAACTGACCGTCATCTAGCACATCCTCAATTTTCTTTTCAATTCATCTGTATATAATTCTTGTAAGCAACTTGGATGCATGCGCTGTTAAGCTGATTGTGTGGTAATTCTCGCACTTGTCAGCTCTTGCCGTCTTCTGAATTGTGCGGATGATGCTTTTCTGTAAGTCAGATGGTATGTCGCCAGACTCATTCATTCGAATCACCAACATGAATAGTCGATTTGTTGCCATTTCCCCAAATGATTTTAGAAATTCTGATAGAATGTTATCTATCCCTTCTGCCTCATTTGATCTTAAGTTCTCAAAAGCTCTTTTAAATTCTGATTCTAATACAGGATTCCTTGCCACTTCTAAATCGACTCCTGTTTCTTCTTCATTCACATCAGACAAATCTTCCACTTCACAGAGACTTTCAGTGTATTCTTTCCACCTATCCGCTCTCTCCCCTGCATTTAACAGTGGAATTCCCGTTGCACTCTTGATGTTATCACCCTTGCTTTTAATGTGACCGAAGGCTGCTTTGACTTTCCTGTATGCTGAGTCTGTCCTTCCTACAATCATTTCTTTTTCGATGTCTTCTCATTTTTCCTGCAGCCATTTCGTCTTAGCTTCCCTGCACTGCCTGTTTATTTCATTCCTCAGTGACTTATATTTTTATATTGCTAAGGTTCCCCAAACATTATTGTACTTCCTCCTTTGATCGATTGTTTGAAGTATTTCTTCTGTTACCCATAGTTTCTTGGCAGTTGCCTTCTTTGTACCTAAGTTTTCCTTTTCAACCTCTGTGATCGCTCTTTTTATAGATTTCCATTCCTCTTCAGCTGTGCTGCCTACTGAGCTATTCCTTATTGCTGTATCTATTGCCTTAGAGAACTGCAACCGTATCTAGTCATTCCTTAGTACTTCCGTATCCCACTTCTTTGCGCATTGTTTGTTCCCGACTAATGTCTTCAACTTCAGCCTACTCTTTATCACTACTATATTGAGATCTATATCTACTCCTGAGTACACCTTACAATCCAGTATGTGATGTCGGTATCCCCTACTGATCATGATATAATCTAACTGAAATCTTCCCGTATCACCCAGTCTTTTACAAGTATACTTCCTTCTCTTGTGATTCTTGAACAGAGTATTCGCTATTACTAGCTGAAGCTTGTTACGGAACTCAATTAGTTTCTCTCCTCTCTCATTCCTTGCCCCAATCCCATGTTGTCCTGTAACCTTTTCTTTTAGGCCTTCCCCTACAACCACATTCCAGTCGCCCATGACTATTAGATTTTTAATACCCTTTACATACTGTATTACCCTTTCAGTCACCTCATACCCTTTCTCTATCTCTACATCTTCAGCTTGCGACGTCGGCATGTACACTCCTGGAAATGGAAAAAAGAACACATTGACACCGGTGTGTCAGACCCACCATACTTGCTCCGGACACTGCGAGAGGGCTGTACAAGCAATGATCACACGCACGGCACAGCGGACACACCAGGAACCGCGGTGTTGGCCGTCGAATGGCGCTAGCTGCGCAGCATTTGTGCACCGCCGCCGTCAGTGTCAGCCAGTTTGCCGTGGCATACGGAGCTCCATCGCAGTCTTTAACACTGGTAGCATGCCGCGACAGCGTGGACGTGAACCGTATGTGCAGTTGACGGACTTTGAGCGAGGGCGTATAGTGGGCATGCGGGAGGCCGGGTGGACGTACCGCCGAATTGCTCAACACGTGGGGCGTGAGGTCTCCACAGTACATCGATGTTGTCGCCAGTGGTCGGCGGAAGGTGCACGTGCCCGCCGACCTGGGACCGGACCGCAGCGACGCACGGATGCACGCCAAGACCGTAGGATCCTACGCAGTGCCGTAGGGGACCACACCGCCACTTCCCAGCAAATTAGGGACACTGTTGCTCCTGGGGTATCGGCGAGGACCATTCGCAACCGTCTCCATGAAGCTGGGCTACGGTCCCGCACACCGTTAGGCCGTCTTCCGCTCACGCCCCAACATCGTGCAGCCCGCCTCCAGTGGTGTCGCGACAGGCGTGAATGGAGGGACGAATGGAGACGTGTCGTCTTCAGCGATGAGAGTCGCTTCTGCCTTGGTGCCAACGATGGTCGTATGCGTGTTTGGCGCCGTGCAGGTGAGCGCCACAATCAGGACTGCATACGACCGAGGCACACAGGGCCAACACCCGGCATCATGGTGTGGGGAGCGATCTCCTACACTGGCCGTACACCACTAGTGATCGTCGAGGGGACAATGAATAGTGCACGGTACATCCAAACCGTCATCGAACCCATCGTTCTACCATTTCTAGACCGGCAAGGGAACTTGCTGTTCCAACAGGACAATGCACGTCCGCATGTATCCCGTGCCACCCAACGTGCTCTAGAAGGTGTAAGTCAACTACCCTGGCCAGCAAGATCTCCGGATCTGTCCCCCATTGAGCATGTTTGGGACTGGATGAAGCGTCGTCTCATGCGGTCTGCACGTCCAGCACGAACGCTGGTCCAACTGAGGTGCCAGGTGGAAATGGCATGGCTAGCCGTTCCACAGGACTACATCCAGCATCTCTACGACCGTCTCCATGGGAGAATAGCAGCCTGCATTGCTGTGAAAGGTGGATATACACTGTACTAGTGCCGACATTGTGCATGCTCTGTTGCCTGTGTCTATGTGCCTGTGGTTCTGTCAGTGTGATCATGTGATGTATCTGACCCCAGGAATGTGTCAATAAAGTTTCCCCTTCCTGGGACAATGAATTCACGGTGTTCTTATTTCAATTTCCAGGAGTGTATATTTGAATTATCGTTGTCGGTTCTGGTTTCCTGTGGATTCTGATAAGAACCCCGTCACTGAACTGTTCACAGTAACACACTCTCTGCCCTACCCTCCCATTCATAATGAATCCTACTCCAGTTATACCATTTTCTGCTACTGTTGATATTACCCTATACTCATCTGACTAGAGATCCTTGTCTTCTTTCCAGTTCACTTCACTGAACACTGCTATATCTAGATCGAGCCTTTGCATTTCCCTTTCAGGATTTTCTAGTTTCCCTACCACGTTCAAGCTTCTGACATTCCACGGCCGGGTGCGTAGAACATTATCCTTTCGTTGATTATTCAAATTTTTTCTCATAATAACCTCTCCCTTGGCAGTCCCCTCTCGGAGACCCGAATGGGGGTCTATTCCGCGATCTTTTGACACATGTCCTGTGGATACACGTTACGTGTCTTTAATGCAATGGTTTACATTGCCTTCTGCATCCGTATGCCTTTGATCATTGCTGATTCTTCCTCCTCTTAGGGGCAGTTTCGCACCCTTAGGACAAGAGAGTGCCCTGAACCTCTGTCCGCTCCTCCGCTCTCTTTGACAAGGGAAGAGTCTTCGACTACCAATGCTGATTATTAGTCAATATTTAAGCAGCGGCGGGATCCGAAACCATGACCGAAGACGTTTTGATTAGGAATTAAGATTGCTACTTTTTTTCTCGTTGTTGATCGTTGTATTTGGTCATTGCGGACGTCACATGACATCCGTTGAAGTTCGTTGTTGAACCTTTCACTCAGTTTTTTTTACAGAGGCCAACCAGCCCTCTGACCGTACTCGCTGAGATACTGTGCCGGCACAGGTAGTTGTCATGTAACTCGATACATAAACCAATATGTGTGTTGTCTTTTCTAATAGGATGGAGAGCGCACTGCAGCAGAAACTGTTCGATATTCAGATACATTGTCACCGACACATAGAAAAACAACTTTCTTTCTTAGCGTTTGTGGCATCTATGTGCGTGCAATAAATGGACTAACATTTTTTGATCATTGAAGTTGAACGATAATTAATCCATTTTAAATATCGATGTGTATAAGGTCTACTCGTGTCGAAAAGAATCAGGTACTACATTTATTCGAAGGACAAAATCAGTTTTCACCCTTAGTTTCCATGTAGTAACCAAAGGCAACGGATAATATTGCACTATCGATACAAACTATGTTTGATACCTCCAAAATTTTTTATTTTAGAATGGCTTATGGCTCTGAAAAAATTAATATGTGTAAATGTGTTATCTTCTAGAACCGACGTATACAGTCTGAGTGCGGACAATCAGAACTCTGAACGTCTTTAGTGAAGTAAATGTGTGTAAAAGAAGACAGTAAGGATGGTTTGCAAATATGTTAAATATCCCTTTTCCGCTCTCCATTTCCTCCTCTCAGAAATTCCAACAGTGTGGCACGAAACTTAACGTGACTTGGTACGGCAGTACTCTGGCTGTACACTAAGTGATCAAAAGAATCCGGACAACCCCAAAAACATACGTATATCATACTAGGTGTAGTGTGCTGCCACCTACTGCCAGGTACTCCATATCAGCGACCTCAGTAGTCATTAGACATCGTGAGAGAGTAGAATGGGACGCTCCGCGGAACCCACGGACTTCGAACGTGGTCATGTGCTTGGGTGTCACTGCTGTCATACGTCTGTACGCAGATTTCCACAGTCTTAAACATCCCTACGCTCACTGTTTCCTATGTGATAGTGAAGTGGAAATATGAAGGGACGTGTACAGTACAAAAGCGTACAGGCCGACCACGTTGTGGACTGACAGAGACCGCCGACAGTTGAAGAGGGTCGTAATGTGTAATAGGCAGACATCTATCAATACCTTCACACAGTAATTCCGAACTGCATCAGCATCAGCCGGCCGCGGTGGCCGAGCGGTTCTAGGCGCTTCAGTCCGGAACCGCATGACTGCTACGGTCGCAGGTTCGAATCCTGCCCCGGGCATGGGTGTCTGTGATGTCCTTAGGTTAGTTAGGTTTAAGTAGTTCTAAGTTCTAGGGGACTGATGACCTCAGATATTAAGTCCCATAGTTCTCAGAGCCATCTGAATCATTTGTATCAGGATCCACTGCAAGTGCTATGATAATCAGGTTGGAGGTGAGAAAACTTGGATTTCATGGTCGAGCGGCTTCTCATATGCCCCACATCACGCCTGTAAATGCCAAACGACGCCTCGCTTGGTCTAAGGAACGTAAACATTGGACGACTGGACAGTGGAAAAACGGTGTGTGGAGTGACGAATCACGATACTCAATGTGGCGATCTGATGGCAGGTTTTGGAACTGGCGAATGCCCGGTGAACGTCATTTGCCAGCGTGTGTAATGTCAATAGTAACATTCGGAGGCTCAAAAAATGGCTCTGAGCGCAATGGGATTGAACATCTGAGGTCATCAATCCCCTAGAACTTAGAACTACTTAAACCTAACCAACCTAAGGACATCACACACATCCATGCCCAAGGCAGGATTCGAACCTGCGACCATAGCGGTCTCGCGGATCCAGACTGAAGCGCCTAGAACCGCTCGGCCACACCGGCCGGCCATTCGGAGGCGGTGGTGTTATGGTGTGGTCGTGTTTTTCATGGAGGGGGCTTGCACTTCTTGTTGTTTTGCATGGCACTATCCCAGCACAGGCCTACATTGATGTTTTAAGCACCTTCTTGCTTCGAGTGTTGAAGAGCAATGCTGGGATGACGATTGCATCTTTCAACACGATCGAACACCTGTGCATAATGCACGGCCTGTGGCGAAGTGGTTACACGACAATAACATACCTGTAATGGACTGGCCTGCACCGAGTCCTGACCTTAATCCTATAGAACACCTTTGGGATGTTTTGTAACGGTGACTTGATGCCAGGCCTCACCGCCCGACAACGATACATCTCGTCAATGCAGCACTCCGTGAAGAACGGGCTGCCATTCCCTACGAAACCTTCCAGCACCTGATTTAACGTATGCCTGCGAGAGTGTAAGCTGTCATCAAAGCTAAGGGTAGGCCAACACCATACTGAATTCCAACATTACCGATGGAGTGCGCCACGAACTTGTAAGTCTTTATCAACCATGTGTCGGGATACTATTGATCACATAGTGTATGGGGAAGATAGGCAGCTCTGTGCAACAGAGGTTCAGGACGGTCCACGTATGACATAACCTCGCTAGTGTCCAAATGTTAATCGTAATCTAAATGTCCAAAAGTTTAACGGAATTCCGAACAGGGCTCCAGTAATTACAGGGTAAGCTAGACTTTAAATGCAAGAGAAACGGTCAAAAACTTGTAATTAGGCAGGTTCTGAAACACAAGATGCAGATTACAAATACAAGAACAAAAGGATTAGAAAGGAAAAGCAAAAGAAAAAGGACTAGATCTCACGCAATAACAAAACCGTTAATAGTCCAGTTAGCCCCGCCGGTTCACATGCTGACCACTGACGTGATGGCGGACAGTGACCTGCGTTTCGTTTTCCCCAGTGCAACCAAGACATCCTCTACAGCATCTAGATTCTGAGACCTGTATAGCCATTCCAACTCGTGGATGTCATCAACTCTGCCGGCCGGTGTGGCCGAGCGGTTCTAGGCGCTACAGTCTGGAACCGCGCGACCACTACGGTCGCAGGTTCGGATCCTGCCTCGGGCGTGGATGTGTGTGATGTCCTTAGGTTAGTTAGGTATAATTAGTTCTAAGTTCTAGGTGACTGATGACCTCAGAAGTTAAGTCGCATAGTGCTCAGAGCCATTTTTTTTTTTTTTTTGTCATCAACTCTGACGATCTCACGCACCACAACAAAATGATGTATACATTATTTATCGCCCACGAAGACCGAATTTGAACCTGTTGTTGTTTTGAAAAATTGCACCACTTGATCTCGTTACCTCTGCGCAGTAACAGTATTACTCCTGTAACAAACAAGGACGCGAACGACTTCACTCGTATACCCCAGGATTCAGCTATCATCAAGTTGATCTTTATCCGTCATATTGCCACTTTCCCTCCGGACAATCTTCCATTATTTAACATCGATATATTCACAACGAACGAGCCCATCTATACTCTCTGACTTCTACCATAAAGAACAGCTGCTCTTCACTGCCACAAATCAGTAAATCCCTATGCAGCTCTGCAAATAATCATCCTACTGACATGGTGAGATTTTCAGCTGACGCTGAGGCCTGATACGCTGGAAAAAAAAAAAAAAGGCTAGGCATGGCCTACCACGGGCGTTTCCTGCCATATAACTCTTTGGCGGGCTTTAAATGCTTTCTGAGGATTTTAACCACCACATTTACGATCAAATGGCGCCTATTTCATATTGTTTTCGGTAGTAGCTTTCCCAAATAAATGCCTCGTGTTGCAAATATGCCTTGGTAACAAGCAAATCAGCCCAGTTGCTCAGGCAGACTCCCATGAAAACTAATGAACAATCAGTTGGATGAAGTGTAAATTTCCGATATATTGGAGTAATATTGCAAAGGGAGAACATAGATGAGTCTGAAATCGCTGCCAACTTTGCTGTGGCTGCTGTTGACTGCAGCACATTACAGTAAATCTCACAGTGTGGGCTAATTATGATTTACAGCTGAAGAGCAAAGGGATTGTCTGTCAGTCGGTAGGCTGCTTCTTTCTCCGTATGCCTCCGACACTTGTGAGATGAACAAAGGTAACATAAAACGTAAGGTCTGTTTCTGCTTGACTACTCATAAAGTGAAATGGCAAGAATACGTATCAGACACAGAAGATCTACAAAGATTTATGGCACACAGTACGCTGTCAGACTCGCAGTTTGACTTCAGCAGAAGAGTATCCACAGAAAATGCTATTTAATATCTTCTTATTGAGGCAATAGTAGGGCTAAACGATAGGTTGAGGACAGTAATATTTTCTCTTACTTAATAAAAGCAAATGATTGTGTGGACAGTAAAATACTTTTGCGTAAGTTGCAGAGCTGTAGGGTTAGGGAAAAATCTTAACAATGTTTCGTTTCATGGCTGCAAAGTAGGAAGCAGAAGGTTGTCCTCCAGCGTCAACGAATCGAGTTTTGTTCTGGGTTCGTTGCCCTTCTTGATACACACACTATGACAAAAAGAAGAAGAATGCGCACCACGAAGTAACGAACCGAATGAGATGGAAATCGGCATAAGTGATGTATATGTACACATAAATAAATGATCGCAATTTCAGAAAAATGGAATGAGTTATTCAAGAGAAAGAGCTTTGCAAATTGAGCAAGTCAGTAAAGCGTTCACCATCACCTGGCCCCTAAGTAAGCAGACGCACCGAATAGCGGTTGGGTTGCAACCTGACTATCGCCTGATTAACGGCCCGTCAAACAGGAGTGATGGTCTGGGGTGCCATTTCTTTTCATAGCAGATCCGTTTAGTTGACATCCGCTGCACCCTTACAGCACAGTGGTATGTCGTCGTTATTCTACTCCCCGATTTTTAACGCTTCATTGCAAACCATCCTGGGTTTACGTTTCAGCAAGATAACGGCCGCCCGCACACGGCGAGAGTTTCTAATGCTTGTCTTCGTGCTTGTTAAACCCTATCTTGGCCAGAAAGATCGCCAGATCTCTCCCCAATGGAGCGCTTTTGGAGAATTATGAGCAGGACCCTTCAACCATCTCGGGAATTGTGATCATCTGTTTATCGGTAAATGTAAATCACATCTATGGATATCTCTCCCATTCGGATATTTTCTTCTTTGCGTGTCTTTTTTTTGTCTTAGAGCGCATATGAATCATCTGCCACTAAACGTTACAGACAATTAAAAGAAATTTGCACTTACAAATGACACAAGTGTTGTGGTGAGCCGGCCGGTGTGGCCGAGCGGTTCTAGGCGCTTCAGTCTGGAACCGCGCGACCGCTACGGTCGCACGTTCGAATGCTGCCTCGGACATGGATATGTGTGATGTCCTCAGGTTAGTTAGGTTTAAGTAGTTCTAAGTTCTAGGGGACTTAGAACTACTTAAACCTAACTAACCTAAGGACATCACACATCAGTAGTTCTAACTTATAGGGGACCTGGACATTGACGTTGACAACAGAGCTGAGGAACTGATGACAGCAATAACTCGAGCGGTAAAGGCTGCTGTACCTACTAGGGGGAAGGCCGTGGCGGCCTCTCCGTCACCATGGTCAGCTGAACTAGAGGAGATGCGCCGGTCTGTTAGAAGGCTCAGGAGGCACTACCAGCGCAGTGTCGTCTGGCTAGAAAAACAGCGATGGTTGCAGCTATACCGGGAAGCGAAAGACAATTTTCACAAAAACTTACGTGAAGTAAGATCTAAGAGCTGGGAACACTTTGTTCTAAACCAACTTGCTCTAGACCCCTGGGGAGTTCCCTGTAAGCTTGTCCGGGAAAAAATCCGCTCTCCGATGGAGCTCTCAACCGTCAGGCGTGGGGATGGGATGACGGAGTCTTGGCAGGAAACTGCTGAGGTCCTTCTCCAGTCCCTGCTGCCTGATGACACAGCGGATGGAGAGACAGACGAACAACAGCAGCTGCGAGAAAACTATAACAGCAATGTATATGAAAACGATACGGCAGTCTACCCATTCTCTGAAGAGGAGTTAGCTGCCCATATAAAATCCCTGAAGATAGGGAAAGCTCCCGGGCCGGATGGCATTGTGGCGGAGGTGGTGCAATTTCTGGCCCCCCAGATAGTTGCCCCTCTAACTCACCTATACAACGAGTGTCTCAGACAGCAAAAGTTCTCCCGAATTTGGAAGAGGGCAAATGTAGTGATCATTAAGAAAGGAGCTGATAAAGACCCAGCAGAAACAAAATCCTACCGACCAATCTGCCTGCTTGATCTGCTTGGGAAGGTTCTGGAGAGACTGCTGGCTAACAGATTGGCTGCGCACCGAGTGCTGTGCGGGATGAGCAGCAGGCAGTTCGGCTTTAGGCCTGGGCGATCGGCATCTGATGCAATTGCCCTGGCGGCTGAGGTCTGTGGCTCTACCCCGTACAAGTACGTTGTCGGCATCATGGTGGACATAAGTGGCGCCTTCGACAACCTGTGGTGGCCTTCGCTCTTCTCCTGTTTACGGGAGAAGGAGTGTCCAGGGCCGCTATATGGGTGTCTGAGGAGCTATTGCGACGATCGGGAGGTCTGGCTGTCATCCCCTAGCACAAGGGTTAGGAAAACAATCACTAAGGGATGTCCCCAGGGCTCCGTACTAGGTCCCCTGTTTTGGGACATCCACATGGAACCCTTACTAGACAAATTACAGCAAAGTGACGAAGTGCTAGAGGTGATAGCCTACGCCGATGACCTCCTCTTTCTGGTTGGCGGCCGAAGCCGAGGAGACTTAGAGCCTAAGATAGAACGAGCAACAGAAACACTACAACTTTGGTGCCGGAGCACAAAAATGACGATTTCACCAGCTAAGTCCACATACCTCCTTCTGAAGGGACAACTAGTTCGAAATCCAACAGTCAGAACAGAGGGCTCACCAGTTCTCAGGCGACGTGAGACTCGATACCTCGGCATCATCATTGATGAAAGGTGGTCATTTGGCAGGCACATTGAAACTGTAACTTAAAGAGCTTTGCAAGATTTCAATTTACCAGGTATAGACTGGGACACTCAGATGTTTAGGACGGGTGGTAGGGACAGAGCATCGAGTGACATTATACTGAGTGCACTATCCGAAAATTACCTCGAGCAATTAAACAGAGAACCGACTCGTGGAGATCTACTGATAACAAACAGACCCGAACTTTTCGACTCTGTATGTACAGAACAGGGAATCAGTGATCATAAGGCCGTTGCAGCATCCCTGAATATGGAAGTTAGTAGGAATATAAAAAAAGGGAGGAAGGTTTATCTGTTTAGCAAGAGTAATAGAAGGCAGATTTCAGACTACCTAACAGATCAAAACGAAAATTTCTGTTCCGACACTGACAATGTTGAGTGTTTATGGAAAAAGTTCAAGGCAATCGTAAAATGCGTTTTAGACAGGTACGTGCCGAGTAAAACTGTGAGGGACGGGAAAAACCCACCGTGGTACAACAACAAAGTTAGGAAACTACTGTGAAAGCAAAGAGAGGTTCACTCCAAGTTTAAACGCAGCCAAAACCTCTCAGACAAACAGAAGCTAAACGATGTCAAAGTTAGCGTAAGGAGGGCTATGCGTGAAGCGTTCAGTGAATTCGAAAGTAAAATTCTATGTACCGACTTGACAGAAAATCCCAGGAAGTTCTGGTCTTACGTTAAATCAGTAAGTGGCTCGAAACAGCATATCCAGACACTCCGGGATGATGATGGCATTGAAACAGAGGATGACACGCGTAAAGCTGAAATACTAAACACCTTTTTCCAAAGCTGTTTCACAGAGGAAGACCGCACTGCAGTTCCTTCTCTAAATCCTCGCACAAACGAAAAAATGGCTGACATCGAAATAAGTGTCCAAGGAATAGAAAAGCAACTGGAATCACTCAATAGAGGAAAGTCCACTGGACCTGACTGGATACCAATTCGATTCTACACAGAGTACGCGAAAGAACTTGCCCCCCTTCTAACAGCCGTGTACCGCAAGTCTCTAGAGGAATGGAGGGTTCCAAATGATTGGAAAAGAGCACAGGTAGTCCCAGTCTTCAAGAAGCGTCGTCGAGCAGATGCGCAAATCTCTGAAGTCGATCTATTGTAGAATTTTAGAACATGTTTTTTGCTCGAGTATCATGTCGTTTTTGGAAACCCAGAATCTACTATGTAGGAATCAACATGGATTCCGGAAACAGCGATCGTGTGAGACCCAACTCGCTTTATTTGTTCATGAGACCCAGAAAATATTAGATACAGGCTCCCAGGTAGATGCTATTTTTCTTGGCTTCCGGAAGGCGTTCGATACAGTTCCGCACTGTCGCCTGATAAACAAAGTAAGAGCCTACGGAATATCAGACCAGCTGTGTGGCTGGATTGAAGAGTTTTTAGCAAACAGAACACAGCATGTTGTTATGAATGGAGAGACGTCTACAGACGTTAAAGTAACCTGTGGCGTGCCACAGGGGAATGTTATGGGACCATTGCTTTTCACAATATATATAAATGACCTAGTAGATAGTGTCGGAAGTTCCATGCGGCTTTTCGCGGATGATGCTGTAGTATACAGAGAATTTGCAGCATTAGAAAATTGTAGCGAAATGCAGGAAAATCTGCAGCGGATAGGCACTTGGTGCAGGGAGTGGCAACTGTCCCTTAACATAGACAAATGTAATGTATTGCGAATACGTAGAAAGAAGGATCCTTTATTGTATGATTATATGATAGCGGAACAAACACTGGTAGCAGTTACTTCTGTAAAATATCTGGGAGTATGCGTGCGGAACGATTTGAAGTGGAATGATCATATAAAATTAATTGTTGGTAAGGCGGGTAGCAGGTTGAGATTCATTGGGAGAGTCCTTAGAAAATGTAGTCCATCAACAAGGAGGTGGCTTACAAAACACTCGTTCGACCTATACTTGAGTATTGCTCATCAATGTGGGATCCGTACCAGATCGGTTTGACGGAGGAGATAGAGAAGATCCAAAGAAGAGCGGCGCGTTTCGTCACAGGGTTATTTGGTAACCGTGATAGCGTTACGGAGATGTTTAATAAACTCAAGTGGCAGACTCTGCAAGAGAGGCGCTCTGCATCGCGGTGTAGATTGCTCGCCAGGTTTCGAGAGGGTGCGTTTCTGGATGAGGTATCGAATATATTGCTTCCCCCTACTTATATCTCCCGAGGAGATCACGAATGTAAAATTAGAGAGATTAGAGCGCGCACGGAGGCTTTCAGACAGTCGTTCTTCCCGCGAACCATACGCGACTGGAACGGGAAAGGGAGTTAATGACAGTGGCACGTAAAGTGCCCTCCGCCACACACCATTGGGTGGCTTGCGGAGTATAAATGTAGATGTAGATGAACAACCTCATCTTCATTGGGCATAAATGTTTCCATCTCCCACCACATCTCATCAAACTATACCACAATAGCATACTCACCTCCATAGTGGGTTACGGTTCGGGAATCTGGGCACACAGGCTCACGAGGGTGGTGCCCGCCATGACAGTGAGAAGAGTGCAGAGGAACATGATTATGAGATCTGTGGGGGCATACAGGACCATACCGGGAGGAGCCCTGTTAGTTATAATGGGACTATGGCCCTTAGATATCAAAATTCGGGAGCAGGCCGCTTGGTACTGGGCAAAAAAGGGGAACTTGGAGAAAATAGAGGAAATTCTAGGAAGCAGGATTGAAAACAAAATTGAGATTAGGCTAAGAGGGGATCAGTTGTGGCAACATTCATGGGAAGGGGAAGAAACAGGGCGCAGAACTTATGATTTATTACCAGATGTTAGGGAAAGAATGGGAATGTCATATTTTGAACCAACCAGGGGACTGATTCACTTTCTCACTGGACATGGACCTTACTCGACATACTTATGTCGATTCGGGAAAAAGGCGACAGCTGCGTGTGACTGTGGTGTTCCGGAGGGTACTCCTGACCATACAGTCTACGAGTGCCCCCTTTTCAATGATGTGGCCTCAGTTCTACGCGACCAACTACCTCATAATGGCACGTACAGACTGCTGAGACAAAAAGACACGTTTCAGACTATTAACAACCTGGCTAACTGGATATCACAGAAAGTCTTAAAGGACTACCTGAGAGAACCAAATTAGCACTCATTAGAGAGCCACTCAAATACTAATAAAGTCTAGAACCCTATTCCCAAACCGCCTAGGCGCGGAAAGGCAGACTCCTCCAGTCTGGAATCCGCCGTGACTCGGGATAGGGGGAGTGGGGTGTAACTTCACCGATTAGACAACGCACCTAATTTGACCTTAGGATAAGTTAGTTGTAGGACCTAGATTATAGATACTATTCTTAGAAACCTGCAGCGACCAACTCCATGGCCCGCCCAGTGTCAGGGGCACGCTCATTGGGGTTAGCTCATTGAGCAAGGCCTTATAGTAGGTTTATACTTTCAGCTGACACATTTGTAACGCTGCAGGCTTTAGTGACTAGTTTATAGTTAGTTAGTTAGGTTACCACTTAGTACTCAATTAACATACTAATTTTCCCATTGTAGTATCCATATAGCTTGCGTACTAACTGGTTACTAAATCACACTTAGAATAGCTGCAACCTACATAAATGTATAAGTACCTTCGGCCCACTAATCACATAAGGCAGTGGGCTACATTGTATAATTAATATGTTTTTGGAAATAAAGAAAAACTTTTTTTTAAAGTTCTAGGGGACTGATGACCACAGATGTTAAGTCTCATAGTGCTCAGAGTCATTTGAACCATTTGTTATGGTGAAAGACATGAGACGCAATATAAATTATATAGCTGATAGACTATCAAGTATCATCACTACGCGGGATTCAGAGATCAGATTAACAAATAACGACAACAAAACGCAATGTATACAACTTACGAAGCTGAACTATAGTAAAAGAGAAATTATACTGTCATAAGGTGGTCGAAGGGTCAGAGATGTCGAACCATTTTAAATTCTGCTATCTTTGAAGTATCACGTTCAAGACCTTCCGCAGAAACTAAATGGTGCCTGTTTTCACTGTAGAAATAGTATCCACTGTCTCCGGCGTCAAAGACGAAGGCTCATTTACATTGCTTGTTTTAAGTTTATAATTGAGTATGACGTTCTACACTGGGGCAACACTGCTCACTCGCCAAGAATATTCCACTTGGATAAAACTTACTGGAGCATTGTACAGAAAAGGTTGCAGCATTCAGCAGGTTTCATTTTGAAAACGCTTCCAGCAAAGCTGGAAAAAATATGTGTGATAAGCACCAATCATTCTAATCCAAGCTTAACAGTGCCCTGTGGCCACTCCTCTTATTCTTTTCACTAGTTCCTACTAGTAATTCTGGAATCTTTCCTATACTGTTTATATTCGATACTCTGCCGCAATCACTTTTCATGTTTCATTATCCGTTAAGCCACTGCACGGTGCGTGGCCGAGGGTACCTTCTGCCACTGCTAGTCGTTTCCTTTCCTGTTCCACTCGCAAACAGAGCAAGGGAAAAATGTCTATCTATATGCCTCCGTATGACCCATAATATCTCGTGTCTTATCCTCGTGATCCTTACGCGAAATGTACGTTGGCGTCAGTAGGATCGTTCTTCAGTCACCTTCAAATGCCGGTTTTCTAGATTTCCTCAATAGTGTTTTTCGAAAAGAAAGTCGCTTTCTCTCCAGAGATTCCCATTTGAGTTCCTGAAGCATCTATGTCATACCTAAGTGTTGTTCGAAGCTACCGGCAACAAATCCAGATGCCTGTCTCAGAATCTTTTCGATATCTTCCTTTAATGAAGGCTGGTCCGAACCCAAACACTCGAGCAGTACTGAAGAATAGGGTCCTGCTACCTTACTATATGCGGTCTCTTCTGCAGATGAATCACACTTTCCTAAAATTAGCCCAGTAAACTGCAGTTGACCATTCGTCTTTGCTACCATAGTTTTCATATGTTCGTTCCATTTCATATCGCTTTGCAGCGTTACGCCCAGATATTTAAACGCCGTGACTGCGTCAAGCAGGACACTACTAATGCTGTATTCGACGATCACGATTTTGTTTTTCCCACCTATCCACATTAACTTACATTTTTCTAGGTTTCCATTCCAGAGCTAGAAATCTTTTCGATGTCATCCTGTATCATCCTGGAGTTACTTAACTGCGACACCTTCCCGTACACCACACCAACGCCTTCGAACAACCGCAATTTGTTGCCTGCCCTGTTCGCCAGATCATTTGCGAATATGGAAAATAATAGAAGTCTTATTATACGACCCTGGGGCATTCCTGGCGATATTCGTGTGTCTGATGGA
The DNA here is from genome assembly GCF_021461395.2 of Schistocerca americana. Taxonomy (NCBI): domain Eukaryota; kingdom Metazoa; phylum Arthropoda; class Insecta; order Orthoptera; family Acrididae; genus Schistocerca; species Schistocerca americana. The sequence goes on along the minus strand of NC_060119.1, from coordinate 243,953,299 downwards.
GACTCGCCATCGAGGACAACATACTCGGTTATGTTACTTAGGAAGACTTCGAACCATTCACATGTCTGGGAACCTATACCGTATGCTCATACCGTCGTTAGCAGTCTGCAGGGGGGGGTACGATGCCAAATGCTGTACGGAAATCTATAAATACGTCATCTGCCTGTTGCCCTTCATCCTTAGTTCACAGTATATCATGTGAGAAAAGGGCAAGCTGAGTTTCGCACAAGCGATACTTTATAAAACCCTGCAGATTCATGGACGTAAGTAAGAAAGTGTGTTATACTCGAACTGAAAATATCTCTAAGAATTATGCAGAACGCCAGTGTTAACGATATTGGACTGTAATTTTGCAGATCCAATCTTTTGCCCTTCTTTTATACGGGAGTCAACTGCGGCTTTTTTCCAGTCGATTGGGACATTGGACGAGATTCGAGGGATTCGAGACAAATGCAGGCTAAGAAAGGGGCCTTGCCATAGAGTGCTGCTTGTGAAAATGATTGGTATTCCATCCGGCTCTTGCAATGTATTTCTTTTCAGCTCTTTCAGTCATTTCTCTACGCCAGGGATGCGTATTACTACGTCATTCACACAGGACTCTGGGCGATGGTCAAACGACGGTACGTTTATACAATTCTCTTGCGTCAATGATTTCTTATAGGCCTACGCGAAATTTATAACATAAGCTTTAGTTTTACTGTCTCCTGTTGTCACACCAGAGTGGTAAATGATTGACTGGATAGCACCCTTCGACCCGTTGCGTGATTTTACGTGGGACAAGAAATTTCTCAAGTTGCCGCCAAGCTCTTTCGCTAAAGTATGACGCTGGAAGATATTTATGCTTTCCGCAACAACGATCGGTGTGCTGAAGAGTCTAGTGTTCTAGACGCCTCGAACTCTCAGGGTGTCTTGCTGCGAACAGGCCCATTACCTGATTTGAGGTACGTGACGTGTCTGTACCGCCCTTTACGGCTGAGAGCACGAGATGGCGTGGTCTCGAACGCTTCGCATGGGGCCTCTGAATTCCTGCATGGTATTTACTATGGACCTCCTTTGTTCATCAAATCCATATTCATCTGACAGTCTTGAGATGCCAACCAACGTGAGGAGCAGTGTTTAGCGGGAAAATTAACCGGAGAACCGAAAGGTCGCTATCCTGCTGCTAAAGTTTAACTAGGTGATTAGTGAGTCAAGTACTCTGGCCCTAAAAATGTCGATAACGCAAGCTGAAATGATCTGACGCTGACCAGACTTTGACTGATCAAATCTACTGAATTTTCTCTACATAGGTTCAGCTGAGAGCAAGTGACGACAGAGATCTGTACGCCCTGACAAAGCCGGAGCGGCAGTTTACCTCGTGCAATGACGTGACTTGCAGCTGGCGGGATGTGTGCGGAGGACGAGGTACGTGGAGGTAGCACATGTAAATCGGTCGCGGCCAAGTAAGAAATACAAAAATCTCACGGTCTAGCGATCACGCAGACGGATCGCAATTTACTCTCTATAAGAGCCGTGAAATCATGGTAAATTTCAATGTGTAGCACACCCATTCGCTGGTCGTACCAAGGACCAATTTGGCTCAATTATACAACAGAGCGCACAAGGACACCGAACGTCAAGACTGGCAAACCAAAAACGAATAAGTGTGCCATCGGCAAACGGGTAGTCCGAGACTTTTAAAGTCACACTGCCAATACGGTAAGAACTTCACCGCAGTGAAGTCAGTTTCAGGACAGGTCCCAAGTACCAACCACACATGCCAGAGCTTCCACTAGAAGATCCTTACCAGACTAAAATCACGCACCCCAGTGCTTCGCACCTCTCCAGCTAAAAAAAAAAAATTTCGTTTCCCTGCAAAGTGCACGAACGACACTGCCTTCACCCCGTCTTGAACCAAACATAGGGCTCTACAGGCACTAACTCTCCACTCCCACATGACTGCACAAACTCATGCCGAACCAGGGCAAGAATTAAGAAACCTTCGTCTCTGAAAAAAGAGAAACCGCCAATTACTGGCTTTTTTAAGTTTTCACAGAGGCGGAAGAGATGATTTTCTCCAAAGTCGTGTCTCTTCCCATGGCAACAAGGGAACAGATACAGTCTCAAAGATCTTTATCTAAATCGCCTGTGCCTTGGATCTTGTTAGTCCTAGCTATGAGTTGTAATAAAGATTCTATCTCTAAACGTTTCTCAGATGCCAGAGTGTACTTATACAACTGGGGCGGCCGAAGGAAGTGGCTCGCTGGCCTACTTGCACTATCAGCAAACACAAAAACATGTGAATTTTTATTACATGTGGCTCTGCACACAATGCCCAGTTTACGACTCCACTGGACAGACGTGTTCCTTTAGACCGTCACCCCTGACTAGTCTTCTACTGGCAGCATGGCAGGTATCGCAGCATTGTTCTGCTGGAGCCCCGTCTTGATAAGGGGCAGCCCTGTCTGCCCTGTACAGCTGTGGGCCTGTCCGGCAAGATTTACTAAGTGATGGGCTCGCCACCAATTGCGTTTACTCCCCATTTCTATGATCTAAGAATCATAAAAATACCTCATGCTCTTAGCGCCTTACCAGGCTCCATCAACATCTGCTCAGGCCATTAACTTTCTAGAGTCTCGCTTAAGGTGTGTCAGGTTGTAATAAAATCTTTAATAATTTTCTGTATGCGAAAATTAGATGAGAGAGTAACTTTCTAGGTTATCAACATTTAAGTGATACAGAACGTGGTGTTATAGTTGGTGCATAAGCGGCTGGAAACAGCATCTCTGGGGTAGCGATCAAGTGGAGATTTTTTCATAGACCATTTCACGACTATACCGTGATTACCAGGAATGTGACAAAACATCAAATCTTCGACACTACTGCGGTTGGAAAACGATTCTGTAAGAATGGGACCAACGACGACTGAAGAGAATCGTTCAACGTGACAGAAGTGCAGCCCTTCCGCAAATTGGTGCAGATGTCAACAAGTGTCAACGTGCGAGTCATTCAACGAAACATAATCGATATGGGCTTTCAGAGCCGAAGGCCCACCTGTGTACCCTTGATGACTGCACGACACAAAGACTTACACCTCACCTGGACCTGACAACAGCGACATTGGACTGTTGACGCCTGGAAACGTGTTGCCTGGTCGGACGAGTCTCGTTTCAAATGCATCGAGAGGATGGACGGTTACAGGTATGGATACAACATCACGAATCCATGGACCCTGCATGTCAGCGGCGGACTGTTCAAGCTAGTGGAGGCTCTTTAATGGTGTGGGGCGTGTGCAGTTGGAGTGCTGATCACATGTATCCATTCACATCGATTGTGCATTCCGACGGACTTGTGGAATTCCAGCAGGACAACGCGACTCCTTACACATTCGGGATTGCTACAGACTGGCTCCAGGAACACTCTTCTGAGTTTGAACACTCCCGACGGTCTCCAAACTTCCACCAAACTTCACAGACATGAACATCATTGATCTTATATGGGATGCAATGCAACGTGCTGTTCTGAAGAGATCTCCACCTCCTCGTACTCTTACGCATTTATGGACAGCCCTGCAGGATTCTGTTGTCAGTTCCCTACAGCACATCTTCAGACATTATTCGTTGTATGCCACATTGTGTTGCGGCACTTTTGCATGCTCGCTTGGACCCTACACTATATTAGGCAGATGTACCAGTTTCTTTGGCTCTTCAGTGTATAATCTTTCGTTACATGTAGAATGTGGATAGCCTCACATCTTCTTACTCCGTGCGGTTGAACAGAAATGATGATGATTTGCATTTTCAACACATTTTGCTTTTGTTGCACGTCGCCTTCACTATCTTGGAATTTTAATTCGCATCTGTGTGTAGTCCTAAGATAAGTGGCACATGGTGATGATCTGAGGGCGTTAGTCATAAAGTTCTCCCGTCTACACCGCCTCAGACCACAGCGGATGGTAAACCTGTACCCCATAATGAGGGCGGCCACGCACGGGCTGGGACGAGGTCCATATCGGCGTGGCCCGCCAATCTGCACCCCGGGCAGCGTCGTGAGGGCGCCACTGTTCGCAGCGATGCTATCTGCGTGACGTATGCAAGCGCCGTCCGGCCATCGGGCCTTACTGCTCGCCGGCGGCTTAAGCACCTCTTCCCCGGCGATGGACGGCGCCTGCCGCCTGCCGTCTGCGGGACGTCCTCGCCAGCGACGGACCGAATCGTCCCAGAGAGGGCGGCCACACAGCGGAGGAACCGGTCGTTGGGTTCCAGAGTTACTCTCGGAGGACATCGCCTCCTGCTTGTAACGGTTACATAGCTCCCTGTCTGTCGTCTCACTACCACAGAAAACAGCGCTCAGGCAGAGAGATTTTCGAACAGTGCTCAAGTCCACCAAGCAGTCTACGACTTTTCTGTGATACCTGCATTTCCTGGGATGTTTGGGCGTGTACTGAGGGTTAGTGTGTACCGTAAACGACATCAGTTAACCATCAACCAAGAACTAAATGACACGCTTAAAGTTATGCACCACAAAGGATATTATCATATCAATTATACATTTAGCTGCGTCAGTTATTGATTTTGTTTCAAATTGATTTCAAAGCTTTTTACAAAAATGGTTCAAATGGCTCTGAGCACTATGGGACATAACGTCTGAGGTCATCAGTCCCCTAGAACTTAGAACTACTTAAACCTAACCAACCTAAGGACATCACACACATCCATGCCCGAGGCAGGATTCGAACCTGCGACAGTAGCGGTTCCAGACTGTAGCGCCTAGCACCACTCGGCCACCCCGGCCGGCAAGCTTTTTACAGCTTCAAATATTTAGGTACAGTTGTCGGAATGGTATACATGTCGTAAATTTACAATCCTGGATGGCTATTGTCTTGGTCTAGGAACAGAGCCTAGTACAGTGGCGACGGGTACTTCCGTAAGATTCACTAAGGCTGAGTGCTCAGTACAAAGACTGTATGCTGCAGCCTCTGGATGGAAATCCCTGAACATGTTATGGTGGTCACGGAAGCTCGGAATGCATGGACAAAAGTGTCAGTTTGGAGTCACAAAATATCATTTCGCAAACTTCTTGCTTCTTTTTCGTGGCCTTATCCTGTATCTTCACTGAGTTGGTATGTTTCTTTGGATTTCGAAACGTTAGTGGTAGAGGCTCGCTGGATGCCCTCCATCCCCCCACCCCTTCCCGCCTGGGTGGTATTCGTGTACCCCATCTGTCAGTGTCTAGTGTTACCCCTTGCGAAAGTGTGAGAAAGTTTTTCGAAATGTTTGCGAATCGTGTAAATGAGGCTTGACTTGGGTACTAGCCCGGTATTCACTTAGTCGGATGTGGGGAAAGCAATTAAAAACCACATCCAGGCTGATCCGCATGCTAACCCTCGTTAATATGCCAGGCGAATCCGATCTAAGGTCGGTGCACCCTTCCGAATGGAAGCGTGTAAGGTAGCCCCTATTTGCTGATTAGAACGCATTTTACATGTAAGGTTCAAATGTGTGTGAAACCTTATGGGAGTTAACTGCTAAGATCATCAGTCCCTAAGCTTACACAACAGTTAACGTAAATTATCCTAAGGACAAACGCACACACCCATGCCCGAGGGAGGTCTCGAACCTCCGCCGGGACCAGTCGCACAGTCCATGACTGCAGCGCCCTAGACCGCTCGTCTAATCCCGCGCGGCGTACGTGTAAGATACCCCCTATTTGTTAAAAAGAGCGCATTTTACATATAAGGTACCCTTTATTTACAGATAAGAGTGCATTTTACTTTTTTTTCCAGTTTTACTATTTCACATATGTGATGTGACTGTATCAGCGCCGCGGTACGTACCGAGTAAGGGGTGAGCGGTAGGTTCACACGCTGGCTAGTAGAGCTGGTTAGTCACCTGGCGCTTTCAGGGCGAGTGGGATGAGGTGCCGATGCAGGAATCGCTCGCAACAAGAGAGATACGCAGGGAAAGTACATTTATTCCTGCGTGAATCAAGTCATTGTTTATTAATAAGTATTTGATAACAAAAGCTGTCATTTGCCACTCAAAATTGGGAGAAGTTTATGGGTCAGAAATGCCGTCTTTCAGCAATTTTACAGTGTCAGGAAACGTTGATATTAATAAGTAAATGAATAACTTTGGCATAGCCGAATATGTACGATCTTATACGAACTATACCTATTGTACGTTCAACATACACACTGTGCGCCATAGTTGGCAGTCATTGATAGGATGCCTTTCGATCTAGTCATGCAGTAGATAATGCTCTCGTAACGTTGATAGCTTACGATCAGCGTGAACAAGTTATTTTACGGCGTTTCTTAAATAAACGCCCCATAATGGCATCCTGTGCAAAAACCATTTGCACAAGAAAAACTTCTTCGCTGCGCTGCTACGGCTCTGCAAGGGGACATACAACTATGAGAGTATCTCCACATAACAAATAGTAAGAATTCCTACGCGGCGGCTCACTAATGGTTTAGTTATCGCAAAACTCGGGTGGAAAAGAGTGGGCAGTTGTACTGTAGGCCTAACGGACTAACCAGCTGAACTGAGACATTTTTGGAAGTTTAGTAGGAATGGGGGCTGTTGAAAGCAGCATGCTAACGCGCGATGCTATACGGGTGTATAAGTACACTCGGCAACGTTACATAAAAAAATACAAAAATTAGATTCAGTAGACGTGTCTAATAAATAAGGTTATTAGACTGTAAATTTCACATCAGGAGTTTAATGTAGCATCGCGCGATGCTGTGTGAACTTTATCTTTTAATTACCATTCTCATAAACAATGAATGCAAAAACATTTTAAACCATATTGTTGATAAAGTAGTACTGTCACATTCATAAACAATATTTCAAATTACCGTAGTGCTGAACTGTAAAGTGAACACTTGGTAATATAACTGATCGGGATCCAGAGTAGTGAAGATTTTATTTAAAGTCATGAAAACTGAATTCAGAGTAGCGACGATTTTGTTTAAAGCCATTCAAATTGACCACAACTAAATGTACTCCAGAGTCATACGTATTATTATGCCAGCATACGTTTCCCTATGTACACACATCAAAAAAAAGTTTTGCATCACCTCGATTCCGAGAGTTCCGTAACCTGCACAGAAAATTGGGTGAGAGATCAACATAAACATCATTTCCGCCCGTTTTATTGCTCATGAAAACCACACATTGCATGTTGTACCACCATACTGCGAGACCTTCAGGGGTGGTGGTCCAGATTGCTGTACACACCGGTACCTCTAATAATCAGTAGCATGTCCTCTTGCATTGACGCATGCCTGTATTCATCACTCACAAGTTCATCAAAGCAATGTTGGTCCAGATTGTACCACTACTCAACGGCGAATCGGCGTAGATCCCTGAGAGTGGTTGGTGGGTCCCGTCGTCCATAAACAGCCCTTTTCAATCTATCCCAGGCATGTTCGATAGTCGAGCAATGTCGTTATCCAGAAGGAAGTCATTCACAAGATGTGCACAATGGGGGCGGCCATGAAGGCGAATTCCTCGCCAATATACTGCCTATATGGTTGCACTATCGGTCGGAGGATGGAATTCACGTGTCTTAGTGCCGTTACAGCGCCTTCGATGACCATCAGCGGCGTACCTCGGCCCCGCGCAATGCCACCCCAAAACAACAGTGAATCTCAACCTTGCTGCACTCGCTGGACAGTGTGTCTAAGACGTTGATCCTGAGCGGGTTGCCTCCAAGCACGTCTCCGACGATTGTCTGGTTGAAGGCATATGAGACACTAATCCTGAGCGGTCCATTCGGCTTTTTGTTGCGTGGCGCCCTCCATCGGTAATGCTGGAATTCAGTATGGTGTTGGACCACCCATAGCCTTGATGACAGCTTCGACTCTGACAGGCGTACGTTCAATCAGGTGCTGGAAGGTTTCTTGGGGAATGGCAGCCCATTCTTCACGGAGTGCTGCACTGAGGGAGGGTATCGATATACGTCGGTGAGGTCTGGACGTAGCCGGCGTTCCAAAACATCCCAAAGGTGTTCTATAGGATTAAGGTCAGGACTCTGTGCAGGCCAGTCCATTACAGGGATGTTATTGTCGTGTAACCACTCCGCCATGCATTATGAACAGGTGATCGTGTTGAACGATACTATCGTCATCCCAGAATTGCTCTTCAACACTGGGAAGCAAGAAGGTGCTTGAAACATCAGTGTAGGCCTGTACTGTGAAAGTGCCACGCAAAATAACAAGCGGTGCAAGAGTCCCTTCCATGAAACACACTACCACACCATAACACCACCGCCTCCGAATGTACCGAGCGAGGTGGCGCAGTGGTTAGCACACTGGACTCGCATTCGGGAGGACGACGGCTCAATCCCGTCTCCAGTCATCCTCATTTAGGTTTTCCGTGATTTCCATAAATCGTTTCAGGCAAATGCCGGGATGGTTCCTTTGAAAGGGCACGGCCGATTTCCTTCCCCATCCTTCCCTAACCCGAGCTTGCGCTCCGTCTCTAATGACCTCGTTGTCGACGGGACGTTAAACACCACTAACCTAACCTAACCTAACCTCCGAATGTTACTGTTGGCACTACACATGCTGGTAGATGACGTTCACCGGGCATTCGCCACTGCCATCACATCACCACATTGTGTACCGTGATTCGTCGCTCCCCGCAACGTTTTTCCACTGTTCAAACGTCCAGTTTTTACGCTCCTTACACCAAGCGAGGCGTCGTTTGGCATTTACGGGGGTGATGTGTGGCTAACGAGCAAATGGTCGAATGATCGACCATGAAATTCAAGTTTTCTCACTTCCCGCCTAACTGTCATAGTACTTTCAGTGGATCCTGATGCAGTATGGAATTCATGTGCGAAGGTCTGGATTGATGTCTGTCTATTACAGATTACGACCTTCTTCAACTGTCGGCCGTGTCTGTGAGTCAACAGATGAGGTCGGCCTGCAATCTTTTGAGCTGTAAGTGTCCCTTCACATTTCCACATCACTATCACATCGGACACGGAGGACCTAGAGATGTTTAGGAGTGTGGAAATCTCGCGTACACACATATGACACAAGTGACACAGAATCAGCTGACCACGTTCGAAGACCGTGAATTCCGCGGAGCGCCCCATTCTGCTCTCTCACAATGTCTAATTACGACTGAGGTCGTTGATATGGAGTACCTGGCAGTAGGTGGTAGCACAATACACCTAATATGAAAAACGTATGTTTTTGGGGGCGTCCTGATACTGTTGATAACATAGTGTACTTGTGTTTAGATATGTGAGGCTCTTCTGTACCAAAATAAGTATTACGCAGGCGTATGTTTCGGCGGATTTTGTCATCACCAATAACATTTTTCAAGGTCGTTGATCGTACCGTTAATTTGTAAAATTCTCCGACGTCTGGAGTCGGCTTAACATCCTGAAGACGGCCATTTCCGAAACAGAGAATTTTTTACATTTTGACAAAGCGGACACACAGCCTGAAGAATATTATTGACATGTATTATGCTGCTTGATGCACACTGACCACCATTTAAATCAGTCGTAATTGAAATTTTGTGTGCGCTACATAAGCCCGAAAATATCAAGCAGACGAGCAAGAAATGGCGCTCTATTCTGATATGACATAATTGTAGATAAATATTTACTTGTATTGTAATGAAATTTGTGCTTGATCACATTGTATCATGTTCTCATTAACATTTGGTGTTTACACATAAGTTAGTATGTTTCGTAAGTTCGGAAAAGTACTCAGCAACGGAGAGCCGCTTATTTCCAAACGTTTACTAAAAAAAGAAAAAATTGCATTTCCGTGATGATCATTTTAACACAATTTGGTAACAAGTTATGAAAATGACTAGAACGGCTTTCGGCAGGAGTTGAGCTTAAAGCATAGGGACTTACACATTTTCGTGCTGCTCTAGAGTGTTGTGTGGTTTCGCGTTTGGAGGACTGTGCGACGGTTAGTCTGTTTGATGAACTTTAGCGGACAGTGAAACAGCATCACAGATGAATTTTAATACGAACGCAGCTTTCCATCTTTCACTTTTGTTGCGCTTTCAAAGTAGCTGATTCAACTGTTGAATCTGACAAAACTTATTCACCATCTACGGCAACTTAACTACACTTGCAAGGGAGCGCAGTAAACACGGACTACCGATTCAGCCCATATTTGACAGATCGCACTGTACAACCTACATCAAAGTGTCTTTTAAGTGGTAAAGTTGCAAGGCGACGTTCTACGTCAGTGGTCTCACATTGGTACTTGTATTTACCGGGGCCTGCGCTAGCGAACGACCCTGACGATAGAGCGTGGGTCTACAGTCATAAAGGGTGGCTGTCCACCGCTATGCGTTTCCTCCAATGACAGCTCCAGCTGTTTACAACCGGTTTCGTCACGCAATACCAATTACATATACGAAGTTTAGCACATATTGCAATAATTAATGGATCAACGAATCAGTTCAGTTAAATAAAGTGGATGGAATGTGAATGGGAACAACATAATAAAGAATGTACTCAACACGTTTGAATGCTGTATGCTCTACTTTAAATTCATATAAAAACGGATATGTTTACCTTCAATAAAATTACGAAACGCGTGTAGGTTTACACAGGTTACAGAATTAAGATCGCAAGGAGAAAGTTAATATTTGGCAGGTCGCTTGTGTGCAACCTGAAATAAAAGACTAAGATATTTTGGCTCAAATCATCCCGCCTTTGAGAAAACCACTCCTAAACTTCATGATGCGCATTCGACACAGAATTATCGGGATCTGTAGACAACTGAAAACTGAGCATTTTTCATCTCATCATACATGGGATTCGAAAACGCATAGTTTCCTATACATCGAAGAAACGAACTTATTCGATTATCGCTTACATAGCCATAAGGTCAACGCTTTTCAACGGAAGAGTCACCGGAGTAGCGACGAACGCATCTGACTGTAGAGCGGAGTACCTGTGTTCGATTACAAAATGTATTCTGCAGTTTTTTTAATTGTATTTTTTCAGTTTCGAACTGTAGGGTTAACAAGTTAGGCAAATCAGTAAGAAATATTAACAAGATACGTAAATAAATTTTTCAAACTCATTGGATCAATAAAGAGTAAAAAAATTAATCTTGGTCGCTCTACAATGGCTCTCGCACTACTCCGTTGCATGTCCTCAATTTTCTTAGAATAACTAGACGGAAGGTGCTTTTAATATAACCATTAGAAGCAAATTTACTCAGGGCACCAAGAACATTTAATTAATCCAATCTTCGTGCAACTACATCGTTTCTTCCGAAGACTCGGCGGAAAACTGACTAGGTTTACATTCAAAAATATTTATTTTTCTGTAATAAATGAAGATGGACACCATGCATACGATAACAACGTGAAAAAATTGGTGTTGAAAGCACATCCCCGGGTTCCCGGGTTCGATTCCCGGCGGGGTCAGGGATTTTCTCTGCCTCGGGATGACTGGGTGTTGTGTGATGTCCTTAGGTTAGTTAGGTTTAAGTAGTTCTAAGTTCTAGGGGACTGATGACCATAGATGTTAAGTCCCATAGTGCTCAGAGCCAAAGTACATCATGAATTATGCTACGAATTGTTACTGGTACGCCTTCTGCGATTTACTGATTGATCAAGGGTTGAAAGGACAGGATCCGAATGAAGGTCAAGCACTATTCATAATACACTTATTACAATTTATTTAAAACCATAGAATAAGATTGATCTACCATCTTCAGAGAATAGTTAAAACAATTACCACAGTATTTAGTAGTGAGAACAATATTCCGATTGATACAGAACAAGAGCTTTTAGGCTTCGTCAGGGCTATGAAACAACAATTGTTCAGAAATGCTAATGACAAAGCAACGCTGAAATTTAATGGCATGGAACAAGAATTATCAAGCAGTTTTTAGACATCAAAGGAACAAGAAATTGTTTTACTAATCAGAATCCCAAATGGTAAAAATCAAGTGCTCCAAGAACTATACCAAAGTTGAAATAAAATTTTACCATTAAGAATAGTTACAGAATAACAGAGGCATCATAAATACAGCCAAACATAAGAATTAAACAAATCGCTTTAGCCTCCCAGGCGGTAGTATCACGTCCGGCGACCCGCCGTACTGACTTCTAGGCTAAGGGCGGAAACAGAACATGTCTGTACCAAACAAAATACTCTCTTATAGATACATGTAACTATTAAATACCAATTTAAGGAACCAACCGCAACGTCAGGTGTGGATTCTGCTTTGGTAAGATCGATGAAACAAAATTTCGAAGTGAGCGAGCCAATGACGCCATGAATAATTCGTTTTAACATGTTATCTTCATCCCCTTCTCCCAGAGTAGTAATCGAATCGCGGGGAGCCCCAGAAAGAGGTCAAGTTAGACCAATCACTAAATTTAACACGGGGGAAGACATCGCACAAGAAGTAGCACAAAGCGCCAGGAAATTTAAGTAGGCTCGCTCACACTGATTTCAAAATTGAACAAGCACAACCGTGGATAAATGCTATACTATTCTACCGATGAATTTGCACTTTATTATTCCCGGCAAACGAAAGCAATTTCCACCACTTAGCGGCACATAGCAAGTAGTTCCGCTCGGTTTCACAGTTTGAAGTACACGAATACAGCAGGATAATCAATATCCGCAGCACTAACGTCTTCAATAGAAAATAGTCAGCAGCGACAGTACCGTCGGGGCCAACATATTAATGACCAGGCAGAGACGGTAATCAAAACCTATCACAAATAGAATACCCCAGAGTGGACAGAAGTGCTCCTAATCCGGGAATGCTTACAGTACAGGGAGGCTAACCAAAACCATTCTATAGAACTCGGTCAGATATCGGCTACCGTCAGCACAAATAGCGACCGTTATGATTCTGGAGGGAACCGTTAGTAGGGAGCAGTGAACTAGCCGTCGAATAAACGCGCATCAACCGCCAATGAAATGCAGCACAATAACGGTACTGTAGTTCGAATGAATTCACACTAGTTATGTCCTCCCTGGATTCTTGGCCGGCACTGAAAGCAGCTGATCCTGGCGGCGGCAGGGAGGTCGGTGGACAAAATTCCAAACGGTCGTACCTACAAAAGCAGATCCTACCGCAGACAGACTAGGTCTTTCGGACGTCTCGGCTTTGTTCCAGCCAGACGTCACAAACAGCGTCACACTATTCACGCCTCATGTTTCGTGTGAGCACGACGTCCTCCGTGACCCCCAGGAGCCTAGGACGCCAGAAGACCCTGGTTAACTCCTCGGCACTTCAATCCACAACAGCCACTGAGCTCACGACGCTTCGCACCTCCCCTTACTGTCAAAATCCGCTTTGCCACTCCACGTGCGCCCTCTCGTTGGACCGCTAAGCGCATGAGAATCGCTGCCTCAGAGAAGGGCGACGAATTACAGACAGGTCGTGGCCCGGCTCAGTTATTGCATCCGCACGGTTGTGCCATTCCCGCTGGATTTGCAAGAATATGGCAATTCTGAAGCCCCCAAATAAAGTTTGTAACTTGGCAATGAAAAAAGATATGGTATGGCTGGCACATAAGTGTGCGGTTGACGGTATTACTTTGCCATGCAAGTCCGTTTACCCTCGTTATCTACAGGGTTATTCAGCTGTCACTACCGATCGGTTTTATACAACTAACTACATTAAAATTATATTCATGGCTGTCAGTCATCAAAAGAGAAGCAAGAATAGAAATAAACAGTCGCCAGCTCCACAAATTTTTATTAAATTAACTTCTTGACTAGTTCCGGCAAATTAATTTTCCATCTTCAGAAAATCATACAATTAAGCTTACCTCTGAAAGCAATCGTCAAGCAAACACTGGACGGTAGAGTCCTACAAAAAAGGTTATAGAATAAGAGTTTAGCGATAATCAGGGTTGGATCATAATTAACAGCCAATTAATAATAATAGGTGTGTAGTAAGAAACAGACTATAATGGTACCTTCAATAAAATTTACATAGTACTGTCAAGCAGTTAAAAAGTAATGTAAAAAACCCAAAGATATGGTGGCCAAAAAGACTTCGCATCCTACGTGAAACATTACAAAACCACGAGAGATATGATGGTTAGCACCAGCAGACTGTTAGTCTGACTCTAAAAGATTTCAATTACATCGGAAGCAACGAGCGCTAGTGTGCCTAAAAACTTACGAAGACTAAGCTCAATGAAGGCGCTCGTGCCTATAACAAAGTCAAACGAAACTGAATATTTGTCTTACAAAAGTGAAACACTGTTAAGAGCTTATGTCACATGTTAATGAAGCGTACAGTTTTTTTATGCAAAAATCACATAACTTGGAAAAAGACCTGAGAACTGGATACAATGATCAGGTTTGTTTAATAATCAGCTGATGGTGGCGCCGTGCGTCGATGGAGAAGCGGCGCTATATTGAACTTTCCTGTCTCGACGTGGAGAACGTCCGCTGGATACGAGTTTTCAGCGACACAAATAAGTGGGCCCGCTCCGGCTGAGACATCCGACTAATCAGCGAGCGCGAGGTCCCAGGGCGTGTTTGCAAGTTGTCTCTCCGTTTAGGGCCCCTACCTATGGCTCTTATAAATGACTGCATCACAGCACACTTAAAACCTTAGTCAGATAATGGCGTAACGTAGGAAAATGCATTAGGCACACTGATCACTATACAAACAGGTGGCCTATGAATCTGACTAGCCATAACAGTTGAAACAAATTGGATCTAAGCACATATGAGGTCATCAGTCCCCTAGACTTAAGATTACTTAAACCTAAGGACATCACACACATCCATGCCCGAGGCAGGATTCGAACCTGCGACCGTAGCAGCAGCGCGGTTCCGGACTGAAGCGCCTAGAACCGCTCGGCCACAGCGGCCGGCTTGTTGAAACATATTTAAAAAGTTAATTTAATAAAAATATATGCAGCCTACAATGGGAATACTCTCTTTCAAATTCTGAAGGTGGCAGGGGTAAAATACAAGGAGTGAAAGGCTATTTAAAATTTGTACAGAAAGCAGATGGCAGTTATAAAAGTCGAGGGACGTGAAAGGGAAGCAGTGATTGGGAAGGGAGTGAGACAGGGTTGTAGCCTCTCCCCGATGTTATTCAATCTGTATATTGAGCAAGCAGTAAAGGAAACAAAAGAAAAATTCGGAGTAGGTATTAAAATCCAGGAGAAGAAATAAAAACTTTGAGGTTCGCCGATGACATTGTAATTCTGTCAGAGACAGCAAAGGACGTGGAGGAGCAGTTGAACGGAATGGACAGTGTCTTGAACGGAAGATATAAGATGAACATCAACAAAAGCAAAACGAGGATAATGGAATGTAGTTCGACGACGTTTGCAGCAGCATGCACTATCAGCTCGGAGACAATGGCTGCGGTTACCCTTGACGCTGCATCACGGACAGGGGTGCCTGCGATTGTGTACTTAACGACGAACCTGGGTGCACGAATGGCAAAACGTCATTTTTTCGGATGAATGCAGGTTCTGTTTACAGCATCATGATGGTCGCATCCGTGTTTGGCGACATCGCAGTGAACGCACATTGAAAGCGCATATTCGTCATCGTCATGCTGGCATATCAGCCGGGGTGATGGTATGGGGTGCCATTGGTTACAAGTCTCGGTCACCTCTTGTTCACATTGGCGGCACTTTGAACAGTGGACGTTACATTTCAGATGTGTTACGACCCGTGGCTCTCACTTCATTCGATCCTTGCGAAACCCTACATTGCAGCATGATAATGCAGGACTGTATGTTGCAGGTCCTGTACGGGCCTTTCTGGATACAGAAAATGTTCGACTGCTGTCCTGGCCAGCACATTCTCCAGATCTCTCACCAATTGAAAAGGTCTGGTCAATGGTGGCCGAGCAACTGACTCGTCACAATACGCCATCCACTACTCGTGATGAACTGTGTTATCCTGTTGAAGTTGCATGGGCAGCTGTACCTGTACACGCCATCCAAGCTCTGTTTGACTCAACCCCCATTCGTATCAAGACCGTTATTACGGCCACAGGTGTTTGTTCTGGGTACTGATTTCTCAGGATCTAAGCACCCGAATAGCGTGAAAATGTAATCACATGTCAGTTCTAGTGTAATATATTTGTCCAATCATCTGCCTTTCATCTTGGTGTAGCAATTTTAATGGCCAGTAGTGTATTTATATGGTGATAATTCATCAACGTGCTTTTCAAATTCTTTATCTTGTAAAAAGATAAGAAGTTTATTTTTTTGTCCCATAACATTACGATTATGGTTTAATTCCGCGTTCCGATCGGATACAGGTCGTTAGAGTCGAAGCAGATTTGCACATGGATAGCGAAAGAAATCTATCGTGCCATCCTGGAACTTCGGAAAGCATATAAAAAACAAATCCCAGTGGGTAGGTGGGGATTTGAACCACCACTCTCTGGAATGGTAGTCTAGCCAACAACTGTGGCACTTCGCTACGTATCTTCGATACTAAAGGCCACGAGGTGACGTTCCGCTGACGAACTTAATATAACACCGGTGGAATGGAACTGGAGTTGCATCTTTCCATAAACATATTTCGACGCCTTTTCCTGCGTCGTGACTCGGAAATACGCCGGTGGCGGTGCACGGTGAGTAGCATATACATTTTGGAGTATCCAGTTACCAAAGTGTAAGTGCGGTGGCAAACGCAGTAATTTCTTGCAGAAAATTTAAGTGTGTATCTGCCGTGATGGTTTCTGCGTCCCCCCCCCCCCCTCTCTTCATTTCCGACGTATTTGATTAAAAATGCGCGGGTCCGTTGTTTTGCCGACACATGGAATTTTATTCCAGTCGCTGCTGCTCATTATTTGCATTTAGAACGGTCCGGTCATCAGTTAGTTCCCACACATCAGATGGCAATATTCGCTACGATTTTTCAGAAAAACATTTTATATCACATTTGAAATATTTACAGCCACAGTGAAATATCGTTGGGAAACCCACTTATTGTAAGTATTTTGTTGACGGCCCATTTGCTCACCGGGCGAGAATCCCACGGGAATTGTCGGTCACCAAGCTCTGCTGGTGCATTAGTTTTAGAGACAGATGACTATAAGGCGTACTCACATTTGTGGTACTCGTCTTGTCCACTAGGAAATTGAAGTCAAGCTTGTTTTTCATACTTTTTGTTGCCAATAGTGTCTGTACGTTCCACCATATTTTTGTCCCTTTTTTCTGATATCGAAGAGCTCAATAATTTTTAGGCTAAACGAAAGTTTTCATCCTAATTTTAAGCAATCCGTGTACCGAAACATTTCAAATGGTGTGAGTGACTACTTTCCTCCATCATCCTACTCACTTTACACGCAGATACGTTGCTATTGCAAGTGGAAAACTTATGGCAATAATTAAGCGGAAAAAAGTCCTTCTGGTAAGAGTTTTGTGAAAATAATCTTTGACAGTAATTTATAGTTTAGGCTCCACACTCCCTACGTGGAACGTTTGCCTAAAATCGGTCCAGTCGTTTAGGAGTAGGTGTGGAACATACATATACACACACATACTTACATACAGGCTGACAATTTTCAAACAACTTACGGGAATTCAGCCAGGTACTATTTACACCGACCGACATTTTCCAGGCACAAACTGCAGCGGACAGGCGATGTACAAGCAACTTTAAAACCTCGGTTCTCAGAGTAATTTCGGAAAGATGATACCACACACACTGAACACTAGTGCCAAGAAAGATTATCGAAGTCGTATGTTGACTAGGGTTCGTCCACCCAATAGTAATGTAACAGCAGCAGAGAGGGTTGCTTTACGCTCTCTCAAAGTTGATCCTGACATTGTTATTTTATCTGCGGACAAGGGCAGTGTCATCGTTGTTTTAAGCAAACAGAATTATGTACAAAATATGTAATGTTTATTATCTGACTTAGCTTATCGCGGGATCGATGCTACCCCACGAAAAATGTTGAGAGTAAGACCAACAGCCTCCAGAAAGAAAAGTGGTTTCTCGCAGGACACTGTCAAGAGTCTTAATACCTATAGTGCTGTTCCGCCTAGGTTATATGCCCTTCCGAAGGTACACAAGAAAGTGGCTCCTTTCCGTTCTATAGTGAGCAATATCGGCGCTCTGACATATCTAGTAGCCAAGCATCTTGTTGGTCTGTTAAGGCCAGAAGTTGATCGGTGTGAACATCATATCAGGAACTCAGCTGATTTCTTACGTCGTCTGGAGGGAATGCGGTTGAATGACTGATATTTTAGTAAGTTTTCATGTGGTTTTTCTCTACATTCGTGTTCCTCTTTCTGATTCATTGCTATTAATTGAGGTTAGGTTTGGTGTTGAATTAACTAATCTCTTCCGACACGTGTTGACATTCAGTTACTTTTTATTCAATTACCAGTATTACGAGCAGACTGTTGCGATGGGTAGCCCATTGTTTCCCGTGATTCCAAATTTGTTTATAGAAGACTTCGAGGAACGTGCATTGGAGTCGGTGCCTTTGAAACCCGCCTGTTTCTTCAGATATGTTAATACAACTTTTATTGTTTGGCCTCATGGTAAGAAGAATCTGAATGGCTTTTCAGAACATCTGAACTCGATCCACCCGAACATTCGTTTTACTACGGAGGCGTATTTACAAGCTGATAGTTGTCACCATCCAGCTCAGCGTTAAGGGGTTCTTCGTACCTTGGTATACAGGACACATGTCATTTCCAACAATGAGACTTTGCCAGCGGAGCTGGTTTATCTTCAAGCTACATTTCGTTTGAATGGTTATAGTGAAAGACAGATTGAACGTGCGTTGCGCTATCGACCAACTGTGCATCGGGTGACTGATGATAATACTGAGTGGGCACCGAAGTTTACTGCCTTTTTGCCTTAGGCAGGAAGCACTTCCAACAAGATCGGTCGTATGTTACGAAAATACGATGTGAAATGTGTTTTATGACCTTTACCTAAAATCAGAGTGCTTTTGGGTTGTGTTAAGTATGGTCTTGATTTGCGTAAGGAGGGTGTATATCACATTCCTTGTAACTGTGGCATGGCATACATTGGTCAGACTATCATAAACGGCACACACGATTACAGCCAAGTAGATCGCCCATTTCGAATATTGTTTGACTACTGAACTCGCTGGACAGTGTGTCTAAGGCGTTCAGCCTGACCGAGTTGCCTTCAAACACGTCTCCGGTGATTGTCTGGTTGAAGGCATATGCAACACTCATCGATGAAGAGAACGTGATGCCAATCCTGAGTGGTCCGTTCTTCATGTTTTTGGGCCCATCTGCACCGTGCTGCATGGAAACGTGGTTGCCATGAATTTCGGGAGTAAAGCTGCGCATCATGCAGCCTATTGCGCACAGTTTGAGTCGTAACACGACGTCCTGTGGAGGCACGAAAAGCATTATTCAACATGGTGGCGTTGCTGTCAGGGTTCCTCCGTGCTATAATCGGTAGGTAGCGGTCATCCACTGCAGTAGACAATTCCTGTCTCTCTGTATCTCCTCCATGTCCGAACAACATCGCTTTGGTTCACTCCGAGACGCCTGGACGCTTACTTCCCTTGTTGAGAGCCCTTCCTGGCACAAGGTAAAAATGTGGACGCGATCGAACCGCGGTATTTACCGTCTAGGCATGGTTGAACTACAAACGACATGAGCCGTGAACCTCGTTCCTGGTGGAATGACTGTAACTGATCGGCTGTCGAATGTTGAAATGTGTGTGAAATCTTATGGGACTTAACTGCTAAGGTCATCAGTCCCTAAGCTTACTGAAGCTAAATTATCCTAAGGACAGACACACAGACCGATGCCCGAGGGAGGACTCGAACCTCCGCCGGGATCAGCCACACAGTCCATGACTGCAGCGCCCTAGACCTCTCGGCTAATCCCGAGCGGCATCGGCTGTCGGACCCCCTCCGTCTGACCTGCTCATGTATGGTTGTTTACATTATTGGGCGAGTTTAATGACTAATCCACAGTCAACGTTTATCTCCAGGAGTTCTCGTAACCGGGAAGATGCAAAACTTTTTTAATGTGTGTATTTGGTTTCTTGTAACTCCATTGCAAACAAATTTCGCATACAGTATCCACATATGCCTCTGAATGTAGCTACAAAATTATCTCATTGTACGACGCATAGTCCAGGAGATACAATATCATAAACATTACGCACAACACCAGACGCTCCATGGTAAGGGTGTGGACGAACAGACGTAAATAAATACCTGGGCAACGCCGGGTTTCTCTGCTAGTGTGGAATATTCTCGAGGAATGTGGAAGAATTTATGAACTGGGAAGTGGACACAAAAAGATGGATCATACGTTACTTCCAGTTGTCAGTTTTGATCCGTTACCTCTCTCCTTTTTCGAGTTCTCAAGAAAGAGGTTTTTCCAGCAGTATCTGGCGAAAAGAAAAGAATTCGCAGTGGATTTCGTTTTACTGCTTAAGGAGCAACATATGGCTCTACAATCACTATATTTCTGTTCTGAACATGGAATATTTTCGAGAAAGCTGGAAGGTTGAAATCAAGTGGAGCATTTTATATTAATTCCAATTCTGAATTTTGGTCTGCCACCTTTCGACTTTTTCGAGACTCGGAAAGCAAAGTTTCTTTGCAACGTCTTACTGTGTAATGACCATACTGCATGGGAAATGTAGAGGAATCTAGAATAATCTGACAACCGGAATGTGAGCATCAAAAGGCAGATCATTGCTTACAGTTGGACGTTTTGACCGCTCACCACCCAATGTTTTCGAGCTCGGAAAAAGGAGATCTCTGTTCCAGAGTATCTGGCCAAACAAAAGGAATTCGCAAGCAGATTTCGCTCTACTGCGTAAGGGAAACGGTGGGAGCGGCGCGCGCTGAGGGACGCAGTTAGCGTGAAGGAGGCGGGAGTCGGGGGGCGGGGCGCGCGCCCCTGCAGAGGTGGACTCTCATTACGGGCACGTTAGACGCGCTGGTCAGCGCGCGGGTTTTAGCTCTAATGAATGGCTCATATCGAGGCCGTTGCGCGGGCAGTAGAGGCAGCGGCGCTTCCCCCGTTATTAAATCGCGCGCCGCCGCCGCGGCCGGAGGGCTTTCTCGGAGACAGTGGCATTAGCAAACAGCGCATACAGCGACAGTAAAAGTGATTTGTGACAGCGCCGCACCTCGCCAAAGCCCCACCATTCTTCCCCTGGCCGCCAAGGACCGACCCTCGCAGGATTACCACTGCAACCTCGGCGCGCCGCCGCCGCCGTTACGCCGCTGACCACCTCCTGCCGCAGCAGATTTCTCTCTCTCTCTCTCTCTCTCTCTCTCTCTGTCTTGCGCGCACGAGGACCTGCAACCCTGCAGTGACCGATTCCAATTATTATTTCGCGCCGCAATAATATCAAAATAAACGCAGCCGGCGCTTATGCGCTGTTAGGCGTCCGGTCCGCCCGCGTCGTTATAACCCGCCTTCTCCCATTCCCGCATTGCCCCACCCCTCGCGAGCAGCGCCCCGAGCGGTATCTCGCCCCCGCGGTCACCCCGCAAGAGCAGGTATACCTGTCCTACCCCAGCCGCCGGCGAAACAACGTGTTCTTCCGATCGTTGTCGGAGGGGCAGTGAAGCCAGCCCAACGGGGCACCGAAATAGCGTCGCTTTTAAAGGATTTCCTTTGTTCCGGCTCTCTCTCTCTCTCTGTCTCTCTCTCCGCTGGAGAGATGGACGCTACTGTTCAGCTACCTGGACCTCAAGCAGGCACGCCGTTTGCGGGCCTTTACAATTAACGGAACCCAGCGCTGGGTCGTACCATAAGGAACATTCCGGCGGCAGTGCCTTGGGACCGTGTCAAGGGTCGCGTGCACACGCCGCACCGCACACTGCGCCGGAATTAAATGAAAAGTCTCGTTTCGCGCCACTCCGCTGTCGGCGCCCTCGTTAACGGGTGAAGCCATTAGACGGCCATTCTGAGCTGCGAAATGTAATGTCAATTATTGTCCACCGTTTTAATTTGCGTTAACAAGGAAATACGTTTATACTCGGAGGTGCCGCGCCGAAAAGTGGAGGTCGTTTGGGTTGTCTCCAAAGAAACACCTTCCGCCAGCTAAAAAGGAGGGCTGAAGACTGCCGACTACGTAGTCTAAAAAGGTGAATTTCAGTAGTGTAAGGGGTTTCAAGTACCACGCCCTTCGCTAATTTTCGTGCTGATGACGGTAATAGGAATGTTCAATTTACAGGGTGACACAGGAGAGAAGGAGGGGTGACAGTATTGGTGATTCTAAACAAAAAAAATTTAAAATGAACATAAATATGCCTTTTTCTTAACTGTATCCGACATTAGGCTGTTTGAAACCTGCTGGTGTCAGTCGCACGTCCTCCCAACCAAAGTGACATCAGGCAACACACTATTGTCTTTATTGACCATTTCAATGTGCAGTTAACTTGAGCTAGAGACGGGACTAGTTCTGCAAGTGTACACGTCGTTTACCTGACGTCTCAGTAACAAATGCTTCAAATGGCTCTAAGCACTACGGGACTTAACATCTAAGGTCATCAGTCCCCTAGACTTAGAACTGCTGAAACCTAACTAACCTAAGGACATCGCACACATCCATACCCAAGGCAGGATTTGAACCTGCGACCGTAGCACAGAGCGGTTCCGGACTGATGCGCCTAGAACCGCTCGGCCACAGCGGCCGGCTCTCAGTAACACAGTGGCTGCATTAATGCCTTACTGTGTTACAGACTCCTATAACCTGAGCTGAACTGTCCGCCATGTTTTCCCTAAAGTACTGGATGTTCATACTTGTTTACAAATGAGTCACGACGCAATGGTGATATCCAATGAAATCTATTGAATAATTCGTCGTAAATATCGGTGGCCCCTCAGCTGTGATGCCTAGGTAGCAGAATTCCTTAAGTTCATCTACTTTGTGACCATCACTCCTGCTGTTAAGTTTCTCGATATTCTCATTTCTACTACTACTCATTACTTTCGTCTTTCTTCGATTTACTCTCAATCCGTACTCTGCACTCATTAAACGGTTCATTCCGTTCAACGTATCATATAATTCTCGTTCACTTTCACGCAAGACAGCAATGTCATCAGTGAATCGAATCATTGATATCCTTTCACCCTGAATTTTAATTCCTGTCCTGAACCTTTCTTTTATTCCCATCATTGTTTCCTCGATGTACAGATTGAACGGTAAAAGCAAAAGGCTACATCCCTGTCTTACATCCTTTTTAATACGAGAACCTCGTTCTTCGCCATCCACTCTAATTATTCTCTCTTGGCTGTTGTATATATTGTATATGACCCATCTCTCCCTACAGCTTACCCCTACTTTTTTGAGAGTTTCGACCATCTTGCACCATTTTACATAGTCGAACGCTTTTTCCAGGTCGACAAATCCTATGGACGTGTCTTCATCTTTCCTTAGTCTTGCTTCCATTATTAACCGCAACTTCAGAATTGCCTCTCTACATCTACATCTACATGATTACTCTGCAATTCACATTTAAGTGCTTGGCAGAGGGTTCATCGAACTACAATCATACTATCTCTCTACCATTCCACTCCCGAACAGCGCGCGGGAAAAGCGAACACCTAAACCTTTCTGTTCGAGCTCTGATTTCTCTTATTTTATTTTGATGATCATTCCTACCTATGTAGGTTGGGCTCACCAAAATATTTTCGCATTCGGAAGAGAAAGTTGGTGACTGAAATTTCGTAAATAGATCTCGCCGCGACGAAAAACGTCTTTGCTTTAATGACTTCCATCCCAACTCGCGTATCATATCTGCCACACTCTCTCACCTATTACGAGATAATACAAAACCAGCTGCCCTTTTTTGCACCCTTTCGATGTCCTCCATCAGTCCCACCTGGTAAGGATCCCACACCGCGCAGCAATATTCTAACAGAGGACGAACGAGTGTAGTGTAAGCTGTCTCTTTAGTGGACTTGTTGCATCTTCTAAGTGTCCTGCCAATGAAACGCAACCTTTGGCTCGCCTTGCCCACAATATTATCTATGTGGTCTTTCCAACTGAAGTTGTTCGTAATTTTAACACCCAGATACTTAGTTGAATTGACAGCCTTGAGAATTGTACTATTTATCGAGTAATCGAATTCCAACGGATTTCTTTTGGAACTCATGTGGATCACCTCACACTTTTCGTTATTTAGCGTCAACTGCCACACCATACACCAATCTCTTCTAAATCGCTTTGCAACTGACACTGGTCTTCGGACGACCTTACTAGACGGTAAATTACAGCATCATCTGCGAACCTAAGAGAACTGCTCAGATTGACACCCAGGTCACTTATATAGATCAGGAACAGCAAAGGTCCCAGGACGCTTCCCTGGGGAACACCTGATATCACTTTAGTTTTACTCTATGATTTGCCGTCTATTTGCCGTCTATTTGCCTTTACCTTTCCTAAAGCCAAACTGATCGTCATCTAGCGCAGCCTGAACTTTCTTTTCCATTCTTCTGTATATTATTCTCAAAGTCAATGGCTCTTAGCATTATGGGACTCAACATCTGAGGTTATCAGTCCCCCAGAACTTAGAACTACTTAAACCTAGCTAACCTAAGGACATCACACACATTCAAGCCCGAGGCAGGATTCGAACCTGTGACCGTAGCGGTTGAACGGTTCCAGACTGAAGCGCCTAGAACGTCTCGGCCACACCGGCCTCCTTATTACTCTCGTAAACAACTTGGATGCATGCATGAGCTGTTAAGCTCATTGTGCAGTAATTCGCACAATTGTCAGCTCATGCAGTCTTTGGAACTGTGGGGATCATTCTTTTCCGAAAGTCAGATGTAATGTCGCCACACTCATACATTCTACACACCAACCTGAATAGTAATTTTTTTGCCACTTCCCCAAATGATTTTAGAAATTCTGATGGAATGTTATTCCTTCTGCCTTATTCGATCGTAAGTCTCCAAAGCTCTTTTAAATTCTGATTCTAATACTGGATCCACTGTCTCTTCTAAGTCGACTCCTGTTCCTTCTTCTATCACATCAGACAAATCGTGCCCCTCATACAGGCTTTCAATGTATTCTTTCCATTTATCCGCTCCTCTGCATTTATCAGTGAAATTCCCGTTGCACTCTTAATGTTATCACCCTTGCTTTTAATGTCACAGAAGGTTGTGTAAGTAGGCTGTTTATGTTTTTTATGTAAGTAGGCTGTTTATGTTTTCTCTATGTAAGTAGGCTGTTTATGTTTTCTTATTGGCAACGTTAAGTAGCGCTCAATATGAAAATCACTGGCTGTGCTGTGTGCAGTCTGTGGCTGCTTTGCATTGTTGTAATACTCGCCATTGTAGTGTTAGGCAGCTGGTTGTGAACAGCGCGTAGCGTTGCGCAGTTGGAGGTGAGCCGCCAGCAGTGGTGGATGTGGGGAGAGGGATGGCGGAGTTTTGAAATTTGTCATGAACTGCTATATTTATATATGATGATATCAAGGTAAATACATTGTTTGTTCTCTATTAATATCTTTCATTTGCTAACTATCCCTATCAGTAGTTAGTGCCTTCCATAGTTTGAATCTTTTATTTAGCTGGCAGTAGTGGCGCTCGCTGTATTGCAGTAGCTTGAGCAGCGAAGATTTTTGTGAGGTAAGT
The DNA here is from genome assembly GCF_021461395.2 of Schistocerca americana. Taxonomy (NCBI): domain Eukaryota; kingdom Metazoa; phylum Arthropoda; class Insecta; order Orthoptera; family Acrididae; genus Schistocerca; species Schistocerca americana. The sequence continues at coordinate 243,927,749 of NC_060119.1, read as the reverse complement.
GATTTGTGAAAGGTATAGTTTAATGTTAGTCAGGGCCATTCTTTTGTAGGGAATTTTGAAAGTCAGATTGCGTTGCGCTAACAAAATATTGTGTGTCAGTTTAAGCACAGTCATGTACAATTGTTCAAAAGGGGACGTTTCAGTTGTTTTGACTTTCCTCTATGCTGAGTCTGTCCTTCCGAGTATAATTTCTTTTTCGGCGTCTTCACATTTTTTCTGCAGCCATTTCGTCTTAGCTTCCCTGCAATTCCTATTTATTTCATTCCTCAGCGGCTTGTATTTCTGTATTCCTGAGTTTCCCGTAACATTTTTGTACTTTCTCATTTCAACGATCAATTGAAATATTTCTTCTGTTACCCATGGTTTCTTCGCAATTACCTTCTTTGCACCTACGTTTTGCTTCCCAACCTCTGTGATGGCCCCTTTTTAGAGATGTCCATTCCTCTTCAACTGTACTACCTGCTGAGCTATTCCTTATTGCTGTACGCTGATGACCACGCAGTTGAGCGCCCCACAAACCAAACTTATTGCTGTATCTACAGCCTTAGAGAACTGCAACCGTATCTCGTCATTCCATAGTTTTTCCGTATCCCACTTCTTTGCGTATTGATTCTTCATGACTGATGTCTTAAACTTCAGCCTATTCTTCATCTGCTCCTGGGTAAACCTTACAATACAGTATCTGATTTCGGATTGTCTGTTTGACCTTGACGTAATCTAACTGAAATCTTCCCGTATCACCCGGCCTTTACCAAGTATAGCTCCTCCTCTTGTGATTCTTGAACAGAGTATTCGCTATTACTAGCTGAAATTTGTTACGGAACTCAATTAGTCTTTCTTCTCTCTCATTTCTTGTCCAAAGCCCATATTCTCCTGTAACCTTTCCTTCCACTCCTTCCCCTACAACTGCATTCCTGTCCCCCATGTCTATTAGATTTTCATCCCCCTTTACATACCGTATTACCCTTTCAATATCCTTATACACTTTTTTATCTCTTTATCTTCAGCTTGCGACGACGGCATGTATACCTGAACTATCGTTGTGGGTGTTAGTTTACTGTCGATTCTGATAAGAACAACCCTGTCACTGAACCGTTCACAGTAACACACTCTCTGCCCTGCCATCCTATTTATAACGAATCCTCTCCCGTTATACCATTTTCTGCTGCTGTTGATATAACCCTATACCCATCTGACTAGAAATCCTTGTTTTCTTTCTATATAACTTCACTGCCCCTACTATATCTAGATTTAGACTTTGCATTTCCCTTTTTGATTTTCTAGTTTCCCTACCACGTTCAAGCTTCTGACATTCCACGCCCCGACTCGTAGAACGTTAGTCTTTCGTTGATTATTCAATCTTTTTCTCATTGTAACCTCGCCCTTGGCAGTCCCCTCCCGGAGATCCGAATGGGGGACAATTACGGAATCATTTGCCAGTGGAGAGATCATCATGACACTTCTTCAATTACGGGCCACATGTCCTGTGGACAGACGTTACGTGTCGTTAATGCAGCGGTTTCCATTGCCTTCTGCATCTTCAAGGCGTTGATCATCGCTGATTCTTCCGCCTTTAGGGGTAGTTTCCCACCCCTAGGGCAAGAGTGTGCCCTGAACTTGTCTGCACCTCCTCCCTCTTCGACGAGGCCGTTGGTAGAAGTCTTCCGCCGCCAACGCTGCTTATCATAATTTAAGCAGTGGCGGGATTCTAACGCGTGACCGAAGACGTTTTGATTACGAATAAAAGACACTACTCCTAGACCACGGCTACGCTATGTATTGCGAAAATAGTTTCGCTTGTTTAGATCTTCAAGTGGCTCGGAACGAAGAAAAAAGTGGGCCATAAATTGCCAGATACAAAATGTGGGAACCAAAACCTTGCGCTCAATTGAGTATTGTAAATAAACGTTTAAAAAAGTGTTTATGAACATGAACCCAGTTGCATAAAACTGCGTTTCTTCTCATAGTCGAAAACTGTACTGAAGCAGTTCGTCTCAAAAGTTTTCGATTCCTGTGGTATCTTCACGGTTGACAAAGTCGAGAGGAACATTTATGATGTATTTATGCGTCTTATCATAAACATACAGACACAAACTGAATAATATTTGTCCTCTTTTCTTATATAAGTACGGTAGGATGAGTCATAATTAAGACATTTTTATAGCGGGTTGCTCATTGCGAGGCAACATCCACAAGTAACATTACCTTCAAAGAATAAAGTTTTTACCACAACTCGACAATCAACGAACCTACCACAAAGTACTCAAAATGAATACTAGTTAAATGACGGATGAACCTTGTGTCCTCGGAGTCTTTCGTGGAGGGATGTCTGAATGAAATCTTATCGGTTTCCAAACCACTTCAGTTCGAATACAATTGTCGGAGATATCCACTGAAAACTCGAGAATTTTATTCGGACTGATGTCCTTTGGAAACCGAAATGATTTTATTCAGACAGATGAAACTGTTAACAGAAATTCGTTTCGCTGTAACATGAAACTATAATTTTCCGTCCTCTGTACAACAAAAATGCCGCATTTCTTAAAGTACCTACTTATGATTAACAAATAAACACCACTTTTACAAGTGCCGATTTATAGACAAAAACTAATAAATAGGCACAGTTTGTTACTGCAAAACTCCCGTATTTGAAAACAGTGGTACTGAGTTCTTAACTCATCACATTTAATGTTTACAAATTACTACGCAAGTTCTGAGCCTACATTTCCATAGCCGTATGAAGTTACATTTCAGTTTTTCTGTTATATGAGTAGGGTATTCTAAATATCTCTATACACAGTAATTACTTTTCAGTACACATTGTAAATGCAATACCAAATAGTTTATAAGGAATATTATAAAAAGTTGCGTGAGTATGTTAGCCGCACACAATGTAAACGTTGCCAAATCTACAGAATTGGAGAAAACATGGCGGGCGACTCAGCCTATTATATAGGAGCTCTGTACATTGTTGTTACTTGTATAATCAAAACAGTACGGGTCAGTGTAGCGAAAATGCCACAGGTCTTCACACATGCGGAGTATGGTGACATGATCTCTGTCTACTGGTTTATAAATGGGAATTCCAGAGCCGCTGTTCACGAATACGAACGATGAATTCCTAATCGCATAGTTCCGGACAGCGTATATAGATTGGTTGAACGTGGTACGCTCCCAAGGGTACATGTTGTACCTGAACGATCCAGCCTCAAAACCTTAGTGAATCTGGGAACATTCTTGAAATGACAGAATGCAGCCCAACAACCAGCCTTAGAAAAATTGCTGCACAGATTTGTATTCCTCAAACACGAATAATGTGCACAGTATATGAGCAGCGTCTGGATCTTTATCATCGGCTGAGTGTGGAACACTCGCATGTAGGATATGATGTCAAACGAAAGGAATTCTATCAGTGGATCATTGCCTATGAACGCTGTGTTCGACATCTTCTGTTCACTGATGAGTCAACATTTACAGTACGGCATCAGTAACACGCGCAATTGTTACGTTGGGACAGATAAAAATCTACACGCTTCTGTAGAAACAAATTTTCATCGTCGAACGTGTGGTGTGCTATTACTGATGACAACTCATCGGTCCACCTATTTCAGACAGCCGTCTTAATGGAGTACGGTATCTTGATTTCCTTCTAAATATGTTTGCAGAATACTTAGAGGATACGCCCTTGCCAGTACGACGTCGTATGTACTTTCCGCATGACGGAGCTCCTGCACATTCCGTATGGCCAATGATACAGTACATCACTGGAACGTAACCCGGGTGTTGGATCGGTCGCCGTGGATCATTTCTTTGCCACCGACATCACTCCATTAGATTACTGTTGGTGGGGTTGGTTTACGAGCAACGTCTGCCAGCCCAGAGTGGACACAAAGGAGGAACTTCTTTCTCGTATTTTAAATGCGCGGGCTCAAGTACAGGAGCGTACGAATGAGCTCAGATCAGCAGCACAGCTGCAAAATGCATTGCAGTTGACATGGACTTTTTGAACATCTTTTGTGAGGAAATGTACACAATTAAACAAAACGTAAAATCACCCTGTTTCCTTAGCTATCACTTGCATTTGTCATGTTTCCCACTATTTTCGTTAGTTTCCTCGGAAACTGTTAAGAACAGGACATAAGTTCATATGAAGTTTTTTGTTCATAATCACTAATACTATCACCCCTGAAAGCATGTACCTTTCCTCCTGAATCACCCTGTATACTTCGACACACTTTGCGGTATATGGTAGAGGTTACTTGGAATTCGAGTCTCATTTTTTGTTCCTTAGCAGCCGCCTGTAAGTTCCCGTACGACCTGGTGTTCCTCTGAATCTAGTTTCGTGGTCATTTCGCGCAGTATGTATGGAAGAAAGTAATTACTGCTTCGACTATTTCATTCTCGTAAATCCAATCATAAACCTTTGCGTGACGTGTAATGCCTCTTTTGTGAAGTATGCTTTTGGTGTCTCCGAGACGTATCGATCTTCTGTAGTTCTTTTAGCATTTCGCAAAAATTCTCTACGTTTGCTTCTATCTTATGTACAACGGCATTGACTGTGATCAGCTTCAGGACTACTTCGACGTTGCGCTGTAGATATTTACATCCATCGTGCGCAGTTAACTGCCTAATAAAGCTCTTACGGTACGCCAGAAGCTACTTTTACATCTAAGGATTTATTCCGGTTAAGACCAAGGTACTTTCTATCCGGTGCTAAGTCTGTAAGCCAACTGGAAAGCTGGCACGATTGAAGTGTTAGGGAACTAATTAGGGGGTGGTAAGGTACTGGCAGCACAAAATAAACTATACTTGAACAGCACTTCATTATCAGAATGAATTAAACCCTTTATAATGAGCCGCGCGGTCTTAGGGGTCTTGTCACGGTCCGCGCGGCTCCCCTCGTAGGAGCATGGATGGGTGTGTTGTCCTTAGCGTAAGTTAGTTTAAGTTAGATCAAGTAGTGCCTAAGCTTAGGGGCCGGCGACCTCAGCAGTTTGCTCTCATAAGACCTTACCACAAATTTCCAAATTTTCTTTTATAATGACAAATAACACAATTTAATAGTGAGAGGACTATTGAGTAATGAATAAGGCAGGTAATGCCAAGGTTCCCCACATCAATAAATACTGTTCTTGAAATTCTGGGATGCAAGGTGCTAATTTTAAAAGATAACAAAGATAGCCCAACATTGGCAAACCAAAATAAAATTATACAAATAAGTGAAAGCAATAAGCAGTTGCACAAAATTTTTTGATTGCTATAAGGCAATTGTTCGTTAACAGACAATACCACAATGAATAAAGCGAGGCTGGTAAGCACTGAATAGGTAATGTGCGAGACAAGTGGTTTACAGTAAACTTCACAGAAAAATTTGAGAAGAAGTGTGGGATTGCATACACGAACAACATAGCCACTCTACCCACTCAAATGGGGAGTAGGCAACAAGCAAGAAATTATAGCCCACGTTCACCACGAAAGACGAATATGTGTCCAGAAAACAGGCTAAGACAGCCTTGTAGAAAAATATAAAGGAACAATTTTACTCAGAATAGAAAATCGGATGAGCGACTATAAAATCAGCTAGACCCGAAAGGAACCAAGACACAGTGGCTCAAACATCAGTTAAGAACAACATTAGTGCCCTTTACAAAAGGCCTGAACACATATAGTCGACAACATGGGCACGCAACTGTTCCCCTAGCAGGCCTGCTTCCTCTAACAGTAGAGTAGCTGACAGTTGAACTTCAACCGGTGTGATGGCGCCATTAAAACTCCACAGGTCAGGCCATCGACTTCCGGCTCCAACAGAGTGCTCACATGGCTAAGGTAAACGTGGTACTCCAACTGCTCACGTCTCACCGAGCAAGCCACTTCCTTCTCGCTTGCCAAGTTCACCCCTCTATCGCCATTCACAACGGCTCGCTCGCTCTCTTTGTGGGCGGGTGTCCTCCAGCATACCGACAACGAGGCAGACACATACACAGGGCAGATGCAATCGATTACTGAGCGTCAAGAATGGCGCTTGCGCATGGCATACCGATTTTGTGTTATGCCAACAGATAAGCGATACTGTGAACCGAAACAATCTGTCGTTATCCTGATGATAGCAACAACGTAGGAAAAACAATGTATTTCAGCGTAAACTCAAGAACTTAAATTCTTCTGTGTTTTCAAGTAACGATCCATTGCCTGATTTTGCCTTTTGTTTTCCTATATCGTAACTTTGTCTTAGCCTATTGTTATTTCGAAGTCTCTGGGTGTAGTCTGAACTTATAGTTCTGTTTTGTGAGATTTGTCTATTTTCAGGGTCATGTCTAGTGATCATGTTGCTTGGAAATGCTAGCTGTAGGAGCTTGAACCTTTAAGGTTACTTCATCAGGTGTCTGAGGTGTTGAAGTTGCAAAGGAACTCTTTCTGTTGGAGGTTGTGTCAGACTCTCAGTTAACCATGTATTAATGCGGAACTGATGTGAAACCAGTAGCCGGCATCCTCATTCTAATCGGAACATAAGAGTGGTGCTGAGGTTTTGATATGTAAATTACTCTGCAGCTATTACTGCAGTAATATTTATCTGATTTTAAGAGATCGCCTTGTACGAATTGTAGTAATGTGCACAACGACCAGACTTGTAAATTTTAAAGTGGCAGGGCAGCGACCGCTTACTTACTCTGAGGCGATAAGTGCAGTAGCTGGCGAAATGCAAGAAAACCTATAAGAGACTCACATGTGCAGTAAATCATCAACCGTACTACGTATACGTATAAAGGAAGAGTCATACATACACACAAAACACTTTCATAGTTTTGGTCTGGAACATACTGACGCAAATTTAAATTGCAATTACCCACTTCCCCCCCCCCCCCCCCCCCTTTTTCACCGTCTTATCCAAGTTGTGACGTAGGTTTATGGGAGGTTTTTCTTGTTTGTAAGGCAAATATCGGAATGGATAATCACCTCCCACATGTTTTCGAATGATGCTCTCTCTAACCCACTAACAGTTCACCAGTTACTTGCAAGCTGAAAAGGCCCTGGCTTTCCAGTGTGTCATTATTCTAATCGCTCACCCTTCCTTTCGGAGTGGGGAATGAAAAATATTGATTCATACTTAGAAAATCACATGGAGCTGGCTGATTCTACCACAAACGGACCGACCCATCCGAGAGTTGGGTGAAGACGAAATTACGTCCAACTGAAATGTCCTAAGTTGATAGTAACTGCAGCACTGTGATGAAATGGAATTTAGGAAACATTAAATACAGCTGTCTTCTCAATGCGAATCACTTTTATTTAAGAATATGCAAATAAAAATTAATCACTTTTTGTAACGCACACAAATTTTTAACGCCTGTCTTTGATTGCTGCGAGTGTTAGTTAATTGTTCAACCCTCTCATTTATTAAACATATCACATTCGGTATAGAAATGAATTACATCTTATTGCGCTACCTAGTTACTAAATCTGCAAACAGTTCAATTACTGATTAGGAAATGAAATACTGAATGGTAAGCAAAACTGCTCTACAGTGGCATTAAAGGGGCATATTGATTACTGTTATTAATGAACAAACTATTTTCATTTTCTTGACTTGTAGGCTGATATGATGTTATTGTCGATTGAAGTATGATGAAAAAATGGTTCAAATGGCTCTGAGTATTGTGGGACTTAACATCTGAGGACATCAGTCCCCTAGACTTAGAACTACTTGAACCTAACTACCCTAAGGACATCACACACATCCAAGCCCGAGGCAGGATTCGAACCTGCGACCGTAGCAGTCGCGCGGTTCCGGACTGAAGCGCCTATAACAGGTCGGTCACAGCGGCCGGCCGAAGTATGATGACTGTATTGCAATAATCTTTTAGTGGCATCCACAATTTACTCGAGAGTGTAACCAAAATTCAGCATAAAATTTGCTGCTGATTTATGATTTTTAAATGTATTTTATTTTTGTGTCACTCTTCACTTTTCTGTTTAGCCAGGTACGGTACCTAGTACAGCAGAGAATGAATCCTGTTGGTATACAGTAGCCCAGCTGCCAGTTCTAAATTTAAAGAGTGCTACTGAAAAAGATATATGTCTCTGTAAGTTGTAAAAATGAAAGGCACAGTGTGTCTCCGTAATAGTTGGAACAATGAAAGGTACAGTGTGTAATACAGACGGCCCGGTGTGGACTCGCATGATTATGATACAATCAGACTTTCCTCGATGTGCGATAGTGGTATTTAACATTAAGATGTTCTTGAAGCCGTTAGCAGTTATAATATGTAGTAAGTGGTTTAAGGATAACAAATTTATTGAAATACTTATTTTTACTACGCAAACAAACAAACTGACTCGTATTCATATCATCAGGTAGAGCCACTCTTCTACCAGACACATGGTTGAAGCCCGTTAGAGTATTCCAGGGCCATTAATAACGCAAATCTTGCAACCTCGTAGGTAACATCTCATCAGACTGCTGACAACTGACTCAGTAGTGCAGTTTTCCAGTTATCATGTATTGGCATGCACAAACTGAAATTAAAAATATAGAACATAAGCCCTATACACTCTAGGCGGGGCTAACACAGCTAAATCAGATTACCATACTGGCATGATCTACTTGAAATCAAAGTGGTTGACATAAACCCCATAGACCCAAGCGGAACTCGTCTCAGAGCCTTTTCTCTCGAGAATAGCTATCGAGTGTAATTGTATAAAACATGTGAGTGAAGCAGATGTCGTCTCTGCTCCTAGATCGGCATCACCCTCGACTAAATAGACACTGCCACTCCATTACCATGCTTAAGGTTTCTCTTTTTAATAGTTACAGCTGTGATTATTTAGCCTGCTCGACAGCACTATCATATTGTTAGTCGTCCGTGTTATGTTTTTCTATTGACTATGCTCTTTCTAATATCTAGTTAAGAACTTGGTTTAGTTGCTCTTTTCTCAATCGATGATCAGGTGTTTTTGATGTACAGGATATGGTGCACTTCGTGGTCTTCACCGGAACTCCTGAGCACTCCTATGTTGACCCCATGCTGAATCATTTCCTTTTGAAAAAGCCGTAGCAGTTTTGTCACGTCATGTGCGAGCAGGTCACTAGAAAAATGCCTCGATTCATGCAGATAGCAAGTCAGCTTCTTTTTCTAAACATCCAAAGAATCGTTTCTGTTTGTCGTTGTGAGGTTCCTCTTATTTCGAAGACCACTTGCTCTGTTATTTTAACTTTGTATTGAAACACTGCAGTTAAAATGAATAATTTGCTATCTTGAGCAACAATGAGTAAGAAAACAATTCCGGCAGCTGGAACAGAGGCTGCTAGGCTGTACCGCTACGTGGTCACTGGGATGGGTGAACTGTGCAAGTCGTGACAGTGAACGTAACTTAGCGATCCTAATGGCTGGAGACCCATAACCGTTGAGGCACAAAACTGCTACCTTTTTTTGTTTGCAAGACAAGCACTTCAGTCAGTTTTAGGGTGCAGTCGAGAACTGTTATCTGTGTCGAATGCTGCCTTGTATTTCCCATATGTTTTAAATTGTTTGGATAAAGCTGAGTAACTGATAATTATTTTATGACGTTTGTCAATAAATGCACCGTAATATCATCCCAGAATATTAGTTAAAGCAGATTAGCGTCCTGAAATCCAGTCATAACCATATAGACAGTTTGTATCCCTGAATGATTCCAGTTCACTACGATATCTGCTACAAAGGACGACATTCGTGAGAACACTGTATAGAACAGGTGGGACGAAGTGCTACACTCTGATTCACTAAGTTCATCGAGGAAACAGTTATCTTAAGACTTGCGGTTTCGTGTACATAAGATCAACTAGCGATAACACACGTCACCTGTATTCTCTTCTATGGACTCACAGCTAGACTAAGAAATATGCATGAAAATTTATCCGTGGAGGATCTTACACTACGGTATCCCTGATGGGGAACAACTTTTTGAAAAATCTGTGTGGAGAATAGGGGACTGGTTTTCGGAATACCTGCGCTGAAGATGAGGAATATGAACAATTCCAACGGTGAAATTACAAGTGACTGTTATGTATGGCTTGCGGTTAGAACAGGAAGGTATAACAGTGTGAATTGTGGAATGTGCAAAGTGTCTGTCAGGTAGCATAATAACTTCACGTCGCAGCGAGATCAGGTTCCCATCCAAGGATTATGAACATTTCTTGAATTGAATATCACAAAAGATCATTATGAGGACAACACGAGGAAAACGACTGCAGATAGCAGCAGCATATCTCGTGAGACAATCAATCATTCACACAGCATATGGAAGGAAGTTAAAATTTAATACCAGAGCACACACAAAGTCCAGAGTTCGATGTGTGGGCACTGTCCCGGCGTATAGTCAACCAACTACATCACCCAGGGAGTGAAAAACTTACATAAAGTAAGTCAAAGTTCACATTAATAATAAGAGAGTTACCTATTAGTTATTATATAGTTTGGTGTAGTTACCTCCTAAGAGATCTAAAAGGAAAAGTGGCACAGAATAAGTGATTTAGCGAAAATGAGGAGCAGATATTTGTAACAAATTTGTTGTTAAGAAGTAAGAATACCCTTTCAGGACCCATAGAAAGAAAACTGAGGATTTCGGGAAGACACTGCACGAGGTGGTTGCTTGGTCAAGAGAGGTAACAGAGGATAACATTCAGAAAAGCGTGAGGTGGAAATTATAGGAAAATGGAAACAGAAACAAACGACAATGTAAACCAAATTCTGACAAACGAGAACTTAGTCACGTCAGTTTTACAAAATCAAGGATCATCAATTCTGATGAAAATGAGAAAAGTGGTTTAAAAGCAAAAAATAGTCTCAGTGGCATGTATAACAAAATAATGACCATAGAGTCCTAAGCTTTCATGAAAAAGTTGTGATGAGTGGCAATACACTGAAAGATGTGAAAAATCGTGCTTTCCATGTGAAATTGTACCGTTTGTGTCCTAAATGACAATGAGCCATACTCATAGGCATTATGAATAATATTCTGCGCAATAATTTTGTGTAACTGAACAGTGTTCATTTGGATTAATGTATAACAATACCCAAGTCACAGAAAAATGTGAATGTAATGTTTGTCTTTTTTTATAGAAGTAGTGCAAAATGAGATTCAATTAATGAATATTATTAAAACTTTGTTTGATGAGAGTAACTGAAATTCTGTGTAACGTACACTTTCAGGAAAAATGTTTTAATAATTACGTGACTTTGTTCTTCACGAACAAGTCAACATTTTGGCAAGGGGGATTATTGTTTTAAACTGCATGTTGCATATTTGATGTAAATCAAATGGTATTTTGCTGTTTATAATGAGAAAATGCTTTTATGTCTTAAAAATGTGTGTAAATTCCTAAAGGACCAAACTGCTGATGTCATCTGTCCCTAGACTTACACACCACTTAAACTAACTTACGCAAAGAACAACACGCACACTCATGCCCGAGGGAGGACTTGAAACTCCGACGGGAGGGGCCGCGCAATCCGTGACATGGCGCCTCAAACTGCGAGGCCACTTCGAGCGGCTAGATATCTTAAAATTACGAGAGCATGACAAATAGAGTTCTAAAATTATAGTAACCTGAAGAATAAAAATTAATGTGAATTTAATATATCTATGATGTTTTATGAAGTTTGTTTGCTTTGTAACAAGATTTAAAAAAACAACTCTATGAAGAGCTTATGTTAAGGAAACTTGTAATGAAAATCCATTTCTTAATCATTATAATTAAAGGAGCAAGCAGATAGCTTCAGTTAGAATTCTGTGTTTGACGCTTAGAAAACATATAAAGTTAGCTGCATTGAGAAACATTACAAGAATGTAATGGCTTCCCGTATGTATTATTATACAGTGACCCTATTGCATTTCAGAACTGTAATTTAGTTTTAAAAGTCAACAATCTCTAAAAGAAAATACTGAAGGTGGTATGTGCGGTCCTATTATTTTGAACACGATTTATTTTCTTATTAGACACTGTATTGGAACCCTGTGGCTAAGATGAATAATTTGCTCTCTTAATATGCAATACAGATCGCTGCTGTAGCGAGTAAGGAATCAGTTCCCATGGTTGGAACGTAGGCTAGTACGCTGGTAACCCCACATGGTGCTGAAAGTATGCCAGTGAGATGGGAAGACTGTGCAAGTTGTGAGGTCGAATCTAAATTGGTGATTGTAAACGATGGGGTCCACCAGTATTTAGGTGCGGAACTGCTATCTTTATTATATTAAACATTAATAACTACAAGCCAATTCTGACACATTAATTGCTAAATGTAATCGTAAAGTCATTAAAGCTTAGTTACCAAAATTTCCATACGCAACATACCATTTGTATCAAGAATAAAAGGTACTTAATATTCTACTGACAATCAAGAATCATTCCAAAGTCAGACAAAGCTTTCTGTGGTGCTCAAAGCACTTCTGTCAGCATTAGGATGCACTCCAGATCTCATGTCAATGTCGAACATGCGCTGGTATTTTGAAGTTGTTTGTATTAGACTGAGTGATTGTTCATTATTTTACAACGTTTCTTAACAAATGCACCGTAACGGCATCCAAGAATGTTATTCAAAGTAGATTAGATCCTTCAAATCCAATCATAGGCAGACATTTAAACTGTTTGCATCTCAGTACGACTGCAATTTGCTACGAGATCTTCTACAAAACGGACTACATCTGCACAAACATTGTACGGAATAAATCGGAGGTAGTTCTGCAGTCAGATTAATTAATGTAGTCCAGGCACTAGCTATATTAAGACATGCGGTTCCAGGTGAATAAGATCGACCTGTAATACCGTACACGTAAATCCGCTTCCACATACTTGTTAAAAAACTAAGAAATGTCAATGGTGGTTTAGTCCACAATGGGTTCTTGCAATATGGAATACCTTGTGGGGAACAACTTTTTGAAAAAATTACATCGTCATCTTCCGAAATTTCTTTTTGTTACGAAGTTGACAGTTGCATTATTCCCAGCAGATTTCTTAATTTTGAATGTAGTCAATGCAGGAGAACCTTAGTAGGTCCATGTTACAAAGCCATTAGTTGTTTTTCGATGTGCTCAGTCTATGCCTTCGCTTTTGACATAAACGCAGGAACTGTGCCCTGTGACTTGATAATATTACTTTAGGGTAACTTGACTTTAGTAAACAGTGAGCGTATTCGTTCATTATGACGTAGAATCTTTGTTGAACAATCCTAGTTTGGTGGTGATTCCGAGGTAGGCAATTTGTCATATCTCTCAGTTCCATTTCCATTCACAAGTAAGCAGCAGAGAATAATCATAAATTTTATTTCATCTGATTTGTGTCCAAAGCCCTAGGACTACTATTCTGAAATGTGAAACGTAATGCCAAGTTGTCATCTCGGAAAACAAAATTATTCTCATCAGTATCAGTGAAAAGTGGATGTCTTTTTCCCTCAATACAGAGAAGCGTTACTACCATCATGGAGAACATCGCATCACTAGACAAGTCAGACGTAATAATGGCTCCTATCTCATCTGGGTCGACGACCTCTTTATACAGTGCTTCATGAGAAATTATGCCTATTATCGCTCACACCAAAGCTGGTTGTTGACGATGCAATTATGTGCACACAGATTCATAATAATGTGATGTTTAGCGAGTTAATTTACGTTATGGTTAGCACTGTAATGGCTTATAAAAAAGATATGTAGCACAACGTACCGAATTATGGAAATGTTACCTGATGCAGTCAGATCACAGTTTTGCCTTTTCTGAGCACATTTACAAAAAGCCAATGGTCAGTTTCAGAAATCGGTTTATGACTAATCTGAATCGTGAGTTTCTCGTTATTGCTAATCTGCGGCTGCCAACTATTGTACCGTTGACGTAGTAGCGATGTCTCATGATACGAGCTAGCTTCCTTGTCGTGTATATAGTCTATTTTTCCTTCCGTAGGTTCGTTTCATGTTTCGCGTATGGCACGTAGTCACTCCAGACGCTATATTGTATCTTTCTGTAGAGATACGCCTCAAAGACGTTCAGTTCTCTTGTTATAACTGCTTTGTCGTCGGTGTGTGATTTGTGAAGACATAGCATTTACTTATCCACAGTTTCGTCTGACTGCCCAGATTACATCAGTTTAATAGGCAATTCAATTTTATACACACTGTAGTCGCAGACGTAGTATGATACAGTCTTCATTTACGGTGGCTCCTAGACATCTTAGGAACTCTTTCAACTAAAGTATCGTTAGGAGTTAGTATGCTCTAAATAATATACTGTTCTTCTTACACATATGGACTTACACTTTCTTTCATAAAAGTATAATTCATAAGAATCTCTTCCATAAAAATGTTTACGGAGTCCCCTACTATGGTTTACATAACCGAGACATACGCCATTAAGAATTAATCCGTGACACATGTAATGTTAGTGTATCAGATTGCTTTTAGACACACTAAGTTAAGAGAGACAAGTATGCTAGAACCCAGTGTTTGCTGTTATTAAAAGGTAAAGTTGTAGATGCACCAACTGCAAGAATGTACTTAAGGTCCATTACAAATGATTTATAAGTGTCTATTTTGACAACATATAAGTTGATGACACATATCCTTTACAACATAATATTTTCCTCTGCGGTGTTTAAACCATAACAATTGACAAATGTTCATTACAAGTTACTAGTTAAAAGCTGTAGTTTGCCCATTCCACCTGGATGACATTCCTGTCCTCAGTGGTAATAAGCAGAATTACAAGATCTACTGAATTGAACAAACAGTCCAACGAGCACTTAATATTAGTGGATGGGTAACCACAGAAACATGAAGGTAATGAGCAGTAACAGAAATATAATTGTAATAAAGATTAACAGAAATAAAACTAGCGATAAACTTAACATCACATTGTGAACAACGTAGTAGAAGAAGTGATGGAATTCTGTTACCTTTGACGTAAAATAATCACGGTCATAACAAGGTGGATACGAGAATCTTGCTATCACAGGAAAACAGCAATTTCCTAGTTAAAAGCGGTCTACAAGTATGAAACATAAGGTTTCAATTTTAAGAAGAAATTTGTTTGAGGGTACGTCTGGAACACAGCATTATATGCAACAGAACCAAGATCTATTGGAAAACTGGAAAAGAAGAGCAGCGAAGATTTTTTTTTTTTTCATTTTAAACGTTTTGCTAATGAGGGATGTCGGAAATTAAGTAGACTGTCAAAAAAAAAAAAAAAAAAAAGAAATCAAGAGTTTCTCAACAGAAGTTGAGAAGATGGTAAAATGTTGAGAACAATGACTGGAAGAAGAGGTTGGGCGATAGGGCTAGAGAGCCTGATAAGAGGTATACACCTCAGGGCAAGGCAGCGACTGGAATACACACGACAAATAATTGAGTACGTTGAGTCAAAGCGCTGCTCAGAGATGAAGAGCTGGCACAGGGGAGGCAGTCATGTCGGGCTGCTTTTGAGAAGGAAGAGTCATTTGTAACAGTACTGTCATTCCTGATCAGTTAAAGGATACACGAGATAAATTTAGTAGGCACAGTACTGACGTCGCTCTCAAAATGATTGCACTAGGTGTTAAAAAAGTGTCGAATATTTAGAGAGGTGGTAGTGCCCACCGAAAAAAGAAAAAAGTCCAATAAACATGGTCTCTAAGATCCGTACCGTAAGAGCTATGGGCACTTCTTCATCTTCGATGCTAAGAAACACGTCTCTTCTACTGCCAGCTTTTTGCTTTCCGTATTTTGGGAGGAGGTACTACGGACCAAAATAATTAAATAATGTTCAGTAAACATAGCTCTAAAATGCATACCTTAAGAATTACGAGCCTTCGTTTAACATAAAAGATGTGTTTAACAGTAGTGAAGATGAAAAAGTGCTTCCAGCTCTTAAGGTAAGCATTTTACAGCTCATGATTAATGGAGTTCTTTTCTTGTTTTGGTGAGTACTACCACCTACCAACATACTGGACACATTTATTCAACACCTTGTATAAGACATTATAAATGAAATAACTTTCTCAAATAGGGTTTTGAAAGGTACAATGATGCCAGATTGCTAGGAAATTAAAAGATAAGGGATTTCTTTTAGAACCAAGATGATAAAAAGTCGCGATACTAGGAAAATGGATGGGTGTAGACTTTTGCTGTCGACATGTTCCCCAGTGAGTGCAAACCAAACCGTTATTGAGTGTACTTAACATTTAAATATCTGATAGGCAACGTGTACAGCAAAACTGAGAAATTTAGAAAATATGAGCGAAGAAAACAAATTCTACCTATCTGCACAGAAAGAAATCACGAATTATTCGCCCAATCGCCGCCAATAAACTTACAAGTCGAATCCTACAGAATCTTTCCGGGCGCTTCCAGACGAATGTTTCATCTTTATGATAATCTCTCCTTGACTGTTCTCGCCTCTTCCAAGATAACCATAAACATTTGCATAGAGCAGCAAACTCTAATTATTGCAACAATCTCCAATTTTATGGGGAAGACTAAGTATTTCCGAGAAGGAAGGGAGCACCGCAGGCAGAGGAAAGGACGCACCGAGGAAGAAGGCGCGCCGAAAACAAGAAAAGAGAGAGAGAAAGGAAGGCATTATCAGAACTTCTTAATTTGTAAAGATTATCATTATTCGCGGTTCCCTATCTTAGCCGGTAGTGAGATTTTAGGGTGCGTGTAAATTCATACCGAGACGCGCCCCGTAGACTAATATCGCTGCGCCGACAAAAAAAATACCGCGAGTTAGGTGCAGTTTATGCAAATAATCTAGATGAGAATTTTTCCTCGCGTAATAAACTGTGGTCTTATCCGCACCGTGGGCCTTCACGCGGCTATATTACAGCTTTAGTTAGCAACATTTCCTTATTAAATACCTCCAACTAATAAGATCTCATAGCCGGGGCCGTCCTGAGTGAGCGCGCTCGCGTATTTCTCCTCATAATTGCCGAAATGTCGCGGCCCCGTGTAATGCGGGTTGCCGTCGCCACTAGCGCAGGCGCGCAAGGAAGGCCCGCCACAACGCCAGCTCCTCCGTGGCGCTCCAAGGATTTATTCCGCGGCTTCGCAAGAGGCGACCACCATCCGGCCAGCCACGTGATAATACTGCAACTCTTGGGGCCAAACCGTACGTTGCACATGCGTCCCTCGTGTGAGGCCTGCTCAGAAACAGTATATCGTCAGCTCTGGTCTTCAGCCATGCCTTGGTTGTCATTTAGCGTTTCGTACACATGGAACGTTAGCAAGCACTCTAAATCGGCTTAACGCTTAATTACTTAACTGATAATATTTCTGCCAACCAGCACTGATTTGGACTACGAGCAATGTGAGTCCCATCGCGCTTTAACTGACAGTGTTTGTGGCGCTTCAGCGCCGTTATCAGTTCTAAAATATAAGTTTCTTTCATTTCTTCACACCTCATGATATTTATAATTCATTGTGACTGATGTAATCCGATATTGTATAAAGACTGTGAAATAATTATGAACTACATCGTTGGCCCAATACATTATGACCTCCTGAGAGTCGCAAAAAGTAACAAAATTGTTTAAACAATGCTATCCTCAAGGGTGCTTAATATAAGTACTGGACATTCTGAGGAAAACAAATATTATGTACTTAATTTGGTAATCATTTGCAAGTGATACAAATGAAGAACCTGGTCTCCTAATTTGTGCCAGTGGGTGCATAACTTGTACAACCGTTATAAAACATATTCCTGAGTTTAAAGATACGTACTAGTCCAAATTCAAGTAAATGTACCATACTTTAGTTCTTGCTTCACTATTTACTGGCACTGCAATATAATTTTTCCCTCACTTCCCCACCCCTTCACGCTTTGTATGAGTCCACATTTTGCAAATGCATCTGGTCATTTCTTCCATGTGATCTATATCGCACAACTCGCTACACCATACCTCTGTTTTACGAATGAGTTACTGTGGCGATTGCCCCTCACAGTCTGAAAAACACTTCCTTTTGGCAGGGAGAGCTGTAATTCTAGAACTCTTCTAGGACTGCTCCGAAGTCTGTATTGGACGGACACCTTCAGATCATTTTTTTCCATCATAAGTGCTTCTGAATTGAAATTATGGGCAGTCCGTTTCTTGCTGCATGTTTTCTTGCGTCCGTCATCTCTTCACACGCAAAAAATTCTCTTCCAATTCGTTTTTATCTTCGTTTAGAAAACACTCTACTACGACTAAAATTTTTAAATCCAAATTTGCATTTTTGTTTTATTTTTAGCATGCCTCTTAATTGTTGACTTATCTACATTCAATATGCGCGCACGTTCATTTAATCCATGATCCCCCATTAGATATGCTGTAGCAGCTAAAAGCAATTCACCTTTGCTCCACTTTCCATAACGCCTTTTCGTTTTCATACTGTAATAATAAATATTTCTTTAATGAACGTATTAGGATAAGGAACGCATTAAGAAATTAACGACGTCATTTACAAACATTACATTGCACTAACTATGCTAAACGCGTTTTTAAAGCTCATTATACGAGCCAGTTTCTGAAACTGTACCGGCCCAATATCGGAAATTTACAGTGATACTTCGCAGAAATCACTTTGTTAATTTCCTAAAAACGAAGTGCAGCAAATCCAGATTCATAACTGTCAGAAAATTATTTTATGCCTATCCATCCACAGGTAAAACTGTATGTTGACACCTGATAACACGTATTCTCTTTACTACATACATAAAAAATTAGGTCAAAACTATAAGGTGCGATCAAAACCATAGAGTCCAGAATCTGTATGGCAATTAAGCAAAACTGACGTGAGCATTGAGGTAATCGTCACAGCGACCTCCCAGGTTAATGATACCAGTTTTGTAAAGCACCGTCTCCTGCTGCGTGAAGAAGTGAATTACTGCCTGCTGCACAACCTCGACCAACAGGTAATGTCTACACCTCATTATCTTTTTTAAGAGAAAGGAAGGCTTGATAATGCTAGAGGAGAGATCGGGACTACAGAGCGGGTGCTCCAGTGTCTTTGAGTTGGCGACATTTGCGTAGTGGGTACGTGTGTTATCGTGAAGCAGCAGCACCAACTGACAAATTATTTCAGTGGTTTACGAGGGACATGTGGCACCATGCATATTAAACTTCCTGGCAGATTAAAACTGTGTGCCCGACCGAGACTCGAACTCGGGACCTTTCCATTTCGCGGGCAAGTGCTCTACCATCTGAGCTACCGAAGCACGACTCACGCCCGGTACTCACAGCTTTACTTCTGCCAGTATCTCGTCTCCTACCTTCCAAACTTTACAGAAGCTCTCCTGCGAACCTTGCAGAACTAGCACTCCTGAAAGAAAGGATATAGCGGAGACATGGCTTAGCCACAGCCTGGGGGATGTTTCCAGAATGAGATTTTCACTCTGCAGCGGAGTGTGCGCTGATATGAAACTTCGTGGCAGATGAAAACTGTGTGCCCGACCGAGACTCGAACTCGGGACCTTTGCCTTTCGCGGGCAAGTGCTCTACCCTGAGCTATCGAAGCACGACTCACGCCCGGTACTCACAGCTTTACTTCTGCCAGTATCTCGTCTCCTACCTTCCAAACTTTACAGAAGCTCTCCTGCGAACCTTGCAGAACTAGCACTCCTGAAAGAAAGGATATAGCGGAGACATGGCTTAGCCACAGCCTGAGGGATGTTTCCAGAATGAGATTTTCATTCTGCAGCGTAACAAATCATTGAATAATTGCGTTGCAATAAGCTTAATTTATTTTCTTATTCATTACTACAAATAACAACATATTTGGACATAGAAGTCTGTATAATGCACTTTCTCAAAACATTGTTACTTTCACGCTCAAAGTTTTCACTTAAGAGTTTGTGCGATAGCAGACTAGCCGATGAGAATCAAACGCGAACGCAAACAGTCTGAACCAAGATTAATACAGCATAGCAAAATCAGCTGGCAGTGGCGTTACAATTACTGTATTGCTGTCTTCTGAGTATGTAAACAATTTGCTTTTATGCGGAAGTGCTTCCATTGTGTTAGACATTCGAAACAGAATTAAAGCTTTCGTTCCTTATAGAACAGCGTCAATATTACTGCATATATTTTCCAAAAAAGACTAACCTTACCAAGCTGTAAATATAGGCCTTACTAACCGAATCGGAACTTTCCAGTGGTAATGGAAAACTCTCAGTTATTGTGTAATGGTAGCTATTGTGTCTCCACTACAGTGCAGCCGACGAAACTCTATCTGTCAGGTTCTGTGAACTACAAACTTTGAGCGCCGGAGGTATGATACAGAAATACATTGGTATGATGGCTAAAGGTGCCAGCACTGCTGTCTCTCACCACACCTGTCCTTATCCTTCATTACTGCCGTATTGTGCTCTTTATACCGCTCCGTGCGCTTCCCCCGACGAAAGGTGAAACATCCCACAAAACTTCTACAAGCTATACACTTTATATCGACTGCACTAAGATCACAGGTGCTGCAGATCTCAGCAATGTAGCAGGTGTAACACTGCAGTAGAGTTGTTTTGTACTGAGTGTCAAATCAACTGAGAAAAAACAAAATGTGTGAAGAATCCATCCTTGATCTCTTCAACGGAGTTTCAATCTTGTTATCCCCACGTCCAGTTCATACGGTATCTGCTGAAGTTCATCAACAAGCATGCACACTTAAGTTAGCAGTATTGCGTGGCAGGCCAGTAAACACTTCCCCTCTCGTATCCCTATTGCTTATGGTGACCTTCCTCTTCTTCTTCTTCTTCTTCTTCATCATCATCTTCCTGTTCCTCTTCCTGCTTTCCCCGTGCTTAAAAGACGCTCAGGCACAACGAAACATCGACAAGTAATACATTGGCCCAATTTTTATGAGAATTACTTTTCTTATATATGAAATTAATTTTTCAGTTAACAAAACATTGAAAAAAAGTAAGTTTTTGAGAATATTATCAAAATTTCGGGCATACTGGCAGGTTACTATAACCTTACACACACTCCTGGAAATGGAAAAAAGAACGCATTGACACCGGTGTGTCAGACCCACCATACTTGCTCCGGACACTGCGAGAGGGCTGTACAAGCAATGATCACACGCACGACACAGCGGACACACCAGGATCCGCGGTGTTGGCCGTCGAATGGCACTAGCTGCGCAGCATTTGTGCACCGCCGCCGTCAGTGTCAGCCAGTTTGCCGTGGCATACGGAGCTCCATCGCAGTCTTTAACACTGGTAGCATGCCGCGACAGCGTGGACGTGAACCGTATGTGCAGTTGACGGACTTTGAGCGAGGGCGTATAGTGGGCATGCGGGAGGCCGGGTGGACGTACCGCCGAATTTCTCAACACGTGGGGCGTGAGGTCTCCACAGTACACCGATGTTGTCGCCATTGGTCGGCGGAAGGTGCACGTGCCCGTCGACCTGGGACCGGACCGCAGCGACGCACGGATGCACGCCAAGACCGTAGGATCCTACGCAGTGCCGTAGGGGACCGCACCGCCACTTCCCAGCAGATTAGGGACACTGTTGCTCCTGGGGTATCGGCGAGGATCATTCGCAACCGTCTGCATGAAGTTTGGCTACGGTCCCGCACACCGTCTTCCGCTCACGCCCCAACATCGTGCAGCCCGCCTCCAGTGGTGTCGCGACAGGCGTGAATGGAGGGACGAATGGAGACGTGTCGTCTTCAGCGATGAGAGTCGCTTCTGCCTTGGTGCGAATGATGGTCGTATGCGTGTTTGGCGCCGTGCAGGTGAGCGCCACAATCAGGACTGCATACGACCGAGGCACACAGGGCCAACACCCGGCATCATGGTGTGGGGAGCGATCTCCTACACTGGCTGTACACCACTGGTGATCGTCGAGGGGACACTGAATAGTGCACGGTACATCCAAACCGTCATCGAACCCATCGTTCTACCATTCCTAGGCCGGCAAGGGAACTTGCTGTTCCAACAGGACAACGCACGTCCGCATGTATCCCGTGCCACCCAACGTGCTCTAGAAGGTGTAAGTCAACTACCCTGGCCAGCAAGATCTCCGGATCTGTCCCCCATTGAGCATGTTTGGGACTGGATGAAGCGTCGTCTCACGCGGTCTGCACGTCCAGCACGAACGCTGGTCCAACTGAGGCGCCAGGTGGAAATGGCATGGCAAGCCGTTCCACAGGACTACATCCAGCATCTCTACGATCGTCTCCATGGGAGAATAGCAGCCTGCATTGCTGCGAAAGGTGGATATACACTGTACTAGTGCCGACATTGTGCATGCTCTGTTGCCCGTTCAAAATGGTTCAAATGGCTCTGAGCACTATGGGACTCAACTGCTGAGGTCATTAGTCCCCTAGAACTTAGAACTAGTTAAACGTAACTAACCTAAGGACATCACAAACATCCATGCCCGAGGCAGGATTCGAACCTGCGACCGTAGCGGTCTTGCGGTTCCAGACTGCAGCGCCTTTAACCGCACGGCCACTTCGGCCGGCTCTGTTGCCTGTGTCTATGTGCCTGTGGTTCTGTCAGTGTGATCATGTGATGTATCTGACCCCAGGAATGTGTCAATAAAGTTTCCCCTTCCTGGGACAATGAATTCACGGTGTTCTTATTTCAATTTCCAGGAGTGTATTTTCAGGTCATCTATCAAATGTTACTAGAAAACAATATCCGTGATAAGACAGTAGTACTGGTTGCAGACAACACTGCAGTTTCGAAAAAGCTGCCTAAGTCTTAAGGATTCGACATTCACCCTGTTTTGCCCACTGTATCAACTTAACACTACTAGATTGTTTCAAAGGAGAAACATTTTCCAAAATTTTATTGAAAACAAAGGCTACTATGACTTTCTTTCGTAACTCTACATGAGTCAGTGACAAACTGCACAATGTTCAAAATAGAGCAAACAGAAAAGAACTGAGACTGATACAAGAGATGCCAACTCGATGGAACAGCTCATACCACACACTCAAAAGAATTTTGGAAGTACAAAGTGAGCTTGAGATTGCGATCAATGAAAAGCACCAAAGCACTGACTACCATCACAGCAGAAAATTACTTAGCTATGCAAGAGATAATATATTTTCTTGAACCTTTTGAAGTAGCAACTACAAAAATCTCAGGGAGTGATACATCACTGCTTCCTTAATTGTACCTCTTACACGAGATATTGCTGCAAAGTTTTCAAACTTGTGAAGCACCTTAACAACTAATGAAGGAAGAAGTGTTCTGGATTCCTTGATTAAATCAGTCAATGAAAGAGTGAAACCATTTAACACATTGTTAATCCACTCGTGACATTATTAGGTCCTAGGTTAAAAAAACTTGTTTCAGGACATTTCACAACGCTGCACAAGCACTTCATAAAGAGTATGCTGTTGTCATCGAATCAACTACAAGAATAACACCTGAAACAGAAACATCGATGAGCAGTGCTAACACGTCTACTGATACGTCTAACAGTTTGAAATCGGATGAGCTTCTTTTCTTGCTCAATTAGCAAACGCGTAACGTCGATGTCGTTACACCAGTCAGTGATTCCCTAATTGACCTACATAAATATTTTATTTAGAAAACCTGTAATAGACAAGCATGCATGTTTATAAGAATATTGTGCAAAGTCTAATAGTATGATGTGTGTAATAGTCATTAAATTTTTGTGGTGTCCAGCGACTTATGTTCCTGCAGAGAGGGTTTCCTCCATGACAGGATAAATAATTACTTAAAACCGTAACAGACTAAAGGAAAAGAATTTAAACACCTTATGTATACTTCTTAATATTTTTTAAACAACAGACTAAAGGACAAGACTTAAAATACCCTACTTTTTATAAAGAAAAATTTGCATTTTTAGTATTGTTCTATTTTAAGCAATAAAAGTTCCTATAAAGCTATTTTTCATTTGAAATACCTGCTCAACATAATCTATAGTTAATGGATACATCGATATTTTATTAAAAAACACTAGATAATATCGGCTGTGACAACTATCGATGTTTAAGCTACATAAGGTGCCACCTGCTCGCCCACAATGCCTCGTCCGTGATTTACGGGAACTGCTTGACCTGTGCGTGTTCATCTTGTGTAGGAAACCAACCGAGGACATGCCTAATCCATGTCACACAGAATCGCTGAACTAGTGCGTTCCAAAGGTGGACCAACACACTATTAGAGGAGAGTTGCCTATATTGTACCAGCACCTAAATTGCACCACAGTTATTAAATTCGTACCTCTTGTACTAACCGACATTTAGTGATATCAGCGAGAACTTCGCGCTCCTTGGAGCTATATTGTTAGCTACGAGTTCTGTGCGCGTTGAGGAACTGGTCGTCTGAAGACAGCGTCGATTTTATTGTATAAGGAGCGATCTAAAAGTCTGACTTTGAGGGTGTTGCTGCGGCGTATATGCAATGTAGCGCGACTCCGATGCGGATATATAAGTTCCGACATGTAAGCAAGGGATTAGAGTAGCATTTTTGTCTTTTACACGTGCTTGCGGTAAATGCGAAAACGTAAACTATGGCGATGTTACTACGAAATGCTTCCAAACAGGACCTATGTGCAGTTATTCTTTTCTTGGCTGCTTAAGGACAAACAATGGTAGACATTCATCGAAGAACGAATAATATGCATGGTTCCAGAATGAGATTTTCACTCTGCAGCGGAGTGTGCGCTGATATGAAACTTCCTGGCAGATTAAAACTGTGTGCCCGACCGAGACTCGAACTCGGGACCTTCCGTATACAGCACACAAATGACACGATGCCTTCAGATTTCTGTCGACAAGAAGGGTGAGGGCGGAAAGGGGAGGGCTGAAACTACCAAGAATTGACTTACATGTACCGATCACAAGAATGAAACAAAACTCAGCACAGCACTGGCTAGCCCTTTCACTGCGAATTTACTCTCAGCGGCTCCCGCCATGTGCGCGTTATTTTCACCCGGTGCGTATATATACGACTGTAGTAGCCTACCGTTATTATTGAGATAAAAAATGAGACGCAAAATCCACTATTGTCAATGTAAATCGTTTCCTTTTTTTAAATCTATGTTCAGAAACTCTTATTTTGTTCAAAAAAGGTACATTATTAAAAAAAGGCACATTACATTTTACACGAATGTATCTTGTGTCAATTCGTTTATCATGTTTTGCACATACAATACACCTTCTCTGGGCGGCTTTCTTCTTTGAAGCTCCTGGGATTAGCGAGATAAATTGGCGCTCGGTTAGGCGTAAGGGATTGTCACCATCAGCCGATCTCCTTCCACGACGTCCCTCTGTTTGTAATTGGTGGTGAATCTCTAGGATCTCCTTGATAAGTTTCTGTTGAAAATCAGATACTGAAATATTTCGTCCCGTTTGAGTTTTATATAATGCACTTCGCATTGAGCAGAGACGTATCCACCAAATGAAAAAAAACTTTTTTATATCATTTTACAGTTTTTCGTACACATTCTTCTGAACTTAGCGTCATGTCGCTCCTGTCGACGGCCCCCATATTTTCAGTGTAGTTTACGATGCAAGCTGGTTTTGTTTTTGGTCCATTCGTGGTTCTGTCAATTTTGTCAGTCGCTGTAATTTCGTTTGTATGAAGAGTTGAAAGCACCCTCACTTCCCACTTGTCCTGCCACTTCGGAGCAAGAAGTTTATCTGTTGACGTAACTCTATCTCGCCTTTTCTAAGTTTTTTTGATAAAGCAGGCATGCCTTTGCTGTTTGTTCTCACAGTTCCACAGGCATTAGTCACTCTGTCATGCAAATAAGAAAATAACGTTGGGCTAGTGTACCAATTGTCAACATATAATGTGTGACCTTTACCAAGGTAACGTTCAAGTAAAGTGAGAACACTGCTTCCAGGTATTCCAACATTTACACTAAAGTCAGTTTCTTTTTCTACGTCTGTTGCTGCACCCACGTAAATGATAAAGTCAGGAATATAACCAGTTTCACATCCACATTACACAAAAAATTTTACACCAAATCTTCGGCGTTTGGAAGGAATGTACTGCTTGAAGAAGACACAACCTTTGAAGAGAACTAAACTTTCGTCAATGCAAAAAAGTTTAAAGGGATAGAAATTACCTGGAAATACTTTTCTTAGGTGATTCACAATTCGACGTAATTTCCAGATTTTGTCATCTCCAGGGTCCTTACTGTTATCAGCAAAATGTAACATTCTAAGTAACAGAAGATATCTATCTCTCGGCATGATTTGCACAAACACTGGAGTAGACAGTAACTGATCATTGGTCCAATAATTGTTTATTTCATTTTTTCTCACTCGAGCCATCAGAAACTGTGCAGCAAGGAAACAGTGAACTTCGTCACTGTTTGTGTTTTTCCAACGTCGCAGTCTTGATTTTTCACTGGCATCATTGCAAAGGTGTTCATAATATAAATTATATTGCTCAGCTATGTAGCTCACAATTTCTTGGCTAAAAAAACTTGGAAGCAGTCGTATACAGTACATAAATCATCTAAATTGACGATTTTGCAACTAGAAACACTGTTACCGAAATTATACACTTTAGGGTCCAAATCAGAGCCTTTCCATCTAAAATCATCTGTTTTGTGTCTCTTAGGAGATTTTTCAGGCATACGCTCAGGCTCTTCTTCGGAATCGGAGAAAGAATCGACGATAACATCAAAATCTGGATCTGCATTTACTGGTTCAACATTTGTTGGTTCACAAATATTTTTTATATTTGTGGTGACAGATTTACCAAAAAGCTCGTCGTCGTCATTATCTGTCCACCCATAATCAGCTGGATTGGGCATGATGATGTCCACGTCGTCACTTTGGTTTAGAAAACTCAGCAGCTCATCGTCTGTAAACGGACGATAACGTCGCCTCATCTTATTCGTTAACGGGGAAACGGCCGCACACAAACTAGGCAATATAGCGATATGAATGAACTCAGCAGAAAGAGAATTCAGCATTCAATAGTCGTTCAGGTATTTCCTAGTATTACAACAATTAAACTGCATACTTGCGCAACAGTTATCTCCGACTCGCTGGCCAGATTGTCGGCGTTATACGTAACTATACGATTGTGGCAGGGAACCGCTGTATTTTTTATAGCAAATAGTATATATACGTCTGGAGCACTGAAACGATTAGCGTATATTTACGTCTGGAGCAGTGAAAGGGCTAGTTACAGAAAGAATCACTTAAAAAACGTTGTGATGACCTGCAGTGTCTGTCACTTTAAATATGAGTGTAACTAATTTTTCGTCTATAATAAAGTGACAGTTCAATGGCAGTATGCCTTTATTCGCGCTGCTTATCCACATGTCAATCGTAACACTAAAAAAATTATATTTTCTAAGAGCTTTTTCTAAATTATTTTTTGTCTCTTCCTATACTTTCGAAATCAGTAATCATTTAAGTGTGGTTTTATCTGACAACTCACATCTGCTGTCTAAGGCATAAACAAATTTTTTCAAACCTAGAGGGGCAGAAGTTCTGTACAGCAGCATATCGATAGCAATCATTTATGCATAAAGAGAATCAACTTCTTTTTTACTTTTGAAATGGCATCGTACAAGTGACTTCTATTAAAATAAATTTTTATAGAGCGTCTCATTCATTTGGTTGCACCTCTTGCACTTGATTTAGGTCACAAGTTCATCACTTACCATTCAATTCTATAAATAATCCATGGTTTCTAGTTTCTCGCCATGCTTTCTTTTTAGTGGTCTCTTTAATTACTCCTATTCCCTGATTATGTTTATAATCTTTAATGCTGCTGGTACACTTTACAAACTGAGAACTGTCACCCACTTTACTGAAAAAGTTTCACACAGATGATTGATTTTTACTGTTCATTTTCAAGACAATAGCAAAAAGCTCTATTTACGCATCTCTTACATAAACAAAGTAATCTTGGAAGCGCGGAATTTCCTCAGCCAACAGAGACTATCGGTGGCGTGCGAAAACCACTGATCGTTTCACGTCGGCACCATTCGGAACACTTCTTTGCTACTGTGTTCTTTGTCTCTCTGATGCCAACGAAGCGATTCAACAGTTGTGGCAGTGTAGTTGCGTGATGAAGAATAATCCTGTTGTTGTGTAGCGTTTAAATAACGAAATGAGTGACGAAGAAGTCATTGTTGGCACATTGAGGTCACCTCCTACGATACCCCGTAGAGCTAGAGGCTGAATTTTTTCTCGTGACGCTAGCAACAGACGCTAACGACAGTAGCAGGCTAACAGCCGACCAGCTTCGTCGTTTCCGCGGTGATCGTTTCCCGGCGCTGAGCCATAACAATTTTCCATTTGCGAAAGTCTGTTATGTGAGTGAATTTCCCCCTTGGTGGTTGCTTGTTCGTCAATGCTCTGCTTATACAGCATGATTCAGCTGCACCGTTTTTTTAAATTTTTTTTTTATTTTTATTTTTATTTTGTATGCAGCCCGTCACGAATCCCTCACCTGTGCCAACATCTCCATCTCAGAGTAGCACCTGCAACCTACGTC
Organism: Schistocerca americana; assembly: GCF_021461395.2. Lineage (NCBI taxonomy): Eukaryota > Metazoa > Arthropoda > Insecta > Orthoptera > Acrididae > Schistocerca > Schistocerca americana. Next base: position 243,899,321 of record NC_060119.1, on the reverse strand, counting down.
CTGTATTAGTTGCCAGACGTATTCCATTCTCCGTCTTCCTCTGCAGGTTTTGCCCTCTACAGCTCACTCTAGTATCATGGAAGTAATTCCGTGATGCCTTAACTCATGTCCTACCATCTTGTTCCTTCTTCTTAAGAGTGTTTTCCATGTATTCCTTTCCTCTCTGATTCTGAACAGAAACTCCTCATTCCTTGCCTTATCACTCCACCTAATTTTCACCATTCGTCTATAGCACCACATCTCAAATTCTTCGATTCTCTTGTGTTCCGGTTTTCCCACAGTCCATGTTTCACTACCACACAACGCTGTGATCCAAACGTACATTCTCAGAAATTTCTCCCTCAAATTAAGGCCTATAGAACTAGTAGAATTCTCTTGACCAGGAATGGCCTTTTCGGCATTGCAGTATTCCTTAACTTCATCTACTGCGTGACCATCAATCCTGATGCTAACTTTCTCGCTATTCTCATTTCTGATATTTTTCATTACTTTCGTACTTCTTTGAGATACTGTAATCCATATTCTGTACTCATGAGACTGTTCATTCCCTTCAACAGATCCTGTAATCCTTCTTCTTCACTTTCACTCAGGATAGTAATGTCATCAGCGAATCGTAGCATTGATATTCTTTCACCTAGTATTTTAATTCCACTCCTCAACCTTTCTTCTATTTCCATCATTGCTTCTTCGATATACAGATTGAACAGTAGGGGGGAAAGACTACATCCATGTTTTACACCGCTTTTAATCCGAGCAATTCGTTCTTGGTCACTCCTATTATTCCCTATCGTCTTTTGTACCTACTGCACATTACAAGTCTCTTCCTGTAGCTTATCCCTCTTTTTCTCAGAATTACAAAAATGTTGCACCATTTCACGTTGCCGAATGTTTTTTCCAGATCGACGGCTCCTATGAACGTTTTTGATTTTTCGTTAGTCTTACTTCCATTATCACCCGCAACGTCAGAACTACTCCTCTGGCGCCTTTACCTTTCATAAAGCCAAATTGATCGTCATCTAACACATCCTCAATTTTATTTTCCATTCTTCTGTATATTATTCTTGTCAGCAAGCTGGATGCATGAACTGTTAAGCTGATTGTACGATAATTCTCGCACTTGTCAGCTGTTGCAGTCTTTGGAATTGTGTGGATGATATTTTCCGAAAGTCAGATGATTTGTCGCTAGACTCATACATTCTACACACCAACGTGAATAGTCATTTTGTTGCCACTTCCCCCAATGAATAGAAACTCTGATGAAATGTTATCTATCCCTTCTGGCTATTTGATCTTAAGTACACTAAAGCTCTTTTAAATTCTGATTCGGGTATTGGATGCACTATCTCTTCTAAATCGCCTCCTATTTCTTCTTGTATCACATCAACAAATCTTCCCCCACATAGAGGCCTTCAGTGTACTCCATCCACCTATCCACTGTCTCTGCTTTTAACAGTGGAATTCCCGTTGCGCTCTTAATGTTACCACCGTTGCATTTAATTTCACCGAAGATTGATTTGACTTTCCTATATGCTAAGTCGGTCCTTCAGACAATAATTTCTTTTTCGATTTCTTCAAATTTTTCGGGCAGCCATTTCGTCTTAGCTTCCCCACATTTCGTATTTATTTAATTCCTCTGTGGTTTGCATGTCTGAATTCCTGGATTTCGCTGAACATTTTTTTACTTCCTTCTTTCGTCGATACACTGCGGTATTTCTTCTGTTACCCATGGTTTCTACGTAATTACCTTCTTTGAACCTATGTCTTTCTTTCCAAATTCAGTGATTGCCTTTTTTTGGAGATGACCAGTCTTCTTCAACTGTACTGCCTACTGAGCTATTGCTTATTGCTCTATCTATAGCCTTCGAGAACTTCAAGCGTATCTCTCCATTTCTTAGCAGATCCGTATCCCACTTCTTTGCGTATTGATTCTTCGTGATTAATGTCTTAAACTTCAGCCTACTCTTCATTACTACCACATTGTGATCTGAGTCTATATCTGCTCCTGGGTACTTCTTACAATCCACTATCTGATTTCGGAATTTCTGACTGACCATGATGTAATCTAACTAAAATCTTCCCGTATACCCGGCTTTTTCCAAGTATACCGCCTCCTCTTGTGTTTCTTGAACGGAGTAATCTCTATTACAAGCTGAAATTTATTACAGAGTTCAATTAGTCTTCCTCCTCTCTCATTCCTTCTCCCGAGTCCATATTATCCTGTAACCATTTCTTCTGCTCCTTCCCGTACAACTGCATTCGAGTCCCCCATGACTATTACGTTTTCATCTCCCTTTACGTACTGTATTACGCTTTCAATATCCTCATATATTTTATCTATATCTTCATCTTCGGCTTGCGACGTCGGCATGTATACCTGAACTATCGTTGTCGGTGTCAGTTTGCTGTCGATTGTGAAAAGAATAACGCTCTCACTGAACTGTTCACAGTAACACAGTCTCTGCCCTACCTTCCTACTCCCGTTATATCATTTTCCGCAGCTGTTGATATTACCCTATACTCATCCGACCAGAAATCATTGTCTTCTTTCCATTTAACTTTACTGACCGCAACTATATGTAGATTGAGCCTTTTCTGATTTTCTAGTTTTCCTACCACGTTCAAGCTTCTGATATTCCCCGCCCCAACTCGTAGAACGTAGATCCGAATGGGGGACTTCTGGAATCATTTGCTAGTGGAGAGATCATCATGACCCTTTTTCAATTGCAGGTCACATGTCCTGTGGATATATCTTATGTGTTTTTAATGCAGTGGTTTCCGTTGCCTTCTGCATCCGCATGCCGTTGATCATTGCTGATTCTTTATCTTTATGGGCAGTTTCCCACCCCAAGGACAAGAGAGTGCCCTGAATCTCTGACACCTCCTCCTCCCTCTTCGACAAGGCCGTTGGCAGAATGAGGCTGACTTCTTATGCCGGAAGCCAATGCTGATTATTAATCAAAACTTAAGCAGTAGCAGGTTTCGAACCCAGAACCGAGGACGTTTTTATTACTAATCAAAGACGCTACCCATAACTACGGGTTTTATGCAATTTGCAATACCTTCACATACCAAGTGCACAATTTTAATATTCTCTCCGTCACTACCTGCAAGCTATGGAAATCTCATGCATGATTTTCGAAGGCGTTGCAGGTTGCCTGAAACCCATAGTTAGGGGCAGTTGAATCACCCTATATACATTCCTTATCGCATCATAGGCCCACAACGCCGCCATGTGGCATTCAGTCTCGCTGTGGATAGTGATCACAATGTTTTTGGAGTATCTGTGTTGCTACTGCAATACTATGAGAAATACGACAACTACACTCCTGGAAATGGAAAAAAGAACACATTGACACCGGTGTGTCAGACCCACCATACTTGCTCCGGACACTGCGAGAGGGCTGTACAAGCAATGATCACACGCACGGCACAGCGGACACACCAGGAACCGCGGTGTTGGCCGTCGAATGGCGCTAGCTGCGCAGCATTTGTGCACCGCCGCCGTCAGTGTCAGCCAGTTTGCCGTGGCATACGGAGCTCCATCGCAGTCTTTAACACTGGTAGCATGCCGCGACAGCGTGGACGTGAACCGTATGTGCAGTTGACGGACTTTGAGCGAGGACGTATAGTGGGCATGCGGGAGGCCGGGTGGACGTACCGCCGAATTGCTCAACACGTGGGGCGTGAGGTCTCCACAGTACATCGATGTTGTCGCCAGTGGTCGGCGGAAGGTGCACGTGCCCGTCGACCTGGGACCGGACTGCAGCGACGCACGGATGCACGCCAAGACCGTAGGGTCCTACGCAGTGCCGTAGGGGACCGCACCGCCAATTCCCAGCAAATTAGGGACACTGTTGCTCCTGGGGTATCGGCGAGGTCCATTCGCAACCGTCTCCATGAAGCTGGGCTACGGTCCCGCACACCGTTAGGCCGTCTTCCGCTCACGCCCCAACATCGTGCAGCCCGCCTCCAGTGGTGTCGCGACAGGCGTGAATGGAGGGACGAATGGAGACGTGTCGTCTTCAGCGATGAGAGTCGCTTCTGCCTTGGTGCCAATGATGGTCGTATGCGTGTTTGGTGCCGTGCAGGTGAGCGCCACAATCAGGACTGCATACGACCGAGGCACACAGGGCCAACACCCGGCATCATGGTGTGGGGAGCGATCTCCTACACTGGCCGTACACCACTGGTGATCGTCGAGGGGACACTGAATAGTGCACGGTACATCCAAACCGTCATCGAACCCATCGTTCTACCATTCCTAGACCGGCAAGGGAACTTGCTGTTCCAACAGGACAATGCATGTCTGCATGTATCCCGTGCCACCCAACGTGCCCTAGAAGGTGTAAGTCAACTACCCTGGCCAGCAAGATCTCCGGATCTGTCCCCCATTGAGCATGTTTGGGACTGGATGAAGCGTCGTCTCACGCGGTCTGCACGTCCAGCACGAACGCTGGTCCAGCTGAGGCGCCAGGTGGAAATGGCATGGCAAGCCGTTCCACAGGACTACATCCAGCATCTCTACGATCGTCTCCATGGGAGAATAGCAGCCTGCATTGCTGCGAAAGGTGGATATACACTGTACTAGTGCCGACATTGTGCATGCTCTGTTGCCTGTGTCTATGTGCCTGTGGTTCTGTCAGTGTGATCATGTGATGTATCTGACCCCAGGAATGTGTCAATAAAGTTTCCCCTTCCTGGGACAATGAATTCACGGTGTTCTTATTTCAGTTTCCAGGAGTGTATTTTGTAAAACGCTGTGGCAGAAACGCTGACAACATCTTGTACTTAGTATAGTAAAAGTCATGAAACTGAGTGCTTGTGTTAAGTAGTGTTTGGTGTTGCACTGTAAGTCTTTGAAGAAGATGAGTGGTGGACAGTAGAGAGAGGAGTAGTGGTAGAGCGGCGAGACAGAACGGATGCAAGAGTGGCAGGGACAAGAGACAAGTGCTAGACATGGTCAGCTGCTGTGGTCAGGTAGGTCACGTGCTACTGAATAGGTACAAAAGTGTTCAGGAACAGACAGAATTACAGCAACGTAAATCCATTAGGTATGAAATAAATAGTAAGTGCAGGGAAGCCCAGAGCAAATGGTTGCAGCAAAGGTGTCAAGAAATCGAAAAAGAAATGGTAGTTGGGAAGAGTGAATCGACATACAGTTAAGTCAAACCAACCTTCGATGAAATTAAAAGCAAGTGGAGTAACATTAAGAGTACAACGGAAATTCCACTTCTGAAAGTAGAGGAGACAGCGAAAAAGTGGAAAGAGTACATTGAAAACTTCTATGATGAGGAAGATTGCCCAATGACGCCATTGAAGAAGAAACTGGTGTCAATATGGAAGACGTAGAGGACCCACTATTGCATTCGCAATTCAAAATGTCTCTGGGGTACTTGAGATCAAATAAGGCAGAAGGCATAGGAAACATTCCTTCATAATTTCGAAAATCATTGAGGCAATTGGCAACCAAACGACTATTCAGGTCGATATGTAGAATCTGTGAGACTGGCGCCGTACCATTAGGCTTTCGGAAAAATATCATCCACACACTTCCGAAGAAACCTAGGGTAGGTAAGTCCGTAAATTATAGCACAATCAGATTAACAGCTCATGCATCGAAGCTGACTAGAATAATAACTTACAGAAGGATGGAAAAGAAAGTTGAGGATGAGTTAGATGAGGATGAGTTTGGTTTTCCGTAAGGCAAATACACCTGAGAGCAGTTCTGACGTTGCGCTAGATAATGGATGCATTGACTGAACAAAATTCGATTGACGTTCATTAGACATGTCGATCTAGGAAAACAGTTCGACATCGTAAAATTGTTCAAGATCTAAATTCTGGAAACATAGGTTTTAACTATAGGTAAAGATGGGTAATATACACTGTGCAAGAACCAAGAGGGAATAATAAGACTAGACGAACAAGAACGAAGTGCTCGGACTGAAAAGTGTATAATACAGGGACACGACCTTTCACCCCCGCTGTTCAATATACACGTCGAAGCAGCACTAATAGAAATAAATGAGGAAGTTTGATAATTTTTTTATTTCGTCCGTCACAGGTGCATTGTTATAAAATTCATATGTAGCAGTTACTGGTTTCGGGTTGACAGGTCCATTCTCAAACCACAAACATGAAATTACAATATATATGTCTTACAGCAATGTGTACCCATATGCTTGTAGGCATACCTTGCTATTAGCCGTAATTATTCAAACGATATGATGCCAAAAGGCATACAGTGGGCAACAAGTACCATAATTGATCTTAGCCTGTGTGTCCGTTGTAACTGACTGACGCAACCGAACTGACAAATAGTACTTACAGTAGAAATAGGACACCTTCGCAGGTGTCGCCCTCACACACGCGCGCGCGCTCATGTGGCTGCCTATTGGTTTTCTATGATGCTGCCGCAACTATTGTCTTTTATTGATAAGATTTAAAAAAAAAGAAGCAATGTCAATTCTACAATATAGAAAATGTTGACAATTTTGTTTTATAAACTAATGTAGCAGCCAAAGAAAAATAACAATTTTACATCTTAAATTTTTTTTTTTAATTAAATAACGTAGCGTCCAAGTGAAACATACAAAGCCAGTAGGCGACTGCGTAGCGCGCTCTCCTGCATACAACCCTGTATTTTTGTAGCAGCGTATAGTACTAAGCATTACCGCCTTGCGTACAGGGAGTCAATACTAAAACATAAAATATGCTGCTCATTATTACATGTTAGCCACATACTGTCTACAAACAAACTAAAGCAAAACACAATAAACCACTACAGATTTAAAATTACATTATTAGTGTAACCTTTGATACTAACCCAACAGTAACACTTAAAATAAACATTACACAGCACCATGTGAACATCGTTCAACTCAAACATCATTCAAGTCGGCAAGACCGCATTCAAAGTCAAACCTCTTTCGTGCATTGGCCATACACACATAATAACCGTAGGTAAAAGTACTGTGTAAAGTGCTGATAACGTGTCATACACAGGGCTACATTGCAAACGAGCATGTTATGGATAATATGCGCCATTACGACGAGTGCAGATTTTGGTCATACACATTTGAACAAGTGTGTCAGGCGATCATGTACGCACGCACCTTAAGTGCGCTAGTAATATGACAACATGTGGTTTTCACTCAGAAAGTGAATAACCGTAAGTATCGCTGTCATATAGGGCGCAGAAAGTTTTAGTGTGGCCAATGCGTACTGTATCATACAATGCCTGGGTTGTGGAATCGTGCCGCTTACCATTTCACTTATCTTATGTTAAAAACGTTCTTATTAGAGCAAAATCTCTTGATTCTTACACTGTGTCATCTATATCACAATTAATGGCGTAAACGCATAAAGTTAAAAGTACACGATACTAGAAGCAAAAAACTCTCAGTAAACATGGGGACGAAAATGCATACCTTAAAGTGCAATTTTTCATCTTCGAAACTGTGATCATTAGAAGAGTTGTGTTTCGAAGATGAACAAGAGCTCATAGCTCTTAAGGAATGCATTTTAGAGCACATGTTTACTGGACTATTTTTCTTGTTTTGGTCCATACTACCAGTTCCCAAAATATGAAGAGAAAAGAACTTGTAGCAGAAGAGATTTGTTTCACAGTATCGAAGATAAAAACTGCTTGTAGCTCTTAAAGTATGCATTTTCGACCCTAGGTTTAGTGATACTTTTTTGCTTCTAGTATTGTGTACTTTCAACGGTACGCGTTTACGCCATTAAATTCGCTGTGGCATATATATGTGTAGTGCTATATATAGTGATAGCTACTCTGTATCACTAATAAAAATCACTTTTTACTTACTCACCAGTGTGAATGCATTTTAAATTATAAGTAGCTACCTACGGCATCATTACATGCTAAGAAAATATTGGTTTGTATACATGAGACCGCGCTGTGTCGTCGTCTACTGGCTTTATATGTCATTTGGATACTACGTTATTTCGTAAAAAGCTGATAACATTTCCTGTGATGTAAAACTTACATTTTCATTTGGATCTACGTTATTTTGTAAAACAAAATTATCAGTATTTTCTGTACTGTGGAATTGATATTTCTTTACTTTTTACGATCTTAGTAATAAATAGTAATGGTTGTGGCAGCACCATAGAAAACTAATAAGCAGCCATAGGCGCATGCGCGTATGTAAGAGGGCGGAACCTACGAATACGTCCTGTTGATTACTGTAGCTAATAGGTGTCAGTTAGGTTATGTCAGTCACTTGCAACAGATACGCAGGCTAAGATCAATTACTCTACTTGTAGCCCACTGTATACTTCGCTGTACAGAAACTGTTCGTATCTTTTGGCACAATAGTGTATGAATAATTACGGTTAGTAGCAAGGTATGTCTTACAAGCATATGAATACATCTTACTGTAAGACATGTACTTTGTAATTTTAGGTGTGTAGTTTGAGAATGGGCTTATCAACCTGATATCGGTAACCACTACAACAGAATTTTATATCGGTGCAAGTGAAAAGGGCGGGACAAACAATTATCTTATTTCCAAAGTACTGAACAACTGCGGACCTATCATCCTGTGGCTGGATGCCTCGAATAAGCAAGGAAATAAAAGGAAAACTCCAAGAGTGAAATTGAAAATGACGGTGGAAGGATATCAATGATAAGAAAATGGCTCTGAGCACTATGGGACTCAACTGCTGAGGTCATTAGTCCCTCTGAGAACTAGTTAAACCTAACTAACCTAAGGACATCACACACATCCATGCCCGAGGCAGGATTCGAACCTGCGACCGTAGCGGTCTCGCGGTTCCAGACTGCAGCGCCAGAACCGCGCGGCCACTTCGGCCGGCATCAATGATAAGATTCGCTGATAACTTTGCTATCCTTAGTGAAGGTGAAGAAGAGTTACAGGATCTGTTGAACGGGGTGAACAGCCTAACAAGTTCAGAAAATAGATTGAGAATAAACCGTAAAAACACTGGAGTGATGAGAAGTAGCGGAAATAAAAGTAGGGAGAAGGTTAACATTAACATTGGTGATCACACTGTAGACGAAATTAAGGAATTCTGCTTCTCAGTAAGCAAAGTAACCCGTGACGGACGAAACAAGGAGGACATAAGAAGCAGACTACCACAGTAAAAGAAGGCATTCCTGGCCAACGGAACTTTACTGGTATCAAACATGGGCCTTAATTCGACGAAGAAATTATGAGAACGTACGTGTGGAGCGCAGCATTGTAGGCTAGTGAATCATGGACTGTGGAAAAACCGTAACAGAGAATCGACGTAGAAAGGAATGTATGTAAAAGATTGACAAGAAGAAGGTATAGGATGATAGCATATGTGTTAAGAAGTCCGGGAATCACCTCAGTGGTTGTAGATGAAACTGCAGAGGGTTAAAAACTACGGAAGATAGAAACTGAAATACATAACTGAAGACGTAGGATGCAACGCTTCTCTGCAAAGAAAAGATTGGCGAAGAAGGCGAATTCGTGGCGGGTCAGAAGGTTGATGACTAAAAAGAAAAAAGAAGCAGGATTGGGCAACGCTGCTACATTACAGAACAGATGTAGGATGGGAAACAGCTAGTCAATGGTATGTAGATATGTAGATTTTGGGAGGAAAGTAGGACTGCGGTCAGGTAGAGGAAGAATGGACTGGAGGCTTCACTTGGGTTGAGCGGTGACCTGTTGGAAGGGTAGGTTTCAGGGAAGATTCCATCTGGTAGCGTGAGGCGATTAAACGTATTTTGTGGTTGTGGGGGTGAGATTGTGAAGTGCTGCTGGACATATGGAATATTCATATTACTCTCTTTTTAATGCGCAACTACGACACATCTCACTCTAAGTATATAATCTTAAAGTAACATTTATTATCATGAAGGTCACGAAATATCGAATACAACGAGCCACAATGAAGTTAATTGTCATCTGAGGATCAGTGCATGCTTTTCACCTGAACACTACTGTTTAAACTGTTAATATGGTGTGTATATCAGTGGAACTGCACATCACTGTGAAAACTGGGCAGCTTTGACTGCCAAAATGAGCAAGCCACAGTCTATACTTTACGCTTTCGTCCTCACTCTATAGCACATCTTTCTCCGTCCAGTGTAGCTAGCGAAGTGATTGTTCCTACTGTCAGTTTTGTCCCTCCTGTCTCTCAAGAAAACCAGTACATACTGTTCAGTCACAATGCTTCTCCCACCTACGTAACTTTCAAACCTCACTTCTTCAATTACTATTTTTGGGATTAAATTGAGGTATAAGTTACTTGCAGCAGCTTCTGAATTCGACATGTGAAAACTGCTCTGCGTCTCTTCTCCACTGTCATTAATTCATTTAATTGATCATGACAGAACATTCGATTATACACGTTGTTAGAGGTATGCGCTATATGCGCTGCCTGCAACAGGCAAGACTTAGGAGAGTCTCTGACCAGAGAGCAGTATGTAGTTAGTTGTTGCTTGTCGCTAGTAGGCAGTAGTCTGTAGTAGTCTGCAGTAGTCTTGAGTAGTCTGCGTGAGTCGGCAGTAGTCGGCGGTAGTCTGCGCGCGTCTGCGCGTGTTGGCAGTCTGCTCTCGTCGGGACTCTGGAGGATGAGTATTATTGTAGAAGGTAAAGAAGCAGCCTTGCGCATATCTAGTAATGTATGTTAACTGTCATCCAATTTCTTTCAAAAAATGCCCCAATAATAATTTTTATAATATAAAGTAATTTTTTTTAAAAAAAGCATTCATTTCAATTTAAAGATTTTATCCAATGAATAATTAATTCCTTTCACGAGTCGCAAAGCATGGGCCAGCATTGCACGGAGCTGTGCCGACAATTTTTTGGGTAAGAGCAGATATATTCGCGGTTTTTATTGAGGTAAGAATTTTTTTGCTTTTTTTATTCAGAATGCAGGGCCGAGGCGCAGCGTTGCTGTCGTCCTAAAATTTACCAGGTTACTGAATTTTTTTTATTTTTTGTGGTTTAGGAATTTTTCTGTTTCGAACTTAACATTAAATGAGAAAAGAATTTTGTGGGTACATTAAATGTGAATGCATTTCATGCACAGAGATTATGAATGGGAACCAATTTTGTTCAGAGGTTACAATATTTAAAATTCATTTAATTATTATTTCTGTGGGGAAGTTACACTAAATTCATTCATTTATTAATTTCTGTGGGGAGGTTACACTTGGTTCATTATATAATATTTTTGTGGGGAGGTTACAACTTTCCCAAGAAAGTCCAATTATGTCGTTACTATCTTCTGTTCCCTGGACGCGTTTGCGCTGCCTCATCCTCAATGCAAAGCTACAGTTGGCCTTCAGCCCACCATCTGGAGCAACTGCTTCCGAGACGAGGCTCCTCCCCCCACACCCCCCACACCCCCCACACCCCCACACCCCTTCTCCAACTCGATTGATCTCCCATGCCTTGCATGTACCTTAATTTATCCTGGATACAAGCTGCGCAAAATAAAATTGGTTCAAGAAATATTTCTTGCACATTAAGATAGGCAACCCAACTGACATCATACTACCTGGTGTGGGTGATGTAAGTTCGGTTGCCTGTCTAACGGTGCATGAAATGTTCGTCTGATCAGTTTTATTTTGTACACTCTACACATCACAATACGTTTGGGAGGTTCATAAAGAGGCACGGTAGCAGGTAATTCTTTAGGATGGAGGATAGAGAAGAGGTGCTACCTGAGCTTAGGAAAATTACGTGCATTGAACACGATTTTAAATTTATGTATAGATCCATCCACCAATCTCCTCAGACGTACCTAAAAAACACGATGCAGTGATGATTAATTATGAGACATGAAGAAATATATAATAAGAAAGTAGATAATTTTATTTTTGGACCTTCTAATGGCAACTGAGCTCAGCAGAATTTTTTCACCACACAAACAACGCCTTTATTCTTTGCAAGGGATCTTCAGTGTCCTCGAATGTATAATAGTTGTACCTACGCCTTATAAATCTTAAAAAACCTCATTGCTTATTCGATACTAAGTCTCCCTTCCAATATCTGAAAGAACAAGCTGGGGTCTTCAAAAGTACTGCAACGTTTCTAGACATTAAATGATACAAAATGTAACTTTCGGGTCAGAAATTTTGAAACAGTCAGACTATTTCTTAGGAAAATTAATCTAAGAGTGGCCGGAGTTAACGAACCAACGAAATTGCGAAGAACCGATATTAGAATAGGTTGCTTTGCTTTTGCAGATTATCTGTCGACTGTGTACCAGTACACTGAAACAGGACACAAAAATTGCTAAAGAAACAGCAAAAATAGTGCGTCTCCAAATATTATTCAAGAAACAAATCCTTTTCTGGCAACAACGTGGCAATTAAATTTCTGAGAACTAAGTATGGGAAAATCGAGATATTTAGTCAGTTCACGTTGTAGGAGTGTGGCTTAGAAAAGATGATTGAGAAATTCTTTGCCGTAAAATGAAAAAAAAAAGACCTCCAGACTTACAAAAGATATCTGTAGCATCTCAGAATACACAAAAACGAGACACCACACCGCAGTCATCGAACTAGTGTTTTTCGGGGCTGAAAGAAAAATTTTATGCGGAAAGGAGGACACTGAATAAATCCGAAGGAGAGAACGAAGGTTAATCAGGAAAATTTTAGGTACATATTATCCTGCAGAAGGAACATGTGGATTAATACCAAATAAGAAAATTTAAAATTGTACCAACATTTATTCGGATATGAAAACCTGCAGGTTAGAACTGTGTGTTAAAAGAATAGAGACAACTAGTTTAACTGCTCAAGTTGTGGGATTCTACCAAAGTCGTAGCAAAGCTAGAACTTAAAGAAATTCGAACGGTGCAACAAAGAAAGGCCTAAGGAATCAGAAATGAGATTATACACAGGGTGTTTCACAATTCATGTTACACATTTCTAGAGATTGTAGAGGGGACTTAGTAGATCAAATTTTACACGGGAACCCATGTCCAGAAACGGTTCATTTCCGGGCTACGAGGAAAACAACAAATGGTTCAAATGGCTCTGAGCACTATGCGACTTAACTTCTGAGGTCATCAGTCGCCTAGAACTTAGAACTAATTAAACCTAACTAACCTAAGGACATCACACACATCCATGTCCGAGGCAGGATTCGAACCTGCGACCGTAGCGGACGCTCGTCTCCAGACTGAAGCGCCTAGAACCACACGGCCACTCCGGCCGGCGGAAAACAACAGCTGCTTAGTAGCGCAGTAGATGTTTCTTTCGCAGTTATAGTAGACTACCGACAATCATGAATGGTTCGATGATTCTAGGTCACATGAGGTTATCTGTTCCCATCTACTTTATTTTTATGCTTCATGGTGATGCGTCAGTTGACAATACGGTGGCTAGCACTGCAGTAACAGAAGGCCTGAGTAAATGCTCGCAGAGCACAATTTACGGTGACGCTCGACGTTGTGAAAGGGAATCTCAACATCGGTACCACGAGTTGTTTCTAAATAGTGTGACTCCGTCTCGTCCCATTTTTGCCAAAGTAGAAAAATTGCTGGGAGAAAGCGGGAGAGCAAACTGCTGTGCTCCAAGAAGGTGGAGCACTTTCATATTGGAAGAGGAAGTGCTTCATCAAGTTGAAGAGAATAGTTCGACGATTACTCCAGCCATTGCACGTGGCTTACTTGTATCTGACTTGGTGTCTGGCGTGTTCTGCATGAACAACAACTGCACCTATATCACCACAATGCTCCAGCGGATTTCGTGCCCTGTGTCAATATCTGTACTTGTTTTCTAGACCTTTGTGTGGATTTTCCTCAGTTTCTAAGGCGTATTTTCGTCACCGGCGAAGAGCATTTCAACAGGGAAAGTCTTTTGAACGCTCAAAATAGCCACATTTGGGATCAAGGAAACCCCAAAGCCACGTGTACACGAAGATTTCAGCACACCTTCGGTGTCAGTGTCTGGTCATGTGACTGGGCCGCACATCCTCCTTCCACACCTAACACGTACCAGGTACTTGATATTCCTGCAACAAGTGTTGGCGGAGTTTTTTGTAAGATGTGCCATTGGACAATCAGCACGAATTGTGGTTCCAGCATGATGGCGCAGCAGTATCTGCAGTTTGCATCCGAAACCATCTGAAGGTAGTCTACAGGGCAAGCTGATCGTTCGAGGTGGACCCCTTTCTTGGCGACCAAGACAGTTTAACCTCCTTTGACTTTTTCTTGTGGATCTACATGAAGAATCTTGTTTACAAGCCGGAGGAAGATCTAGTTGCAAGGATCATGGCTGCGGCAGAAGTGATTAACCACACACCACGTGTGTAGGACAGAGTTTATGCGAACTTATTGCGGAGACACTGTGTGTACCGAACTTGGTGATCGTCATATCGAACTGCTGTTTTAATTTCACTGCAAACAGGAGTGTAATGTGTACAACTTGTTTTCTTTGTAACGTGGAAACTAATCGATTCTGGACATGGGCTCCTCTATAACACTTTTGCTCGAGTAAGTACCCTCCACAACGTCTAGGAGTGTTTAACGTGACTTGTCAAACACCCTGTAAATTAGAGGAAAAATTTTTAAGTAAGGTTGACGTACGAGAAAAACAGCTTACTGTGACCATAGGAAAAGAGCACCTTTGGCGAGAGTGAAAAATATATGACCTCAAGGAAATTAATCAAAATGCACTTTTGTCATTTGATGATATGGTTGGAGACCGTGGCTGTTATTTGAAGACAAATGTTGATGGTGTTGAGATGAAAACTATGAAAACAAACACTCCAAACGGACATTTCACGTAAGCCACATCCAATGCAAATCTGTAACGCAGCCATCTGTGTGGCGTGCTAATAATTATGTGTTATTTATATTTTAAGACAATTAATCTGTAAAGAAACGCACCACATGTTCTAATGCAAGCATGAAAGCCGTCTGAAGATGAATCGTAATGATTCGAAACCGGTAACGGTACCTTTTGAATAAAGGAACTGAAAATAAATGTGTGGCTGGTTGCTGTCTTAACACCATCAACATTTGTCAATAAACCAAAACCACTTTAGTACATCATGTGGCCCAGTAAGGTACAAACGTGTATGATTGCAATAACATGCAGTGGAGCCCTTTCGAAGTGTGAGTCGAGTGAGAGAGTTCATAGGAAAGTGTTACAGCGAGTGGACCCAGCTGCCGACAGACGGGCCAAAACAGCAGCAGCACGGAACCGCTGGCGGCTGACGCGAGATCCCGCAGAGGACGGCTTGTCAGCCAGAGAGACGCGTGGTGACGTCAGGGGCGCTACCTGCGGACGGGAAGATTACGGCCGCGCTGATTGACGGGTCTGTCATTACCGCCGGATCAGCTTCGACATGGAGGCAGCCGGCACGGCGACAGCCTTTGCGTGTTAACTAGAAAATAACAGCCACAGCGCGTCGCCTCCTGTCCTCGTTATCAGCGCGCTGAAAAGCCGCCTTGGGTGATGGGCGGATTCGCGGCGCTGAAAAGAGATGCCTATCGACTCTCTTGGTGTCGATATTAACACTTCGTCATGTGTTTCTACTTCAGCGCTACCTCACCTCTGAGTCATCTGTCATTCGCCAATGTGAACTTGCGTGAAATTCATTCTTGAGTGACAGTTCAGCAGAGCATCTGCTTTACAGCGTCACGTCAACATATGATCCCGTACGGCTGTATTCCAATCTGTTACCGGTGCAAACACGTGGTTAGTAAAAATATAAATATTTACACGAAACATGTCGAGTACGTTGGAGTAGTCTTTTAGAAACTGGACACCTATTGTTAGAGGTAACAGTTCAAATCACAGGGCGACCTTTTCAGTTTCGATTTACTCTCACGCTAAATGTTTCTTCCTCCGTTTTTTCCCGTCAGTTCTTTTCAGACAAATGCCAGGAAGCTGAAAGTAAGGCAAAGTAGTTTCTAATTAGCTATGTTTGGGAAGTGACTTTTAGTTCCGTCGATATATTGGTAACGAAGAAAAAATCCAGAAGTCCTTAATAGGAACCGACGGATTCCATATATATATATATATATATATCCCGGTAGCTGAGTGGTCAGCTCGACGACAGAATGTCAATCCTAAGGGCCCGGGTTCGATTCCCGGCTGGGAGATTTTCTCCGATCAGGGACTGGGTGTTGTGTTGTCCTAATCGTCATCATTTCATCCCCATCGATGCGCAAGTCGCCGAAGTGGCGTCAAATCGAAAGACTTGCGCACGGCGAACGGTCTGCCCGACGGGAGGCCCTAGCCACACGATACTATGTGTGTGTGTGTGTGAGAGAGAGAAAGAGAGAGAGAGGGAGAGAGAGAGAGAGAGAGAGAGAGAGAGAGAGAAAAGAGTGAGTGTGGGTGGGTTGGTAAGTGGGTTGTATACGCCTTGCGGCTTCCTTTTGCACTTTTCATTTTCTCCGAGTAGAATGGGCTGTTTCACATTTGTCACGTTATGGTGCTTCTGTCCTTTGCACCCAAATATCAGTCGAGCTGCTAGTGAGGCAGATACCTTTCGAAATGAGAATAAATGGCATGAGATTAACAGGTTCTGCGTTTGCCTTGCAATCAATGGAACAACTCGAAAATCTAAATCGGAGTAAGTAGTATTTTTAATTTGTTTCGGTGATAGTGCTGTCCATAGCCAAAGGCAAAAATAAAAATTATGCTTCATTATTCAAATGATAGACACTTTCAAGTGATTGTAAAAATTTTTTTCATTGAGGTAAGGCATCAATTATATGATTATATGCACGATACAGAACTGAAGAGTTTTTTTTTTCAGCGTTTTCCGTCAGTTTCAGTCAACATGGCTGTCAGACCATCGGAGAAGGCATTCGCGTGATGGAGTTCTGCGACAGCAAGTCCGCAACTGTAGTGCGTTGGAATTTTTGTGACCACGGTGACAAAAGGCAGCACGTGCCAGACAGATCATTTATGAGTAGGTACAGGAGTTTAAGGAAATGAGATGTCTCTGTAAAGACGGACGTATGAGGCAGTTGTGACTGACATCGATGTGACTTTGGTTCAAATGGCTCTGAACACTTTGGGACTTAACTTCTAAGTTCAGCAGTCCCCTAGAACGCAGAACTACTTACACCTAACTAACCTAAGGACATCACACACATCCATGCCCGAGGTAGGATTCGAACCTGCGACTCCAGCGGTCGCGCTGTTCCACACTGTAGCGCCTAGAACCGCTCGGCCATCCCGGCCGGCGATGTGACTTTGGAGCGGGTCTGGACCGACTAACGGTTCGCACACTGAGCAACTGTAAACGTGAGAAACTTCGTGAGCTGCTATTTCTGTGCATATAATCATATACTTTGTAATGCCATACGTCAATAAGAACATTTTTACAGTTACTTGGAAGTTTGTAGATAACTTTGACTAACCATGTATATATACAAAAAGAAAAATATTCTTGTATTTCGGCCCTAATCGGATCACAGATATGTTCAAAACGTGTTCTTCCAACGTCAGTGATTCGATGAGTGGAAAAGATTCTCTTGTGCCATTTGGATTTCTGATGATATGAAGTGAACCCATCAACCATACCAATTACTGTTATTTCGGTATGGCTCCCTTATACAGAAAGAAGACTCCTTGAAGAAAGAACCGAGATATGTATACTTTAATATCTAGTCTGTAATTCTTCCTGTAAGCCATAAAAAAGAAATTCCTGTTTCTGAATCTTCAGAAAATAATTAGTCTGAAGAAAGAAGTAGCGAAGTAATTTAGATAAGAGAGAGAGAGTAATCGCTTCTATCAAAGTAAAACGTTTTTGATTATAAACCGATTTAGAAGTAGTTCCAATAATTTTGTAAGTTAGCAACAGTAGTAATCTGTAACTTCAAGAGGAGCGTGAGTGGCTGCTTCTCCAAAATTCAAATGTGTGTGAAATCTTATGGGACTTAACTGCTAAGGTCATGTCCCTAAGCTTACACACTACTTAACCTAAATAATCCTAAGGACAAACACACACACCCATGCTCTTGGGAGGACTCGAACCTCCGCCAGGACCAACCGCACCGCCCCAAATTATTATATAATTTGATACAGAAAAGACATCTTTACTTGCAAAAGCTCTTCCGTAATCTATTTTTATCATTTATGACTCGTTTCGATCTGAAATCTTCATCAGATTGACAAATATTATCAGCCCGCTTCGTTGACATAAAAGCTATGGGTAGAAACAGGAGACTCCTGTATTTAGTATCATAGTTCTACATTCTATAGCATAGTTCTTTTTGTTATTTCCTGATGCTCTGTCCGTACTTCTGTTCGTTTTAGTATGTGTTCTTTGAGTCATTTAAGAGTTAAACTCCGCCTACAGCAAGTAGTTTGATTCGTTCCACATAGGCTAATTCCATTATATGGAGGACGACATGTGAATAAATTACTGAATATGGCCACGGAATCACTGTGGCGCAAAATAATATTTTTTATCAATATTTTAAACATAGCTGCACAACAGCAACGGTTTCACGTAATAAAATTATAAACACCCGACCATTTGCAATGGATAATGAAATTCTTTACCTAGGTTTCGACAAATATAAATTTGTCTTCTTCAGGAGGTGGCAATTTTACATTAGTCCTTACTAATGTAAAATTGCTACCTTCTGAAGAAGACAAATTTATACTTGTCGAACCCTAGGTAAAGAATTTCTTTATCCATTGCAACTGGTCGGCTGTTTATAATTTTATTTTTTTTATCTTACATATGAAAGGACCCAAAGTAGATATCTGAGGTACACCAGTGCTGGTTGCTTCGAATACGGATTGCGTATCGCCACGTAATGGACTCTCGCAACAGCCTCTCTGTGAGTGTACAAATCTCTGATGAAAGCCTGAGCGTGAGGTCTCTGACAAAAGCGAGGCTGCTCCCTTTCCTCCTCCTCCCCCCCCCCCCCCCCCCCGGCTTTCTCTCCCACCACCGGAGCTGATAAGCCTGAGATGGACAGCCGAGACAGCGCAGCACACACCCACACAGAGTGGTACGCAGCCGCTTCTTTGCTATCGACAGCAGCGCCGCCGTCCCATCTCCGCCGGCCCCAGATAGCTTATAGTCTTAGCGACGGCGCCGCATGACTATGGGCTAATTAATTTCCTTTCATCGCCCCGACAATCAGCCTTTGTTGGAAGTCCTCTATATATTTTCCTTTGACTGACAACGCCGCTGCAATCGGGAAGGGGGGCGGGAGACGGTCGGGGGTGTGAGCGACGCAATGGAGAGTGGCCGGGGTGTGACGGGACGGTGGAGGGGAGGCAGAAGGAGGGGCGCAGCTGTGGGGGGTGAGGCGGTGTGAGGGGCCTTTTCTTATCCCTAATTAGTTCTCTGTCCTCGTCGTCCTCCTCTGCGCCGGCTCCCTGCGGGTCTGTGTTTGCGGCGCCTCGGCTGGTAGCTGAGCGTCGGCGGACAGAAGCGGCCGCCAGCCCGCAGGCGCCGGTCTGTGGCGGCGGCGTGGACCGGCCAGGAAAGAACAGTCAGCGCCGCAGTGACGAGCCGGCGGCCGGGCAGAGGAGGTGCCGCGCCGGCCGAGCAAGAAGGAAATTTGCTCGCTGTCACCGCCACGTATTAGGTTTTGCTTGAAGAGGTCGGCCGGCTTTGGGGCGTCGGCAGCGCCAGGAGAAAGGGCCCGAGGACGGCAGGGGTGGGGATAAAGGACACGGCGAGGCGAGGCGAGGCGCCGACCGCGGCTCGGCGCCGGCAGCAGCCGTAGGACTATCTTCTCCGCTCCTCTGCACAATGGCCGGTGGCGGCGAGAGGGCGCCTGGCCCCGCTTTGTGCTGACGACCGTCAACGTCTCTGGTGATCACAGGCCAGCGGCCGGCCGGCAGTCGTAACCGCGGCTCGCTGCTGGTGCCGAGGCGTCGGCCGCAGTCCGGCCGGCTACTTGCTGTCGGGCCGTCTCCGGAGGCCGCCTCTGCCTCTGCGACCGCCTTATGTTTGCGCGCACGCGCGGCCCAGCAGCGCCGGGGGCACAAAGCGGTTTCCGACCAGACGGCATATGTCGCGGATAGCGTCTGGCTTACAAACACCGTCTGGGCAGTCGGTTGAATCTACTAGTGTTGGCTGAAAAATAAACAACTGTGGGACCTACACAGCAACTGAAAATGAGTATAGCGATTATAAACCGATACAGAGTATAATTATTTGATACATAGCGACACATCGTTAAGAGTTATAACTTATACGCACGACCGGATAAAAATTAGTACTCTCCTTACAGGTTTCCTACTCAAAAAAATATTTCATATGGCTCTAAGCATTATGGGACAACATCTGAGGTCATCAGTCCCCTAGACTTAGAAACTACTTAAACCTAACTAACCTAAGGACATCACACACATCCATGCCCGAGGCAGGATTCGAACCTGCGACCGTAGCGGGCGCGTGGTTCCGGACTGAAGCATTTCCAGCTCACTCAGGATTTATTGATGGTTGGTTGGTTGGTTGATTTGGGGAAAGTGCCCAAACAGCGTAGTCATCGGACCATAGGATTAGTTGATGATGATGATGATGTTTGATTATGGAACGCTCAACTGCTCCATCATCAGGGCCCTTACAAATTCCTAACCTTTGCTCAGTCGAAACTCGCCACTTTCCGTGAAATATGATGAAATGATGGGGACAACAGGAACACCCAGTCATATCGAGGCAGGTGAAAATCTCTGACTATGCCGGGAATCGAACCCGAAACCTCGAGCTTGGGAAGCGAGAACGCGAACACGAGACCACGAGCTGCGGACCCATAGGATTAGGGAAGGACGGGGAAGGAAGTCGGTCGTGCCCTTTCAAAGAAACGATCCCGACATTTGCCTAAAGTAATTTAGGGAAATCACGGGAAATGAGGATGGCCACCTCGCTCTGTGTTTTATTGTTGCAACAGTGCATATGGAGTACATGAAATGATTACATTTACAGACCAATAACATAAGCGGTTCTCAGGTACCAGGAATCGACCAATGCTGAAACACCATATCTTAGTACATGGTTAGCCTCAATGGGCGGCTTTGCAGATGGTTACTCTGGTATCCAGCCAGCTGATCTGCGATACGTTATCCACATCTTATCAACCTGCACACGTAATTCTGTAATAGTTGTTGCACTTCTCGTCCCATCATATCTCACAAGTGCTACTTTGGAAACAAGTCCGGAGATCGTGCTGGCCAGGATAGTTTCTGTAAATCCTGCAGAGCACATTGACTTTCACGGACAGTGTGTGGATTAGCATTATCCTGTTGGAGCAACGCATTCCCTTCCTGTTGCAAGAATGTAAAAAAAACTGGTCTAACAACAATCTGCTCGTATCGAGCACTAGTTAGCGTCCCCTCCAGAACCGCCAAAGGTGAACGAGAGTTGAAGCTTGTCGTACCCCAGGCAATAAGATCTCGGTCGGGCCAGTACATTCAACGAGACAACGCTCTCCAGGTCTACGTTGTACGCTCAGATGAATGTCACCTGCGTGCAGGCAGAATCTGCTTTCATCTCTGAAGAACACGGCTCTCGATTCCTAGTGATCATTTGGCTGTACCAGTCGGGCCGCAGATGTATAAGCTGTGGCGTCAGTGGAAGACGGGCTAGATGTGTGCCTGCTCATAGTTCCACTGCTAGTAACCGGTCCGCAACAGTTTCTGTTGACAGTTAGGGTTCACAAGCTCTCTTTTGTGTGCTGTAGTAGCTACACGACATAACACTGTTGCCCTTACAGTAAGGCGATGCAGGCGGGCCCCTGTGCTCCTTGGACGTCCAGAACCTCACCTGTAGGTGTGAGAGTGCTCACGTGACCACGGATACATGTTGCAGCACGTCCGACTTGTGTGGCCACTCTCCGAAAGGACCGTACCGCCACTCAGAAGGCCGCAATTTGACCCCTTTCCAACTCCCTCAATTGGCTGTAGGTAGCACGACTGATTTCCCGTGGTATGGTCGCCTGCTTGCTTCACAGTTTTGCACCACTCTCAACATTCCCTATTAAACGGTAGACACAGATGGTGCACGAATAGTTATGCCAGTAGGCTATCAATGCGCGAAAGACGTTGAAACCAGTATCAGTACAACTCCTGTTCCCTAGATGGCATACGTCGTTATCGGATCAAAATCGATGTCATCTTTCATGGTGCACAAATTTTTTCCGGTAGTCTATCATGTGCGCCTTTGGTAGCACATACAACATCCAGTCTGTATTCAGCTCGGCGCAATACATCAACTGTGGTTGCAGCAACCATTCGAGTCTTTAAATCGTTGACATAGGTTACAGGAGTTGTGTGGACTCTGTCTTTGACATATCCTATAGAAAAATGCCCATCGGTCCAATGTCAGGAGACATAGGAGGCTAGGGACTTGGACCACTACCTGCCAACCCAGCAATCTGGCAACACCCGATCTAAAAATGTCGCACAGCCTGAGCCCAATGTGCCGGTGGGCCATTTTGTTGGAAAACGACCGTGTCTTGGCCGTCAGACAGTTGTGGTAACACAAACAGGTCCAATATATCAAGGTACTTATTAGAATTAACCGTTTTTTTCCTGAGAAAAAAAAAGATGCCACAATGTGATCAACCACAAAAACCACCACATATTCTCTTCCGGACTGACACGTACTTCTTTCGTCACAGTATGCGTGGTGCCCCAGATGCTAACATTGCGTTCGTTTACTTCACCACACATGTGGACTGTTGTTGCGTCAGAAAAAAATTGTTCAATAATGGTTCAAATAGCTCTGAACACTATGGGACTTAACTTCTGAGGTCATCAGTCCCCTAGAACTTAGAACTACTTAAACCAAACTAACCTAAGGACATCACACACATCCATGCCCGAGGCAGGATTCGAATCTGCGACGTAGTAGCAGCGCGGTTCCGGACTGAAGCGCCTAGAACCGCTCGACCACAGCGGCCAGCGCGTCAGAAATTGTTTGGTTGTTCAGAACGTTTTCATCCTCCTCTAAACAGCGAAGAACGTCCACAGCGAATTGTATACGTTGTGAACTGTCGTCTGGTTTCATTGCGCGCAATAGTTGCAATCCATATGGATACGTCTTTTAACTTTCCCAAGGACACGGTGCACGGTCAGTCTAGGAATTTGCAGCTTCTGCGACGCCCTCCGAAAAGATTTCTGCGGTAGACGTTGAAAAGCCAGCTGTATTCGTTCTGTGTGGGCTTCTCTTGTTCCAGGCCATCCAGTGTGACGCTTCACATCAACGTTTCCTGTCTGTACAAAATTACTGTATCACCAGCGTTTCGACGTCAGCGAGGGTGGGTACTTCTTATACCGTGTTTGGAAGCTCATTTGAACCCGTGTGTCCGGTTTAGTCTGAATAAACTATTCCACACGCTGAGCCTTTTGTTGAACCGTTACCATTAGGCTTCACTCACGAAAACCTAGAACACTCGCACAGACAATATTTTGTAAGTTTGTCTGTCACGTAAGCCAAACCTGGGGTAAATGTCTGAATTAGTTTTGACGCTGTAACACACTAAGCTTGTAGCAAAGTTTTCGAGACACCACGTATATAAATAACACGTAATAAAGTTCGCTGAATTCTACTGTCATTTGTTTTGCGACATTTTCTCCTCACCTTGAAAATAATAAGAGAATAGGATTTGAATCATGATGAATTGAAGTTCCTGCTTTAAAATTTTGCTTTACTTGTCTCTTGTTCGTTGTCTATTACTACTCGTTCTCGTTGTTATCTGAAGAGATGATGTCCGTACTTGCAACCGATACCAAGGATTTACATACGTATATGCATATAACTAAACGAAAAGTTACAGGCTTATCTTTTAACCTTCCGCAGTTGATTAAAATTTTTCTGTATTATCACATTCAAACGACACGAGGTGCATCACACAACATATAATATAAATATATCGCCGACCGGTGTGGCCAAGCGGTTCTAGGCGCTTCAGTCTGGAACTGCGCAACCGCTACGGTCGCAGGTTCGAATCCTGCCTCGGGCATGGATGAGTATGATGTCCTTAGGTTAGTTAGGTTTAAGTAGTTCTAAGTTCTAGGGAACTGCTGACCTCAGATGTTAAGTCCCATAGTGCTCAGAGCCATTTGAACCATTATGAATATATCAACACAATAATCCAACAACCATCAGAATCCTACACACCAAACATACTATATCTAAGGGTAGTAATTATAACGTTGACGAAGTACTACATTCCTACTGAAGCGTATGTTGGTGGTTTGTAAACGTTAAAATAATGAGGAACGATAGTACTGATTCCAAATGGAATTCTATAAACTAAAAATTAAAAAAAAAGGAAATTTAAAAAAAGACAAAATTCGCGGAATATTGTGAACCAGCACCATACGGAGCAGGTGCAAGCTACATACATACTTTGCACTGATACAGGTATACGGACATGAAAGCTGAGGATCTGTTAGATGATGATCGTTTTTGTTTTCGAAAAGATAAGGGCACCACAGATGAAGTTTTGACGTTGTGATTGATAATGGAAATAAAACGCAAGAAAAATCAAAAGACATTCATAGGATTTGTCGACCTGAAACAAAGCGTTCAGTATCTAAAACGGCGCAAGAATTCAAAATTTCGAGAAGCTATAGGGAAAGATAGATAAAATACAATATGTACAAGAATAAAGAAGAAAGAACGAGAATGTAAGACCAAGAGCGAAATGCTCGAATGGATTAAAGATAGTGTAACATAGGGATGTAGTCTTTTGTTCCTATTTTTCAATTTATACAGTGATGCTGCAATGAGGGTAATAAAAGAATGGTTCAAGATTGGGTTTAAATCCAGCGTGGAAGGATGTAAATGATAAGATTTCCTGATGACATTGCTATCCTCGGTGAAAGTGAAGAGCTGCACAACATATTTAATGGAATGAACAAACGGATCAGTACAGAATATGGATTAACATTCAGATGAAGAAAGAAGCAGCTGAAATGAGACTATCGATAAACTTAACATCGAAACTGGGAGACACGGAGTAGACGAAATTAAGAAATTCTGCTACTTTAGAAGTAACATAAGAGATGACAGTCGAAGCAAGGAGGACATGAGAAGGGGATTAGCACAGGCAACGATGTCATTCCTGGTCAAGAGAATAGTATTGGTATCAAACAACGACTTCATCTCAAGAAGAAATTCCTGAGAAATCTCGTCTGGAGCAAAATATTGTATGGTAGTAAACCATGGCCTGTGAGAAATCACGAACAGAGAGAATCTAAGAGTTTAAGATGTGGTGTTACAGAAGGATGTTGAGAAATAGATGGCTTGATAAATAGTAGTTAGGTTGTCTGCAAAATCGGTGGGGAAAGATACAATTGCAAAACAATGAGAAGAAGTTACAAAATGATAGATGTGTCAAAACGTCAGGGAATAACGCCCATGATACAGTATGTGATCAAAAGTATCCGGCCACCCCCAAAAAACTTACGTTTTTCATATTAGGTGCACTGTGCTGCCGCCTACTGCCAGATACTCCATATCAGCGACCTCAGTGGTCATTAGACATCGTGAGAAAGCAGAAGGTGATCAGGTGGTTGGGTGTCACTTGAGTCGTACGTCTGTACGCGAGATTTCCACACTCCTAAACATCCCTAGGTCCACTGTTTCCGATGTGATAGTGAAGTGGAAACATGAAGGGCACGTACTGCACAAAAGCGTTCAGGCCGATCTCGTCTGTTGACTGACAGATATCGCCGACAGTTGAAGAGGGTCGTGGTGTGTAACAGGCAGATATCTACCTAGACCATCACACAGAAATTCCAAACTGCATGAGGAACCACTGCAGGTACTATGGCAGTTAGGCGGGAGGTGAGAAAACTTGGATTTCATAGTCGAGCGGCTGCTCGTAAGCCACACATCACGCCGGTAAATGCCAAACGACGCCTCGCTTGGTGTAAGGAGCGTAAAAATTGGACCATTGAACAGTGGAAAAACGTTGAGTGGAATGACGAATCACGGTACACAATGTGGCGATTCGATGGCAAAGTGTGGGTATGGCGAATGCCTGGTGATCGTCATCTGCCAGCTTATGTAGTGCCAACAGTGAAATTGGGAGGCGGTGGTGTTATGATGTGGTCGTGTTTTTCATGGAGGGTGCTTGCACCCCTTGTTGTTTTGTGTGGCGCTATCACAGCGGAAGCCTACATTGATGTTTTAAGCACCGTCTTGCTTCCCATGTTGGAGAGCAATTCGGGGATGGTGGTTGCATCTTTCAACACGATCGAGCTCCCGCTCATAATGCACCGCCTGTGGCGGAGTGGTTACACTACAATAACGTCCCTGTAATGTACTGGCCTGCACAGAGTCCTGACCTGAATCCTATAGAACACCGACTTCGTGCCAGGCCTTATTGACCGACATCGATACCTCTCCTCAGTGCAGCACTCCGTGAAGAATGGGCTGCCATTCGCAAAGAAACCTTCCAGCACCTGACTGAACGTATGCCTGCGAGAGTGGAAGTTGTCATCAAGGTTAAGCGTGGGCCAATACCATACTGAATTCCAGCATTACCGATGGAGGGCGCCACGAACTTGTAAGTCATTTTCAGCCAGGTGTCCGGATACTTTGGTCACATAGTGTAATAGAGGGTCCGGCAGAGGGTAAAAACTGTAGGGGATGACAGAGATTGGAATAAATTAAAAAAATAGCGCAGGATGTAGTGTCCAATTGCCACTCTGAGGGGATAAGAGGAGAGGAATTCACACCTGGTCAAATGTAACAGGCCATGAAACAGATGACTGAAAAAAAAGAAAAATATCATCAGTGAGTGGTATTTACACACTTGGTGCGAATATAATTTCATATATAATTTTAGGTATCATCAGTCCACTTGTTTAATATTGCGCAACACGACTACCTCTTCATCTCCGAGTAGCACAAGCTACGTCCCCAATCACTTGTTGAATATCTTCCGATCTCCGTCTCCCCCTACAGTTTTGTGACAGGAGTGTTAGTGAGGCTCTGGAAGGCACCGACAGTTATATGGAGCCATTCCGACTCCACTGCCGTGGCCAGCTGCTCCAGGTTTATCGGTTGAATATTCAGGGCGTGTACTGCCCTAGCGAGGTGGTCCCATAGACTCTAGATAGGAATTAAATCTGTTGGTCGCCAGTGGACTGCCTTAATCTCATACCGGTGCTCTTAGAAGCACTCATGTACACTGCGGGATTCGTGACACGTTGCGTTGTCCTGCTGATAACTGCCAACGTGCGGAGGAAAAACTAACTGTGTGTAGGGGTGGAGATGGTCACCAACGATAGATGCATACTTGAGTTGATCCATTGCGCATTCCAGAGTGACTGAGATCGCTCAGGGAATGCCATGAAAACATTCCCCAGATCAAACGCTCCCTCCCAGGCCAGCACCCTTCCGGTGGTTGCTGCAGAGTGCTTGCTTTCAGACGCTTCACGCCGTGCAAGTCAACGGCCATCTGACCGATGGAGCATAGACTGTGACTCATCTGAAAACTGGACCGTGGAATACCTTAGACCTTTCCAAACATTTCTTGCAATGAAGTCAAAGTTTAGTGATTATTTTAAGTAACCCTGCGTATGGCTGGTAAAGGCGCAACTACTCTGTCACTTCACTAATTGCCAGTGCTCTTTTGCTTTGATACTATTAGTTTCCACATTTAGGGAAGTGCGTGGTACAGTGAGATAAATCGCAATAAAACTCTTTTCTGCTAGACATGTGAGCCAAATATCAATGTCAACAACATCCTCTATCTTGTCAGATCCGCTGGCAATCAGACTTTTTCTCAAACAAGTCAGAAATAGTATAAGTTTGAGAAAAATCAAACGGTTCAAATGGCTCTGAGCACATGGGACTTAACATCTGAGGTCATCAGTCCCCTAGGACTTAGAACTACTTATACGTAACTAACCTAAGGACATCACACACATCCATGCCCCAGGCAGGATTCGAAACTGCGACCATAGCGGTCGCGCGGTTCCGGACTGAAGTGCCTAGAATCACTCTGTCACAACGGCCGGCTAACTTTGACAAACGCGTCATACAATGCCGCAAAAGGCCAACTATTTGACAAAACTAGTGAAGTTTGACAACTGTTTGATCATTTACAGGAGTCTTTAAGATGCATTAGACGTAAGCCTCATTATTTCTACGTAGGTACAGCAACTTACATCGATTTGAATCTGCCTACCGTTGGCTAGCCAAGGTCTTCTTGACACACTCACACTTGCCTCAGAAGTAAAACTGACAATTAATAATTTTTTTTCTCCCAAGTTCGATTCGGCATGTCATCATTAGTTACCTGATTTACCCATCGAATCCTTAGCATTCTTCTGCAGTTCCACATTTCAAAAACTTCAGTTCTCTTCTTGTCGGAATTGTTTATTCTCTACGTTTCGCTAACAAACAAGACTACCCTCCAGGCAAATATCCGGAAAAAAACACTTCGTAACACTTAAATTTAGTTTCAATGTTAACAAATTTCTCTTCTTCAGAAAAAGTCTTCATGCTTTGTCCTCAGCGTTAGAATAATAAAGACATCATCAAATGTTAAAGTTTAATTTCCTCTCCATGAAATTCAATTTTCCTTTCAGAATCTCTCCTTGGTTTCTTTTACTGCTTGCTCATTGCACAGCTTGAATAAAATGTGGGATAGGCTACAACACGGTTTCACTCCCTTCCCAAGTACTGCCCGCCTGCTTTCAGGTCTTACGAGTCTTATAACTGCAGTCTGGTTTGTGTATAATTTGTGGACAACCTTCCAAACGCTGTATTGCATCCCTTTTACCTTCAGAATTTCAAAGAATGTACACCAGTGAACACTTAAAAGTTTTCTCTAAAAGTACAGATGCTTTATACGTAGATCTATTTTTCTTCAGTTTATCTTGTAAGGTCAGTATTGCGCAGCGTGTTCTGAGATTGCATCTGAACACGAACTATTTTTCCTCAACATATTTTAACAGTCTTTCCGTTTTTCTGTGAATATTTTGTGATGGTATTTTGCAACCGCGCTTATCAAACTGATGGATCGGTGATATTCACATCTGTCAGCATCTCCCTTCTTTGAAAATCGAATTATTACTCATTTCTTGAAGAACTGACTGTACTTCGGCTATTTCATGTGCCTTGTATATCATATAGAATAGTTTTGCCCCAACGATTCCCTTTATTCTAAGTAATAATGATCTATTTCAGAGACCCTAATTCTTCTCACAATACCATATATCTCATCTCAGCTTCATTTACTTGCTCTTAGATCTTCATTATATTGTCTTGAGTTTCGCCTTTTTCATAAAGCACTTCACGTATTCCTTTCGCCTTTCACCCTTCCTTTCTTTGCTTAGTATTGGCGCGCCCTTTGAGCTTTTGATAAGCATGAAGTTGCTTTCATTTTCTCCAAAGGTTTCTTTCATTTTCCTACTGGCGGCATCACTCTTTCCCTTGTCATGATTTCTTCTACCGACACAGAACACTGCTGCTGAGACTCAAAATCTCCAAGATTCGCGATCTTTTACGCAGGCTCGAAATTTATAGCGGACTTCAATGCGAGATGCTTATAATAGTTTCCACAAGGTAACTTTGTTTCGGAAACTCTCAGAAAAATGGTTCAAATGGCTCTGAGCACTATGGGACTTAACTTCTGAGGTCCTCAGTCCGCTAGAACCTAGAACTACTTAAAGCTAACTAAACTAAGGACATCACACACATCCATGCCCGAGGATTCGAACCTGCAACGGTAGCGGTCGCGCGGTTCCAGACTGTAGCGCCTAGAACCGCTCGGCCACACCGGCCGGCAACTGTCAGAAGATCCAAAGAAATTCTGGTCGTACATAAAGTGTGGTAGCGGCAAGACGCCGCCAGTGCCGTCTCTGCGCAATAGCATTGGAAGTATTATCGGTGACAGTGCTGCTAAGGCAGAGTTACTAAACACAGCTTTCCGAAACTTCTTCACAAAAAAAAACGAAGTAAATATTTCAGAATTCGATTCAAGAACAGCTGCCAACATGAGTAACTTATAAGTAGATGTCCTTGAAGTAGTGACGCAACCTAAATCACTTGATAAAAGCAAATCTTCCGGTCCACACTCTACACCAATTACGTTCCTTTCAGAGTATACTGAGGCAATAGCTTTATACTTAGCAATCATATATAACCTCTCGCTTGACGGAAGATCCGTACCCAAAGACTGAAAAGTTGCTCGGGTCACAGCAATATTCAAGAAAGTCAACCGGAGTAATCCACTAAATTACAGGCCTACATCATTAACGTCGATATTCAGCAGATTTTGGAACATATACTGTGTTCGATCATTATGAGTTACCTCGAAGAGAACGGTCTATTGACACAGGAGGATTTCGTTAAACACGATAAAGCAGTCAAATCTAAAGACCGTAAATTCAACTAAACGCATAGGATTTACAATTACGAACAACTTAAATTGGGAAGAACGTACAGTAAATGTTGCAGGTAAGGCGAACCAAAGATTTCGATTTACTGGCAGAACACTTAGAAGATGCAACAGCTCGTATGTCCTCTTTCGGAGTACTGCTGCGTGGTGTGTTATCCTTAGCAGACAGGATTAACGGAAAAAGTTCAAAGAAGAGTAGCAGGTTTTATACTATCGAGAAATAAGGGAGAGAGTGTCACTGACATGATACGGGATTTGAGGTGAACATCATTAAAATAAAGGCCTTTCTCATTGCGGCCGGATCTTCTCACGACATTTCACTCACCAACTTCCCCCCCCCAATGCGAAAATATTTTGTTGACGCAGACTTACACAGGGAGAAACGATCATCATAATAAAATAGAAAACAGAACTCGCACGGAAAGATATACTGTTCGTTTTTCTCCGTGTGATGTTCGAGAGTACAGTAATAGAGAATTATTGTGAAGATGGTTCTATGTACAGGCATTTAAGTGTCATTTGCAGAGTATCCATGTAGAAGTAGGTGTAGATGTAGATTTCTCGTCTAGACATTCTGCTTAGCCATTTCCACTTTCTGTCAACAGAATTCTTCCCTTTTCTTTCTTCAGATCTTGTATTTCTATATTTAGTTCTTTCCGAAAAAAATGTGTGTTAACTAAGGATTTCTACTGGGCCTGGTCGTTTTCCCTATTTGATCCTCTGGAACCATCATTATTTCATCTTTCATGAGAATGCGTTTGTATTGTATTGTACTGTATTTCTTTCCCCCGCTTCAGACAGCCGGCCGCGGTGGCCGTGCGGTTCTGGCGCTGCAGTCCGGAACCGCGGGACTGCTACGGTCGCAGGTTCGAATACTGACTCGGGCATGGGGGTGTGTGATGTCCTTAGGTTAGTTAGGTTTAAGTAGTTCTAAGTTCTAGGGGACTTATGACCTAAGATGTTGAGTCCCATAGTGCTCAGAGCCATTTTGCTTCAGATAGTCGCTGCCTAACGACCAATGGTTCTTACAATTTATCCAGGTCCAATCCCCTCAGATTAGTAAATCTCTGAAGTTTCTTCCGCTTACATCTGCAATTCAAATCCAATGAATTGTGGTTAGAGTCTCTATCTGCCCCTGGAAAGGTTTTGTAGCTTAAAATCTGATCCCGAACTCTCTGCCATATCAATGTATAAACTATTTTAAACTTTCCGGTGTCCCTAGGTCTCTTTTACCTCGCAATGCAATCATACGATCTCTTCATGATTTGTGGAGTCAGTGGGCGTACGATTTTGTGCTACCATAGTGGGCGTTGGCATTGTGTATGTCTTGCCACAATAGTACACTCTAAGAAAAAGAAAATAAAACGACACACCTCAAAGGAATTATCGCAATGGACGGAAATCGGTAGATGTTATGCACATGTACATAAAAACAAATGATTCCAACTTCAGTAAATTTGGATTATTTACACAAGAGATAGAGCTTCACAGATTGAGCAACTCAATAACGCGTTGCTCCACCTATGTCCTTATGCAAACTTTTATTCGGCTTGGCGTTGACAAACAGAGTTGTTGAGTGTCCTGACGAGCAATATTGTGCCAGATTCTGTACAATTGGCCTGTTATATCGTCGAAACCCCGAGTTGATTGGAGGACACTGTACGTAATGCTTCAAACGTTCTCAACGGAAGAGAGATCTGGAGAACTTGCTGGGCAAGCCAGGGTTTGGGAAGCACGAAGAGAAACGGCAGAGGCTCTCGTCGTGTGCAGGCGGGTATTATTTTGCTGAAATATAGGCCCAGGATGGCTTGCCATGAATCGGAAGAAAACTGGGCGTAGAATAGGTCGACGTACTGATGTGCTGTAAGGGTACAGTGGATGACAGCCAAATGGATCCTGCTATGAAAAGAAAAGTCGCCCTACACCATCACTTCTGCTTGTCGGGCCGTACAGCGAGCGACAATCAGGTTGTTATCCCACCGCTGTCTGGTGCATCTCCAGACACTTCTTCGCTGTCGCCGGAGTTCAGTTCGACTGTGAACCATTCTGCTCGAGTCAACAAGATTTCAGGCCGAAAAGATGTGAATTAAATGTTTTACCAGCTTCAGTCTTCGAACCTTGGTCTCCTGGTTGATAGGCGAATGCACATGGTGCCACCGCTGCACTGTTTACCCTGGAACGTCTCCACCTCCATCTTTTAACTCATAGCGGTGGGAGTGTGTGGAAAAGCAATGGAGGTGCTACGGCAATAAAGGAGCACATACTGTGACGTACAGTGCGTAACCAGCCACTAAGAAAGCTTACGTGAAGTTCTGTTCTTACTGCAACAATTGCAACTATATCTAGCAGTAACTTAACCATAATTTTTATTAAAAAATTGCAGTGCGTTGTGTAAACGGAAAGCATGTAGCGATCTCATTAATTGAATTAGTGGCAACGTAAAATGGACACTGCTAACGATGACCGCGTGGTCGAGCAGAACCAAGACAGCTACCAGAGTGACTGGCCTCACACAGCACCACAGTTCAAAATGAAATCACACGGCTAGCGTCTGATTGGCCGCTGCAAACCAAAGAGCCTCCTATGAGATAAGTCAAGCGTCTGGTTACCTATGACATCAAAGAGTTATAAGAAACAGTGCACCACTGTTACTAGTGTGCCCCTCTGGCAGAGGAACTAGTCGAGGCAAAAAGTACACATGTGTCACTGTATCAACATAACAAGGCCACTCTAATTTATGGAGGGAGTTCATGAAATGTCAATTTTCAGTTTTTTGATTTATTAGTAGAACTCACGGACAACAAGAACGTTAGAGTGATGAAATCGCATCCGAAACGACTGAAAAATAATTATATGTGTGACGCGACCTTCCCGTCACGCCCACTGTCTGAAGCAACACTTCAATATCTGCTGGCTCGGAGGCTTTACAATGAGCGGCTTCCAAATTGTGTCATTGATGTTGTGATGTCGTAAAGCCCACATACAGGTATTCTGACCGGTCCTGAACTTCTACAAAAATGTATGCCCGACAATACCCTGAAGCCAAATGAATCTGTAAATTCAGTCTTATGGAAACATTGCCCTAAAATCACATTTTGATCCGGTACAGTCGTCAAAATTTCAACTAATGGAGCAATTCTCGTATGTAATGATGAGAACGTAGGGAGGATGAAACTATTAGAGAGAATGGGCTTAGAGACAAGACATTTCGCTCAAGGCATCTTGAGAAAAATTGATTTACAGCGCCTCTCTTCAGATGAAAAATCAGTTGAAGAGCTGATAAAGGAAAGAAGGTAGAGAACAAGAAACTAAAAGTGCATCCTTAAAGGCAAAGAGTACCTTGAGTACAAATACTGGGCCTTCTGAAGGGATTATATAGGAGAAAACGTTAGGTTCAACTTTAAATTGCATTTACGGAAAATTATGTTTTTTAGCGTTGTATACCTTTCTCTCAGATTCTATGAAGGCTATAATGATGAAGTTTTGTACACTTATTTCTACAAACCCAATAAATATTTTCTCAAAAGTAAGCGTTGAAATTCTGAGTATAAGCTGAGATATTGCGCAAAGTGCTTGGAATTTTGTATGAATTTTATGCTGAACTTACAGAATTACAATTTTAAAAAATATTAAAATTCTTCTATTCGATATATTCAACGAAGCTCATGAGAAAAGCGTACTACACGCAAAGAGATTAAGCAAAATTTTGTAGAAATCTCTTTGAATAGTTTCTCAGAAAAAGGTACACATTATTATCTGAAAATAAAATTCTTTAAAAAAGTTAAATATGTGTAACCCAAAGAACTTAACAGTAACTGTGTGACAGTATTTTCATGTAAAGCGTGATACAAAATTCCATTGCCCTACCTTCAAAATTGTGGATTTGGTGCATCTTCTAAATCGTGTGTGTTTTTCATGAATGTCCCTCTTAATGTTATATGATCAGTTTAGTCAATGATCCAGAGATGCCTCTGAAATTATTAAACGGCTGCTGGCCCTGTTCAGCGATTATAGGTTGTCCTGTCCTCTCACCGATACCTCTCTAACGTGGTATATATCAGCTGAGTCATGCAAGCCATCACATCGTGCCAAGGTAAGTGCTTCGTGGGGCTTTCATCCTACTAACACTGTTTAATGCCTTTCATAGATTAATAAAGGCATTGTAAATACCTCTACTCAATTTCAGCGTCCTTTGTAGTAAGCTACTAAGTTCTAGGATGACTTCTCTTTTTGGTTTGAAACTAAACTGATGTTTATCAAATTCTAATTCTGACTGGCATTTTATTCAATGTATTTTTAATTATGAGTGTTTTTTTCTGCATAGGAAAACATGTTTATCATTCTGTACTGGACCTGCCTCTTACATCCTCATTTCTATTAATGAATATGAAGCTACGTTGTGCAAAGTCATCTGGAAGACTGCCATAATTACGTCAACAGTTTATGATTTTGAGGAGTTCATCTTTCGTTTCTTCTCAATTTTGTCAGAGCACATCTGAAAACTCATCTCTACGTGTAGCTGTCTGTAGTCCTAGTATTTGCAGCGATGCTTCAGATGCAGTTTCCATAACTGGAAGACATTTTTTTCCTTGAAATTGAATTCAGTCACTAATATTTCATGATAGGAATTGAGAAAAATCTCGTAAGTGAAGAAATATAATTCACTCAAAAGTAATTACATTTTTCACTGAAGACAGTGGTTTGAACCTATTGTATGTGACTAACGACATGAGAGTTTCGTAAGACCCTAAGTGAATCAAAGAGACTCGAAAATTCCACTTCATTTCATGCATATAACTTCGCACAATGCCTGTGCAAATCTACAAAGTATCACGATAAATACATCAGAGGTTCAAGCCACGCAAGGAAAAATAAAATGATAGGTAAATTAGGCGAACAGTAATATTGTAAATCAGCTCTTGTTGGACCTACGCAGTCTTTCAAAAGTCGACAAATGTTATTGCTCACGAACACTGAAATGTGCTGCGACTCCTTTTTGTTGAAAGTAGAGGTTGCTACGGAAAATAAGTGGTACTATGTTCTGCAGTCTGTAACTAAAGTATCTACAATTAATTGTATGCTGAACCACTTTAAGGTGGTGGCAGTAGTACAGGCCAGCTATTCCAACAAAAATGTTTACCGAAAACTTCTGTTGATGAAACCTAACAGTTATCACAAGTGAGTTCCGTATATTAATCACTGTGCTCACTCAACAAAACCTATAGCGTACTTCCGTTGAGCTAGTATCATGAAATTTGGCAAGAAGCAATGTTTCACATACAATCAAAGAATTGTAATTACATCACACGAAAAAATATTACTTTTCTCACTGGCTATCTGACTTCAAAATTAAAATTAAAACATTTTCCAAAGTCCTGGAATTCACTGGGCCGATATCTTTCCAGCATCCATGTCGACAAAAGGCAAAAATCGTCGAGATTCTCAATTTCCAGGATAGATGAACTGTCTATCGTAATTAAATTTGTATGGAAGCCTCAGTGCGTGTGTCCTACTTGCATGTGGTCACCTTTTTTTTCTTTTAGGTCGAATGACAGCCTACATTTCCTTCACTTATTAGAAGACCGGACTATCCATGAAGCAGTTTTCAAGTTTTGCCTCGTTATGTCTGAGACATTACTGTGGTGTTAAGGTTCTAATATCTACACCACAATGATCTATAAAAAACCAATATTATATCAAAATATCTGTGACGGCATCTATGGCCACTGAGCATAAACATATGTTCTCTGTAGGTCATCCTAAAAAGTCATAGGAGATCTTCACAATTTCGTTTGTAGTACCACAGTTCTTCTAATGCTAATATGACTGCTGAACAGTTTATTTTATTTCTATAAAAGATCAGTTGCCACATCCTGGGTCCGTTCTTCATCAGTGGCGAGGAATACTCTCTTTAGTTCATCTGGGAAAAAATTTGAGATGGTCCCAAAAAAAAAAAAAAAGAAAAAGAAAAAGGGGGCCAAAACTGGCATATGCTGCAACACTAGTGCAATGCTAGTGTGTTTAACAACACTGTAGATTTCGTCCTTTCATACCGCCACCTAGTGTCCCTGGCATGTGTCTTGCGTGATGCACCTGCGGTCGGCCTTGAAATACTGCCAATATGATCCAGCATGTCCTGACCTGTTAGAGTCGTCTATGTTGGACGTTGTGACTCAGCTAGCGTACAGACGTGACTCAGGTAATACTAGCGTCAGGTCTGTTGTGCCAGAGGTCCCACTCACGTACCGACAAGGATAGTCCATCAGCTCCAAATAGATACTTGGCATGGTGTGCGGTGGCGTATGCCAGTCATCATCTCCGCCTTCTATCGTATTACTTTACCAACCACTTGACGCTTCAGGAATTTGGTGACTACATTTGTGTACTTCTCCACTCATGGTCGTGTTACACCATGCATCCTTTGTCATTCTAATGGCACTATGTGCCATTCTGAAATCATTAATATATGGAATAGTGATTCTATTATCTGTGCCGTATGATGAGTGTTTACTATGCATTAGAAACCAAAATAGTCTGTAGAGCCTAAGAATATGTGGATACTGGGCTGTCTCAAGAAATGCAGAAGTGAACAAT
Organism: Schistocerca americana; assembly: GCF_021461395.2. NCBI lineage: Eukaryota > Metazoa > Arthropoda > Insecta > Orthoptera > Acrididae > Schistocerca > Schistocerca americana. Next base: position 243,862,397 of record NC_060119.1, on the reverse strand, counting down.
GCTGGCTATCAGGTGGGCCATATAATGTTCTTCAGAGGAAGCCCTCCAGCCGTAGAAAGCACAAATGCACCTTCTACGTCGCATGAGAAGCAGACGCCATTTTGCGCTGTGCTTTGTTTCCTACTTTTTGGGGGCGGTAAGTACCTGTGAGATGATTTGTGCGCTCGCTTCTCTGGGCTTGGGAACATTGCCCATTGGTTCATACAGAAAGAAATTCCTAGGTTGGAGATATAAATTCGTTATTAAACTTACCACGGGACAGAACCTATGGAGCTAGCTGTCCAACTGGCAGACGAAGTTGCACAAAATTGTAACCGAATTCTAGAGAGGAGAAGCAGAAAAGTCTCAGGGTCGATTACGTGGTTATGCACTCTTGGAGTGAAGTTGTTGTGGCCTTGGCTTTCATTAAGGACTTTTTCTGGTGGCTCCAGACTTAGAAAATTTCCCGCCTATGAGATATGGAAGGGGGTGGGGGGACACCGGAGATGAGGGACACAAGGTTGTCCCACAATGACGTTTGAGGCTCGTCGTGGTAACGCACGTCTTGCAGCTATAGTCTCCATATCACAAATGCTAAGATGTACGTGCGGCCCGCAGTTACGAGATTATGATCAATTTTAGGCGTGATCGGACCATGATCATATTCAATCTGTAAACGTCATTCCCTACATGAAAATGTTCACATGGTTTTCCAGTGGTTCATTGGGTTTAGTAAGGTGTCTGGTTTAGATCAATTGATTTAATGTTGTTGTTGTGGTCTTCAGTCCTGAGACTGGTTTGATGCAGCTCTCCATGCTACTCTATCCTGTGCAAGCTTTTCCATCTCCCACTACCTACTGCAACCTACATCCTTCTGAATCTGCTTAGTGTATTCATCTCTTGGTCTCCCTCTACGATTTTTACCCTCCACGCTGCCCTCCAATACTAAATTGGTGATCCCTTGATGCCTCAGAACATGTCCTACCAACCGATCCCTTCTTCTGGTCAAGTTGTGCCACAAACTTCTCTTCTCCCCAATCCTATTCAATACTTCCTCATTAGTTATGTGATCTACCCATCTAATCTTCAGCATTAATAGTATTAATTAATTGCTCATGTGTTATGTTCTTATTATTCTGTCAGACTTGGTGGTACGAAATTTCTTTACCTTGTTGACCCCATGTGAACACGTGCAGAGAAGAAAACGTTGGAATTACACTGGACTTTGAATTTAATTTACGAGCTTAGGAATTCGATAACACTTCATGTTACGTATGGCAAATGTCCCGACACCAAAACCCAGTTGGCCACAGCTCGTGGTCTAGTGAGTAGCGTTGCTACCTCTGGATCACGGGGTCTCGGGTTCGATTCCCAGCCGGATTGTGGATTTTCTCTGCCCGGAGACTGGGTGTTTATGTTGTCCTCATCATTTCATCATCATCCCCAGCATTCGTGAGAGTGGCTTGAGTGGATTGTGCAAAAAATTGGACTGTAAAAAAATTGGGACTTTGTACGGGCGCTGATGACCGCGCAGTTGAGCGCCCCACGAACCAAACGTCATCATGACACCATAACCCAGTTACTTGGGTCCATTTTGAAATTCTTCATATAATTTATTTCCACTGCCATTATTAGCGTTTCCATTGCGAGCTGACTGTCTAACATAAGTCCAGGCGGAACGAACACTTTTTATCGGACTACGGTTCAGAGCTCAATCGGTATCTTGGAAGGCATGAGAGCCGAATAATAGCTAATGAGATATAATTTATGTACCAAACGGCAAGGTGCACAAAGTGAAAGAGAAAAAAAAGAAAGGATTAACATGAAATTGGACTGCTGCCAACATGGGAATACTGTACGTATCAGTATCAAGACAAATGAGTACATTTCGACCAGATGATCGAAACAAGACTCCCATCAGTAGTTTTAAAACTACAGCCCTAACAGCAGAAGAGCTTTAGTACGTTCCATAGAGAGATGGAAGGAAACATTAGATTTAAAATCATATCAGACTTTCTTGGATTAAAATAAGATCAGCATGTTGATGATGATGATGATGGAAATGATGACAAAGTGTTTATGCACCAGAAGATTTCTGACACGCCATATATTGGCATTCTGTGCATGTGCTGCATTCTCAAGACACAGTACAGTATGTGACGGAGGGTACATAGCGTGTCAGCATTACCGTCTCTTTTGCTGTTCCAAAGCGGACTGAGGGCAGGATGACAGACTATCGGTACCTTTCTGTCGTTGAAAAGTAAGTAGGCTGATAAAGGAAGAAATAAAGTAACAAAACATGAATAAAGTCCATGGTAGACTTTTATCAGAGGAATGTTTTAGTTGGGCGATGCAGTTGGCCCATCATGGAGCAGTTAACTTGTTGCTGGAAGGGTTATAGAGGATACTGAGTTTAGTAGTTAAATAGATATGAAAAGATCAGTACAGGACAGGGGAAAATGGAAGACAGTATCAAATAGGTCAAAGCACTGTTGACTAAAAGTAAAAGCTTTCTGTATAAACTGGAATTTCTATAATTTCGCCATTATAGTTATTACGTGTCAGATTACATTCAAAGTTGAAAGAAAGGGTGACTAAACAGGAATGAAAAAAATGTTGCTTCCTCGTATGGTAGTTTAGAGCTAGAAGGTGCATACGTGATGACGATTGGTTAGTAAACTTTGTTTCGGGAAGAACTAAGAAACTTATTGACTCATTTGACTCGTCGTTTCTGTGATTTTCAAGAGCAGCTTCTCCCGTAATTGTAGTATGGTCTATCATTTCAGTTTCCTGAACATTTTTATAATGCCGTCGCCATGACTATGCAAGTCCGTTAATGTTCGCACGGCACTTCTCAGACTTTTCTATATCTCTTTCCTTCATCTAGTATGGCAGTGGTTCGAGACTGACAAATAACACCCAAGATTTGGTTAGAGGTTTTGTAAGCAACTTTTAGATATGTTTAGGGCAAGCCAAGAAACTTTTATTGAATGCTACGCTACACTTTAAAGTGACACAGACTCATGACAGAGAGCCGTCTCGTAGTTGCAACCACATCGGATAGGTGTCTGTGGAAAGGCCAGACTAACCCGTGGTTAACTTCTAAGTTGATGCAGGGGTAACAGTCTGGATGGTCGACGGATCCAGCGCTCTAACATGGCGAGCATGTCCATGATACGTTGATGCTGTGAGTAACTGAACGCAAGAGGGTAACAGGGTTGGGAGGTTGAAGAATTGTGAAGGAAAATGAATAGGTAATGAGAATTAGGTATACGCAGTAGCAGGAAGAACAGAACTTCTGGTCTGCTGAGTACAGAGCTACAAATACAAAATCAAATAGAGGTATTGCACGAGTGGATCTAACAATGAATAACAAAATAGGAATGTGAGTGAGCTAGTATGAACAGCGTGGTGAATGCATTATCGTAGTCAAGCAGCTACAAAATCAACACAACTACAGTAGAACTAAGAGACCATGGAATGAGGGAGAGAAATGAAAGAGGAAGCCACCTCGTAGAATTTTGCTCAGAGCGTAGTTTAATCACTGCCAACACTAGCCGTATAAGTGAAAGAGGTCTGGAGATACCGGAAGGATACTCAGAAATATTACATAATGTTCGGACAGAGATTTCTAAACCAGATATTAGCGTTTTTAGGAGCAAATGTGGACAGTGATCGTTATTTATTGGCTATGAAATGCCGATTAAAACTAAAGAAATCGCGGAGTGATGACCGAGGTAAATTTAAAGAAACAGAGGTTCTAGAAAATGTGAAGCACAGCATTAGCAAACGCTTGACTGAAAAGCAGAAAATACAACAGAAGAAAATGGGTGGGTCTGAGAGATGAAATAGTGTCGGTAGCATGGGATTAGAGAGGTGAAAAGACAAGGCTCAGAAAAAAATGCTTGCATGACACACAATATATTAAATTCAATGATGAAACAAGGTTATATTAAAACGTAGCATAAGAACCAGGCTAAATGGAATGTAGGAGTATAAAAAAGAGATTGGCTGAAAATGCAAAATAGCAAAGTAGGATTGGCTGGAGGCTGTGCAAGCATGCAACACTATGGGAAATACAGATAAAGCCTATTGGAAAATTGATCTTTGGAGCAAAAAGAAGCAGTTATATGAATTCAAGAGCTGACGTGGAAAGCGGGTGCTACATAAATAAGGGAAGGCTGAAAGTTGGAAGGAATATATGAAACGCTTATACGAGAGAAATGAACTTGAATATAATGTTATAGAAGTAGAAGAGAAATTCAGTGAAGATGAAATGGGAGATACGAAACTGCGAGATGACTGTGACTGAGCACTAAAAGGTCTAAGTCGAAACAATATCCGTGAATGTAAGCGACATTACCTCATAATTATTGGGATGGTTCTGAGTATCAGCCATGAAAACCTATTCCGCATGATGTAGGAGATCTGTGAAACACAAGAAATACCTTCAGACTTAGCGAAGAACATAATAATACTAATTCCAAAGAAGGTAGGTGATGAGAGGTGTGAACATTACCGAATTATAAATTCATTAAGTCTCGCTTGCAAAATACGACAGATATTATTTACAGAAGAATAAGAACCTGGTAGGAGCCACCATCGTGGAATATCAATATGGTTTGCAGAGAAATGTAGGCATACATGGGAAATAATAATCTTAGGACTTACTGTAGAAGATAAGTTGAAGAAAGGTTAACTTTCATTTACGACACTTGTAGATTCAAAGAAAGTTTCCGAAAATGTTGACTGGAATATATTCTCTGAATTTCTGAAAGTTCCACGAATAAAATGCGTAGGCCAAAGGTCATTTACAGTTTGTGTAGAAAGCAGAGTGCAGTCATACGATCCAAAGGACGTGAAAGAGATTTAGAGAGGGAAGTTACTGTTACTCAATCTGTACATGGAGCACGAAATAAAGGGAACGAAGGTGAAATTTGGTAAGTGAATTAAAGTTCAAGGAACAGAAATAACATAATATGTGGTTTGCCAACAACATTGCAATCCTATCAGAAACAAAAAATTATTTTGTACAGTATTTGAATAGAATGAATACTAGCTTGAAATGACGTTATAGGATGAACGAAAACAGAAGTAAAACAAAGGTAATGGAATGAAGTCAAATTTCAGGTAAATCAGGCAATGCTGATGGAATTAGATTGTTGTATCTATTGCTATTTGGGCAGCTAAATAAGCGATGATGACTGAAGTAGAAAAGATATGAAATGCAGACTGGCAATTAAAGAGTTACACTTTTAGAAGGTATATGTGCGAACTGCAGCTATCACTACTAAATGCTTCTGGTGATTAACAAGATATACTGAAAGTTTCGACTTCACACTCAGAATGCCAGGGCACACATACCATGAATGAAAATCAAGAAACACCAATAGAGAAATGATACAAACATCAAACTATACATGTCCGATGACTTGTTTAGGTTATGAAGGAAAATTGGGCAAAATGATTATATCTACATAGCGGTACGGAAAAATACCAGCTGAATTAAAAGTCGGTGGTACAGTGCATGATGGAGGTGAATGAGTAATAACTGAACTAATTGTTTTCCACAATTTCCAGGAGCGATAGACAACTTAGCGTGATAGGTAGGCGAGCACATTGAGGCTGTTGAAAGTAATTTCTCTGCACAAATACAACACGGTATTTTCCTGAAGAAAACAATAAAAGTACTCAATAAAATACTGCCCATGGAGACATAGGGCGATGCTGTTTCTTAAGAAGGTGTTTCAGAAGCGATATGACTTACATAAACCATGCTTACAAGAGTTATGAGGGGACGAGACGGGACTGACCGTAAGCACATAGCATTCCCAAACTGTGTACTGTACATGCTGCGTTGGCTACTTGGGATGCTTCTTCCTTAAGCCATCAGAGTGCAGGTCACGCCACGACTGGATCCTCAATCAAGGTCCGGCGGCTCTGAGCCGCGCCTTTCCGCCCTGGTCCGGCCTGGCCCAGCCGCGTGGCGTCAGCCTCAGCGACCGGGACAGCGGCTCCCCAGGCGTCTGCACGGGAGAGGTGCCGGCCAGACAATGGCGCCGCCCATTAGCAGGCACAGAAAGCGCCGCCCCCACCGCCAACACCCTGCCGCCCCCACCGCCCCATTGTGCCGCCTCTCGGTCTGGCGACGCCCGTTGCTCCTAGCGGTCTACTTTCGCTAAATCACGTCGAAGGTCATTCATCGCATAGCAACATGCAAGGTGCCACATGCAGTCTCAAAACGTTTATTACTTATTTATTTACTAGCTAAGCGCTGCGATTATTAAGGCCATATAAACATGATCTTTACGGACTGTATGTTTCACCAAAAAACGATTCAAATAGCTGGAGGGCAAAGTTTTTGCGTTCTTAAGGAGAGATTTCCGTAGCAACTTTCATCTTCTAACAAATATTTCTTTATATCCAACCGAGAAGTGAAATACCAGTTTTATAAATTTAGCTTTAAAATTTTTTAACGTAAAGAAATGTTTTCTTAAAAATTTTCAACCCCTACTGCAATCCCTTCGGGCTTGAATTTCCAGAATCACTGAAACACGTATTTTTTTTGTGTCTAACGGACGAGTCAAATACAAGTCGTGATAGATGTAGCCTTAAAAATCCTTTAGCAGTTCTGTAGTAATTACTTTTTTTCAAAAAGCTTTCATCCACTGTTTTACCCACTTAATGGATGAATTTCCAAAAATGCTGAGACGCATGTTTTTTATTTTCTGAATGAGTAACCAAAAAACAGTTTTCGTATTTCTAGCTACAAAACTCCTTTAATAGCGGCATACATTCAAAAAGCTTTTCATCCCCTATTTCACCCCCTCTGGAGTGGAATTTCGGACAGCCCTTCCTAAAGGACTCCTGCAGTATAAGATCCACATCTACTTCAAACTTCAACTTTCCATCCTTAGTGGTTTGGGCTGGGTGATGCTGAGTCAGTGAATCAGCCTGACCCTATTTCAGCCCTGTGGGGGTTGAATTTCCAAAAACAGTGACGTGCTTATGTTTTATTTCTAACAGAAAAACCAAATACAAGTTTTCATAGATTTAGCTTCAAAAATGCTTGCACAATGAAATATTTCCATAAAAACTTCCATCTCCCTGTAATGTAATAAAATAAAAATAAGAGTCGTGACTTATACAAAAAAGAAACACACATTAATGCAATGGCTCAGCATAAAAGAGAAATAACTAATGTAGGAATATTATTAACAGTGTAATATGTTGTTTAATTTAGCCCGACGTGTATAAGCACTCAGTAAACTAGCTCAGTTCTCAGGGTAGTTACGTAATCGTCTATAATTAATTGTCCTTTTCTTATCTATCCAACACTAGGCTCATGAGAAGTCGTGTGCTTATTGCACAAGAGAATGTTTGCCAAGTCTGTTCGATGTACACTACTGTAGTATGTAATTTAATGTCGTGGTTTTGTCTCGATTCCCAAATATAAGATAACAAGAGTAGCATCTACAAATGTAATCCTATAATGGAACTGGAATCCTGTGACCAGACCTTTTCTGCCTGGGTTGTTATCTCGTTATAAAAAGAAAATCATTAGGAGCTGTCTCCGGTCTCATGGGATCTGAAATAAAGTTAATTGTCCTAACCGACAGCACGTCTCGTAGATGAGCTAAAAGAAAAATGTTAAAGATTTTTCTATGATGGCGCCTAACAATGAAAATTCTTTGTTAAGGCCCATATCTACTTAAGACAGTCTAGGTATCAGACGATCAATTAATTGACCACATACACAAGTTCTTTTGACCAAATAACCATTACGTTTTTCGAGTTTTAAGTACAACTTACATTATAAGCTGGTACAGCAAGATGAGCTTCACACAAGAACGTCCTCTTAGGTCCGAATCCAAGCAGATAAGATAAGCGAAAGACAAAGGAAAGATAGTTCATGCATAGAAGCGCAAGAGTCCATGGAATATGTCCATTGTAGTTCTATCTCTTCTTCATTGGCGTAATTGTCAATTATTTATAAAATCTATCCTAATATATAGTTTACATTTTTTTTTAAAACCCAAGTCCACCCAGGTGAAACAGTACAATGGCCCCCTGGTATGGCTGGAACAAAAGGATGTTTTTGGACCAGATATACCACAGTACTGTTCAGTTCTTCCACACGATTTTACATGCATGTTTATTCAGTTAGTTTCTAAAATTAGTTTGCGCATATTATTTGAAATGCATGTTTTCTCAAATGGTAAGGGAGAGCAAGTACAATCCCCTTATAAAACGACTTATGTTAACCCCCCCATTCGGGTTCACGAGCATGGGAAAACCGGGAGTCAAAAACCAGCCCATGGTCTTCGGACTATTGCAACATTTGTCCAGTGTCTCCAAAAACATGACAATCTGAATATTGTTATTGCTTAAGGACATATTAATTGAATGTTCCCCAAGTGCATTAGGTCAGAGAAAAGGTACAATAAAAAAATACAGTGACAGTAGTTACATATTGATACATACCACAAAAATTTCTCATATGTGATATTCCGAGCACACTTTTGACTTTTTCGTGGCAGACACACTTTGACTCCTATAATTGGAGCTTGCTACCACAACACACGCACTCATCACACGCAATACACTTCGTCGATAGTCGATTCTCCGCAGTTGCGGCGCCGATGTAACGGAGATGGTGGCTCGGCGATGCTGCACGTGCCGAACCTGCCTGGCGCACCCCAACACGCGCGGACAGGCGATGGTTGAGCGGCGGCCGTTGGCCCCCTGGTCAAATGTTTCGCCTCTGCTTGCGAGCCGTCTCAGCATCGTGTCCGCTGAATGCGCGTGAACATGAAATAACCCATACTAGCATTAGTGTTAACTAACTCCATAACAGATGTTACCGGCTAAGGGGAACAGAGAGTTACTAGAAGTTCATTCACTCAATATTCATTCACGAGTGTTTGTTTCGATGTTCTCAAGTTTCCGAGTAACCTTTAGCCCAGTTTTCGGGACACGATGTGTTTTCTGTCTAATTCCTTAGAAAATTATATAGTTTATTACTCCGTGACTAGCTAAGTTTGGCGCTCTTAGAATGTCCTGTGAACTTTTGTAGTCACTTTACATATACTTCAACTCTGTAGCGTCGTCCGCAACACGTACGTACACAGTTGTATAACACACACTCAGTTTTCTCCCTTTCACTATGGTTGGTGTCCAAAGGTAGATTTACTTTGGTTCACACTTACTACCGAGTTCTCCGCGTAAAACATTTAGTTTCACACGATATTACTATCTATATTATTTCGTGAAGTCATCTTTGCTGCACAGCTAAGTCTTCACACATTAACTATTTAAAACTACTTTTTTTTATATCAGAACAAAATAAATTTCTATGTCAGTCGTCAAACTCCAATTTTAGAGTCTTTTTCTCCTTAAATTGTTAATTGATAAACAAAATGCACATTGACACAGTCTTGATGCGTTTGCTAGTATTTTTTTCTTTTCTTACATAGCACACGCTGATGCTTCTACAACTGACATTGTTTCACATATACTGTCTATTGAAACATTATATTTATCCTGTTAAGACTGACATTACATTTTCAGTTTGACAAGTCATGACATTAACATTTTGTCCACATTAGGATTTGATGTTATTTGTAAGATTTTGTCATCAACTATCCTCAACCTTTCGTGCCGAAAGTAGACCTTGGGCCATCTGGACTACCGACCCTCAGGCAGTTACATGTGTGTTATGAGCCATGCATCACAGATCCACACCCTTAACTATTCTAAATTTTAAGTGAGGAACCGTTTGCCCTAAGACCAGATCTCAACTTCATGCATACAATCCATGTTTTCGCACGCTTCATTGCCTGATAGACCTCAACCTTAAACTTGGTTGTCATGAAGTTACTTTCTCTACATGAGATGCTCTCTTCGGTTCTAAATAGTGCCCCTCGGACGCATGTAACTACATGGCTGAAGATCATTTCTGAAAGAAACAAACTACCATGTGGTCTCAATAGTGTTCTTAAGTAATCATAATATGCTTGTTTATATGCACACACCGAGAAATCAATTATTAGTCACTATTCCACATCATTATTTCTCATGTACTCTGGCAAGTTCTTGATCACATAATATTAAATCACATTTTATTTACTAAAATTGGTTACTCACAAAAAATGCACAAGAAATTCTTTTCTTAGTATATACACACAAAACTGACAACTGTCCTTTAATTCTACCTTCAAAGGAATTTATTCCTTGCTACTTGTTTTTGTTTCGAAGTCAAGTTCATCCTTCAGACTGAAGGTCTTATTATCACCATATCTTATCCTAAAACTACAAAAATATTAATGCTATTGACGTACGAACATAAAATTTCTTACTTACTAAAGTATTTTCCTTCCACACAGCTTCACGTTTACTCCACGGCACGCAATAAGAAGCATGACAAAACGTCTGATGCGGATATACTTGCATATCATATACGTAGCCTTGAATTATTCCGGTTTTTTCCGAATATGTGCCAGCGTAATCACTCAATAATTTAGAGAGCTCATGCTGCTGCTCATCGGTTAAATATCCTGACTCCTTAACCTTGGATTGAATCTCCTGTCGTATCTGAACGACCTCTTCGTCATATTGCTCATTTGTTTCAGGATACACCTTTAGTGGTACATTATCCTGCATATTGAGTATAAAGGGTTCTACTTCTATCTTTTCGAACCACCGACAATACCTATTGTGCCTTGCCATTGTTTTAATCAATGTTAAATAGAAATCTTTGGTAGGCGTTCGCAGGAATCACAAGCCCTGAGGGATGTCGATTATAGCACTCCTTTCCCTCAGGATGTCCCATCCCAGAATGCAAGTTGCAGTTAAATTTTTAACAACGAGGAACGCGCTTAATATCGCATCATTTCCTACTTCTATTCCTGCCTGCACCTGGGCCTTGACACTTTGTGCCTTTCCCTTTAGCGCCCGCGTAATTTTACAATTTTGAACCGGCAACGTAGGCAGTCTTTTACTGTCGTTAATAACGTTAAAGAAATCCTCAGACATGACTGACAGAGCCGCTCCTGTGTCAATCAAAACCTTAGCATGTACACCGTTTACTTTCACGTGTACTGCGGCCTGCACCATCTCCGTTTGCTGATCAGAGCATTTACGAGATTCGGTGATTAATTCCTGTCGCAAATCCTTGCCGTCATTATAGCGCAGCATAGCAATCCGATTATTGTTATTTTCGAGTCTGCATTCGCTTCTATTCCCGGTGGTCGGGTGCCGAAGGCTTACATCGACCCCTGCAATTTGTTGACCGGTTCCCCTCGGTAACTTCTACTATTTGCACATTGTGCTGTCAGTTCGTACTATTTTGTGAGGTACTTGGTTTATTAACCCATGTTGAAGTCGCAGTATTCCCCGGCATGGGAATATCCTCGACACTATTAATCGGGACTCCCTGCTCCTGTCTATTTGACTGCGCCGACCAGTTAGCAGTCACAGTCTGACGCCACTGGCCACCTTGTTTCATATTTTTAGGTTGAAAATTACTTCTGTAATTCTCATCGCTTCTCCATTTTCGATTCATCGTGTCATTTCTAGCCTTATTGGGCGAGCAATTACCGCTCGACATATACTTCCTCTATTCCCATTTCCTCCTTTTTGTCCATTCGCTCTCTCATAGCTATTGCCGCCACATTCATGTCCCCAATTATTATTTCGGTTTTGATTTCCATAACCGTTATTTCTAGGTTTATGGTTATTATTCATCCCCTCACCGTTATTGCTTTGTTGTCGTGCATCCTCTTGTATCACATCTAGAGAATCCACAACCAACATGAATGTCTCTAAATCGTTATCAGGTAGGATTTCTGTATTAAGTTAATTTAAAGTGCATAAAAAATATTTTGAAAACCTGCTGAATTACATATGTAAGCCTGTCCTTAAATGGATAACTCAATATGCTCAATGTTATGATTGGTTGATTCTACATTCTCTCCCTTATGATATCATCAACTAAGAATTTTGTACGTTATTTCGTGATAACCCCTTGGAAAGTTCGTGAGATTATTGGGTAATAGTTCATGCATAGAAGCGCAAGAGTCCATTGAATAACATGTCCATTGTAATTCTATCTCTCCTTCTTTGGCGTACTTGTCGATTATTTATAAAATCTATCGTAATATTTAGTTTACATTTTTTTTTAATCCCAAGTCCACCCAGGAGAAACAGTACACCCCCCGATCCACTCACATAGATGTTGAATTTCCAAAAACAGTGAAAAACGTAATTTTTTATTTCTAACTGAGAAGTCATATTTAAATTTTCATAAATTTAGCTTTAAAATGGATCTCAAAATAAAGTCTTTTCATAAAAAAATCTCATCCTCTATTTTACCCTCTTAGGGATTCAATTTCCAAAAACGCTGAAACACATATTTGTTTATTTGTAACCGAGAAGTTAAATACTCGTGTTCTAGACATTGCATTAAAAACACTTTAGTAGTTCTTTAATAATAACAAATTTTTAAAAAAGGATTCATGAACTATTTCACCCCCATAAGGTTAAATTTCCAAAAAATGCTGAAACTCGTATTTCTTTATTTTTGACCGGGAAACCAAATACCAATTTCCGTACGTCTAGTTTCAAAATTGCCTTATTAGCGACATTAAAAAAGAACCTTCAGCCCCTATTTCAACCCCTTAGGGTTGGAATTTCGAAAAATCCCTTGTTAAACGCTGCCTACAGTATAAGATCCAAATCTTCTCCAAATTTCAAGTGCCTATACTTAGCGGTTTGGGCTGGGCCATGATGAGTAAGTCAGTCAGTCGGGGCATTGCATTTTACACTGCATAGAGAAGATTGAGATTACCAACGAACCCGGCAGTGCTTCGCAATTGCTAACTGTGTACGGGAACTGGACAGACATCCCAATCTCTTTCTCCCCCTTCTGTCGATCCCTCTCCTCTTCCACCTCCCGTCGTTCATCTCCTCCTGCTCCCTCCTATCTTTGTCCATCATCACCTTTTACCCGCTCCCTCTAAAACTCTTATCCGACAATCTCTCTACCCATCTCCACATTCCTCACCTCTCTGTCTATATCCTCCTTCCCCCTATTTATATCAAGTTCCTGCCCCCTTCTCTGTCTGTCTCGTCCTCCACCCTCTCTCTGAGCTTATTTATTGTTACTGAACACGGAACCTTGATAGGGAACAGAAGTCAAAATGAATGGGTAAATCGGTTGCAAACATTAGCACACGGGGTACGAGAGAGACCTTTGCAGCAGCTGTGAGGATGGTAGCTTTATGACAATTTTTCGCATGGTCCTTATCTGCCGGCAGGCAGTATTATAAAGTTAGATACAAACACAACTTTCATGTTACCTGTTAAAAGGGACTACGAAAAGGAAAACAAAACCACACAATTTTCACAGCACAGCTTAGCATGTTATTTCTCGCAGCCAGTTTAAGTGTTTATTGTCTAACATGTCTATATCTCCTGTGGTTTAGGCTGCGGGGTGTCTATCAATCAATCAGTTGGTCGAGAAGAGATACATCCAGCCGAATCCTTTGTGCGTGAGCTCCAAATGAGCGAGTCGAACTCGATTGTATTCCTTGTTCCGGAGTCATAATGGATCGTACTTGAGAAATGTTTATTCGAGTTCCCTCCAAACGCTGTCTATACGTTTCGTCAGTCTTATGTAGCTGGCCTGCGTAGCGAGTACGTCGACCATATTTTTACACCAGACTGGTGGCATTTTTTCCCAAAGCACTAAACCACGAACTGAAATCGATTGAATGTTTGCAACACACCAAATTATCAAGAACTGACACCAATCCTTGCAACAGACCAAAGATATGATGACCAGCGATAACACGTTGAAATATCGCTTTCAACTGCATTCGTTTTCACAAAATACTTATACTGAACGCTTTAACTTTTTTTGTTATGAGAACATATTGCAGCAGAATTGTCAAACCGACCGTCACATTTCCCCAGTGGACTTTCCAAGAATGGTCATTCGTACAAAAAAAAAAAAAAAAAAAAAAAAGAAAAAAAACAGCCACAATGGCCATCCGTTCTCAAGTGATGATGCTTCATTTTTAATTATGTAGATTACATGTCAAGCTCTCCATCCTTCCGTTGTTGTGACGGGCATATCTTTCAACGAGTTCAAGAATTCAGGTACTTTGTACCAATACTGATTAATGAAAGTGAAGTGACAAAATTATGCAGAGAACTGGAAGACAGTATGCTGCTTGATATTTAATTTGTGCATATAAGCAGGTTTCACCTTTACTGCATTCATTAGTACATGGCCTGATGTTATACACAGACATAAACCATTATAGCTGCCTGTAATATTAACTTTTTTTCAGCGGCATTTCGACGTTGTTCTGTAACATGCTGTTGCACGTATATTTTAATACGTATACGACAGTGAAAAATGCACCACACTGTAGAGCATCTCAATGAATTTATTTATTTATCATCAATACAATCTACATGTGAACCACTTGCAGCACGAAGAATATCGAGTCTATATTCAGATGGTTCAAATGCCTCTGAGCACTACGGGACTTAACATCTGAGGTCATCAGTCCCCTAGAACTTAGAACTGCTTAAATGTAACTAACCTAAGGAAATGACACACGTCCATGCCCTAGGCAAGATTCGAACCTGTGACCGTAGCGGTCGAACGGTTCCAGACTGAAGCACCTAGAACCACTCGGCCACACCGGCCGGTAGTCTATATTCAATTTCTTGCCAAGTTCTTTGTAATATTTCCTCTATTATTGTTGCAATCGCATTTGTGATACGAGGTCGTAACGTAGCAATATCGTCCACTTAGGTCGCATACACGCGGTCCTTCACGAATCCCCACGTGAAGAAATCAAGCGGCGTAATGTCGGGTAAAAGTAGTGGCCAGACAATGGGTCCTTCGCGTCAGATACAACGATTGGGAAATTTTCTATCCAGGAACTTGCGAATAGCTGTTGACCATAGTTTAGGGCTATCACGAACATGTTCAATGACAACGTGCGGATTTTGCGAACCCCAAATCCGAATATTATGCCTATTAATCCTTCCTGATAGATGAAGGGTTGCCTCATCAGAGAATAAACATCTTTGCAGGAAGCTAACATCCGTATCAAAACGCTGCAGCATATCCACAGCAAATTGTTGTCGGTGTGGTTTGTCGTTCGGCGTCAGATGTTGCAGAATTTGCACTTTGTAAGCACACATACGAAGACGCTGGTGAACTACACGATACAATGTTGATCGATGCACATCAA
The DNA here is from genome assembly GCF_021461395.2 of Schistocerca americana. NCBI lineage: Eukaryota > Metazoa > Arthropoda > Insecta > Orthoptera > Acrididae > Schistocerca > Schistocerca americana. The sequence goes on along the minus strand of NC_060119.1, from coordinate 243,847,146 downwards.
GTTGTCTAGATGCTTGATGAATTGACTTACGTGGGCTTCTGAGAAACGTTTGTCTGATGTCCTCCACTGTCTCTTCTGAAAGTCCGTAACGAGCACCTCCAGAATGTTTCAGAGCGCTTGCTGTTGCCAGAAACTTACTATACCATTCCTTAATTGTTTTCATATCAGATGGATCACATTCATATACTAAACGATAATTTCTTTGCACAGTAATAGGCGATTTTGTTTCTGCAGACCACACTACTGCTTGCGCGCGCTGCTGTGGAGTCGTCATTTTCACTTCATGCGACCAAGCTGCACTCTGGGGACGATACGTGGCACTTCTGCCTCGGGAATATAAATTCTTTGAGATGCTCTGCCCGCATCTCGTGGTCGTGCGGTAGCGTTCTCGCTTCCCACGCCCGGGTTCCCGGGTTCGATTCCCGGCGGGGTCGGGGATTTTCTCTGCCTCGTGATGGCTGGGTGTTGTGTGATGTCCTTAGGTTAGTTAGGTTTAAGTAGTTCTAAGTTCTAGGGGACTGATGACCATAGATGTTAAGTCCCATAGTGCTCAGAGCCATTTGAACCATTTTGAGATGCTCTACAATGTGGTGCATTTTGCATTGTCCTATCTGCTGTGGATTTTCTCTCCTGAGTCCTTGAAATCAGGGAGGTTTGACTCGGATACCCTGTAGTGTGTAGATACTGCAATAGTGAATACCACAGAAGGCAGTTCACTTGAAGAGGAATCAACATCTATAAAAAAGCCGATCACAGAATTTGAATGAAGAAATATAGGTGGAAGGAAGGTAAATGTGAAGAAACATGGAGAACAGAAGAAATCAATTGAGCAACGAAAGAAGCAAGTACAAAAATGCTCGGGAAGCAGTAGGAAAAAACTAGTATAAATCACTTACGAATGAAATAAATTGAAAGCGTAGGGAAGCCAAAGCGAAATAACTGAGAAGAAGTCAAAAAAGAAATTTTCGTCGGAAGGGCAGTTTCAGCGTTAGAAATTTCAAAAGAACATTCGGTGAAATTAAAAGAAAAAGTGTCGCCATTAAACTGCACTAGGTATTCCGCTGTTAAAGTGAGAGGATGATATGTGGAAGGGTCTCTACAAGGGGAAAGAACTATCTGATGACGTGACAGAAGAAGGAATGGCTGATCTGGTAGATTTAGGGGATCAGTCATTACAGTACGTGTTCGACAGAGAGAGACGTACCAGACTTTGGAAAAATATCATCTGCACAATTTCACCTAACCAGGCCAACAGTCTTGAATTCAAGAATAATACAGAGAAGAATGGAAAACGCAAGAGAGAATTACTGAAGTGATAATCAGTGTACCTTCAGAAAGGTAAAGGCACCAGAACGCAACCCCACGTTGAACTCGATAATGAAAGCAATGAGGCTCATAGCATTTGTCGACTTAGAAATAGCACTGGACTATCTAAATGAGTGCAAAATGTTCGAAATTCTCAGGAAATTTGGGAAGCTATTAGAAGAGACTGGTAAAACGATGTGTGTAAGAATCAGTAACGAACGACAAGAATGCACGACCAAGAAAGAAGTCCACTGATTATGAAGGGCGTAAGAAAGGGATGTACTCTTTTTACATTACTGTTCAAGCTGTACAAATAAGAAACAATAACGAAAATGAAAAACGGGTTCAGGAGTCGGATTAAAATCCAGTGTGGAACGATACGACTAATATGATTCACTGATGACATTTCTGGACTCAATCAAAGCAAAGAAGGATTACAGAACGTAATAAATGGAATGAACAGTCTCTGAGTTCAGAATATTGATTGAGACTAAACCGTAGAAAGGCGAAGCAATGAGGAAAAGTAGAAATGAGATTAGTGTCGTACAGTGCATCAAAATTGGGGACTACGAAGTAGCACTGAATTGAGTGGGCTGAGATGTGGTGCTACAGAAGGATGTGGAAAATTAGGTGCACCGAAAAATAAGAAACAAAAAACTGGCCAGATGCGAGTACGTCTCGCGCTCTGAGGGTTCCGAACAAACTTCATTATGTATCAGACAGTTCATCTATTCCTGAAATCGAGAATCTCAACCAATTTTGCTTGTAATCGACGTTGATACTGGCATGATATCGGTCTCAGGGATTCCAGGATTTTTGAGAATGTTTTAATTTCAATAATATACACTGATGAGCCAAAACTTTATGACCACTGCCCACTGCGAGGTTTTATGCTGTCTGAAGGCGCTGAGGGCACTTAACGCGGTAAGAGAAGTATATGAGCGGAGCATTGACAAATTGAGAATCGTTCTAGCTACGATAAGTGGCGTAAATGCGGAAATTCGCCGACTTAAGCGACTTTGACAACAGCCAGATTGTTGTGGCCCAGTACCTGGGAGCGAGCATCTCGTAAACGGCAAAGCTGGCGGGCTGTTCGCGTACTACTGTCGTGAACATCCACGGAATGAGCTTTAAGAACGCTGGAACCAGAAGTAGGCGACAAGTAGTTTGACGTCCATATCTCATCACAGAACATAGAGATCGGAGGCTGGCCCACTCTCTAAAACAGGATTGGCGGCGATCTGTGGCTGATCTGATGGCACAGTACAAGGCTGGCGCAGGAACAAGTGTTTTGTAGCACATTGTTCACCACACAGTGTTGAACATGGTGTTCCGAAGCAGAGGACTCCTATGTGTTCCCATGTTGGCTCAACAATATCGTCAGTTACGATTATAATGGGCACTGGATCACGAGATTACACCGCAGGTCAATGGAAACGTTCACCTGGTCGGATGAAACCAGTTTATTGTTAAACCAAGTCCATGGTTGTGTCGAGATACGCCGTCATCCAGGCGAACGACTGCTCGAAACATGCAGCGCTCCATGGACGCAGGCCGGTGGGAGCTGTATTATGTTATGGGGGACATTCACCTGCGCTTCCATGGGAAGTGCGGTGGTAATCGAAGGGATCGTGAGAGGTGTGGACCATGTGAACATTATCAGCAACCAACTGTAACCCCTTCTCCTTCATGTCTTCCATCTTTCAGCAGGATAATTTTCTGTGACACAAGGCAGTATAGTGCTACAATAGTTTGAGGAGCATGATAGTGAAGACCCGTTGATGTCTTGGCCATCAGATTCGGACTATCTGAATCCAATGAAACCCAACTGCAATGCTATCGGGCGCCATGTCCGCGCCGAAATACCAACCGCCCATTGAAACGAAATAGCTCTAAGCACTATGGGACTTAACATCTGAGGTAGTCCTCTAGATTAGAACTAATTAAGCCTAACTAACCTAAGGACATCACACACATCCATGCCCGAGGCAGGACTCGAACCTGCGAACGTAGCAGTAGCGCGGTTCCGGACTGAAGCGCCTAGAACCGCTAGGGACCACCCGTAAATTACGGGAAGTGTATGACCTGTACATAGACATCTGGTGCCACAAACCTCTGGAAACCTATCAAGTACTTTAAGAATCAAAATGGTTCAAATGGCTCTGAGCACTATGAGACTTAACATATATGGTCATCAGTCCCCTAGAACTTACAACTACATAAACCTAACTAACCTAAGGACAGCACACAACACCCAGCCATCACGAGGCAGAGAAAATCCCTGACCCCGCGGGGAATCGAACCCGGGAACCCGGGCGTGGGAAGCGGGAACGCTACCGTACGACCACTTTCAGAATCCATGGCACACAGAATTACTACTCAAATGCATTCCAGAAAAGAACCAACATGCCTTTAAGTAGATGTTCCTAATGCTCTGGCTGTCAGTGTAAATGTGAAATAAGCTCGTGCAGAAGGCAGGCGACAGCTACTGTGGAAACCAACAGTTCTCCGTTCATGCTAACTGGGTCGCAGTGGTAACTCAAACATCAGGCAAGGAATGGGTTTATTGCTCATATGATGCACGTCGGAATTTATCAGGCATCAGACGTCCATGAGCGATTACTACACATAGATACGGCGTTTCACGTTTCATGTGGAACAAATATTCCCAGACAAGTCTGACTTAACTACTTCAACCCAGTCTACCTGACTCCAGAACTACTGATTGTTTTAATTTCAAGATTGACGTGGGATAACAGTATTAAAATATGTGACATAAATGGTCGTATCTTTTGACTGCATAGACTTAGAAGCTTCTATGTCTTACACCGCTGAGGGACTATAGACTGCGGTATGTGACTGATATATCTACCTGTTGCTGAGAAAAACTGGTTTTTAACAGACAGACAGACAGCTGAACAATAAAGCGAATCCATAATATTACTGTTTTCACCGACTGAGGTACAGAACCCTAAAAAGGACGTTATCCACACAATCAGCGATGAAAGGATGACATGGAAATCACTGACAAGGTGAAGGGACAGGATTACAGGGCGTGTGTTAAGGCACCAGCGAATAACTTCCGCGGTATTAGAGGAATCTGTAGAGGGTAAAAGCTGTGGGGGAAGGCAGCTATCGGAATACATCCAGAAACAATTGGCGACGTATGGTGCAAGTGCTACTTTGAGATCAGTAAATTCACTCGTGAGAGAAAGTGCCAGCGGGCCGAAACAAAGCAGAGAAAAAAATAGTACTTCCGATCCTTTACCCCTAACCGGAGTGACCTGCGTCACATGAGGCTATTGCCTGCTCAAGAGATTGTCGATAGATGTGAGGTCTATTGAGACTGGGGCATTCTACTGGTATTAGTACTTTGTGTGTTAGCCACAAAGCCTGTCGAACACAGGACGTGAACGCACCCAGCGACACTGCACCAACAGCAGGCGGGTAAGTTGCGGGCAGGCCGCCGGCGGGTGGCATTATTGCGAGGTCGGAGCCTCAGCCCGGGGAATCCCCCGGGGTCTCCCGGCGCGAGCAACTACAGATATTGTGGCGACCGTCATTAAACAACAATTCAAGTGCCCGAGTGTCCTGCCGGCCCGCAGGGGCACGGCCCAAGAATAAGGAGGGGAGGCAGGGAGAGTGAAGGAAGAAACAAAACACAGTGCGCGCTTAGCAACAAGCAATAAACAAAGGGAGCGAGAGCGGCCGCCCCGCCGTATAAGACCGCGCACGTTATTGAAAAGGGGCATCCCCAGCGGGCGCCGGCGAGCGGGAGGTGTCGCCCGGGGAGACTTGGGCGCACTTTATCGTCCATTCCTCGGGACAAGAACGCCTCCGTCGCATGCCCCGCTGCCCTATAGCAGACTAATGCTGCCGGCTCGGCGCGGGACACATAATGTATCTGCCGGGTGTCTGGCCGCAGTCCGGCGCGAAGAAGGCCGGCGGAATGGGCGGCGCGTCCAGAATCCCCGGCGGGCACGAGCGCCACATTTCAGGCCGGCGCCTCCTCGGGGGATTCCCCGCGCCGCGCCGTGTCGTTGCGTGTGTCACGCGGGAGCCGGCCGGCCCGCCAATGAGACCCGATGACCAGTGCGCCGTCCACATACTTCACGAAGTCTTCTCGTCGTCCCAGCACTTTCTTCTATCCTCGAGGCCACAGACTAGTTGGTACTTACGGAAGAAAGTACACTGCTGACCATCAAAGTTATGCGACTCATTGAAGGTGGCACGCACCAGACACCAAACTGACATCAAGTGTATATCAGCATGATTGGAAACGCAAATAAATAGCTTTCCAGTACCCTCACACGCAGTCGGTAGGAAGAATGCCATCTACATTCTGCACATAGCGAGTCATTAAAGAATGACTTTCTCAGTCAGAAGTCGCATTTTAATGTTTGTTATGTGTGTGAAAAGGGTGGTATGCCGTGTGTAAGAAGCAGAAACGTCAACCAGCAAGTATCAGAATTTGATAGCGGAAGGAGTCCCCTCGAACTGAAGTTTCTTATTCCGTGATATTTCCACTCGCTTAGGACGGGACCCAACAACTGGCATGCGAATAAGGAATCAACGAGCTTCAGGAGAGAGCCATACTCAACAACACGCAGGATCTCGGCTACCCCATGCGAATTAGCGTCTGAGTGGACAAAGAGACATATATTTCGCTCAGCTGTGCAGCATAGCACTGCTTCCTCACGTAAACAGAATCGGAAAATGGGGTAACTGTCAGCAAGACAAGTATTCACATCGAAGGAGCAGTGACCTCTAATGCACCAAGAACTGCCAGAACGGCAACCATTTTTGTGGCTTCCATTCAACTGCAGCGATAAGTATTCAAATCCCGTGCAGTACTAAGTGGGACATTGTACCGTCCTCCCAAATCCAACATGGACAATATGAAACTCTTGACAACTGTTATGAACAGGGAAGACGTTTAAATCTAAGCTTGTTATAGATCAAATCGAGCGTGGACCTTTCTAGAAGCCATGGTGCTGACAATATTCTCGAAGATGCCGCTATCATTGTCTGTCCCACTCACGAATGTAGGTGACCAAAATGATTTTATAAAACACCCTTATGGCCATAGTACTCTGTAACAACTATGGCAAGATATTCATAAAATTTACCGAAGCTCCACCTTGCTTCATATGTCGGATAATTTGAGGGCTGAATAAATAGTAATATCTCTAGAAAATTAAAAGAGGAATATGGAAACTGCGGTAGGCAGAAGAACGTCTAAAAAAATCAGTGTATAGTCATGGGCACGAAATGTGTGATCTAAAAGCGAGAAGGTAATTATTAAAAATTCTACCTCGCATAAGTACTTACGTATCACATTGTCAACGGGCGGAAGGGACGTTCAAGATATACAGAATAAAATAAGAAATTAAGGTTATAACTAAGCAACTACATACCGCATTATGAAATATCTCTAAAACAACACAGCACCGACTGCACACAAGTATTGTAGACAGCACGATCATAGGGGGCAGTAGTGTGACACTGACAAAGAAAATGAAGGAGAGGCACCATACAATCGGAAGGTATTGGAGAAGATGTTGCAAATACACCATAATGAAGAGGATACGGTAGGAAGTTATCAAACGAATGCTGGAAGTAGATTTAACATTGTTACTGAGCATAGAAAGGTAACAACTGTAATGGTATGGTCCAATGAGACACAGTAATCTTAACAGAATACCTCAGAAAGTGAGTGGTTGGAGATCTCCAAGAAGGTGAAAAAGAGCTAGACCTAGGCCTGAATGGATTGTTCGAATTGCAAAGACCATTCAGGAAACACGGATGGAGAAGGTAAATGTACAGGTAAAAAAAGCACAGAAAATGGGTTGCGGAGAATGGCGTAATATGCTATGAATCAACCATATTATATGCATGGTTGATAACTAATTCCCCCTTGCTCTGTTCTCTTCAACAGATGGTACCACTGGCGCGTAATTGGCATCAATAATGTGCTGCAACTTCAGTTATCTACAAGCCATTGCTGTTTTTAGCTGCATAGTTATCCCGGGCGAAATGCATTCGTTTGTGGGCAATCCGTCCCAGCAACTGAGTTCCTGACAGCAATTGATCCGCCAGCTGAAATTTTTCAGATTAATTTAAACAAGTTTTCATAGTAATACTGTCAATGTAAAACTGCGGAAACGGAAAAAGCAATCTATATAACGGTTCGGTAGTTAAATCTGGGAAAGGATGCTCGCCGCACAGCGTTACATGTTTTCACAGGCCATTAGTAAGATTTTTGCGCTGCTTCAGTCTCTGAGTTGACGTTGATTACAAAATGTTTTCTGAGAGCAGCTTTTGCGCCCGCTTTTTACATGTAATCTCTTTCAAACCGATTTCGATGATCGTCGTTCTCCTGATACATTATAACCTCAACAATCACTTTCAAGGGAGTAGTTTTCGTATACAAAGTGTGAATTATTTATGAAACCCTTACATTACTACCGGTAAATTTCTTTGGCCTCCTTGTACCGGGAACGGCCTAAAGGACTGAGAATTTATTTATTTGTTTATTTATTTTGCAGGAGAATTACAGAATTGCAGCGGACTACAAAGCGCTTAGGCAAAGACCCATTCAAGTAAAAATGAGTTTAAGGTCGTCCACATTTATGCCGCGAAGAACCTCTGGCGATTTTTAATTTGCTCCTTCTGTGCACTAAAAACACCTTTATTTTAAGTCGCTTTTCACTCTAGGAAACAGTAAAAAATCAGAGGGGACCAGATCCGATGACGACGACAAGTGCAAAAGTACTTTTTTTTTCTTTTCTCTTACTGGTTACACATCCATGTAAATAAGAGGCGCAAGATTGCCGTTTGTAGCTTTATTTCTATCACAACGATTGAAATTTCGTCAACAGTGTCACGTCTGACAATTACCTCACGCGAGGATGCTGGGTTTCATTAACACAACATATTTGCAATGACATACGACACCAATCACATTACTAAAGCGCTTGAAGGTGAGGCTAAAGGTGTTTTGAAATCGACAAGAAATAGTTTGAAACACTGAACACTGCTGGGTGGAAGAAAATTAGTAAGAGAGTGGCCTTTATTCTCCATAACAAAACACTCCACAACAGTTGTCCCCACTTTCCAACTCTGCGGGACCAACAAAATCATTTTCATGCAAATAATTTCATGCCTAATCACATGACTTTTTTCTTTCAACTTATTGTTGGACTCAGCTTTATGCGACATGGAGCATTTTAGTGGTGGTTCTGATGTGCCTCTGCTGCAGGAGGCCAAACTAGCTGCGGACGTCCGTGGTACGAGTGTGTTTTCTAACGCTGCCGTTTTGGCTGAAGATGGTAATTTAACCAAAATCAAGTGTGATTAAAAACTGGTTCTGTAAGCACGAGGATGAGTCATCGCATCTCCCCTAACCACCAAACTCACCTGAAGGGTGCATCATCGCTAACCACCTCCATCCTCCATACAGGAAGTATGGTACAAAATTCCCTTGAAAAACACATATGATCTGTACTTATCCATTTCGAGGCGAGTGGAATCTGTTTTGAGGCCAACGGCTTTCCTGCACCGTATCAGGCGCGGGAATGTGTTGTGTTTCTGGTGTTTCTATAGTTTACTCCATCCACTGCAATCCTGATGGAGAAAGAAATTATCTCCACCAGCATTCGGTCAGTAAGGGAGGAGAGGTGTGTGTCCTGGTGCTCGCGAACACAAGACTTTGCAAAAACGTTTTCGATTACGTTCCCTACCTCTCCACAAAGTCCCGTGGAATGATAACATACGATAATATTGTGATCCGTCCGTCGGATGAGGACATTAAACTTGGCGGCCCTCTTGCTACTATTCGAGAGGAGTGGGCATTGCGTCGTCACAAGGTTTCACCTCTCCCTTCTCCCATCATCACACAACAAAAATATGACGCCGTACTATACGCACTCACATTGTAGTGAGCTACAAACGGATGCACTTGCGAAACGATTACTGCACATCGTGAAGAAAAGAGCCACTGTGGGCAGAGGTAGGAAAGAGCTTTCTATTATATTATATGACTGAACCTACCCCTCGGGGACTCACCGCCGAAAATGCTGTATGATTCTTTATTTATTGAAATACTGATCTAAATTTGGCTGCATATCACAGCTGAAATCGGTAATTGTGGAAATAAAACTAGCGATTGCCACCTGGCTTAATGAAATACCGACATCAAAAAAGTTTTGCATCACTCCGGTTCCCAGAACTCCTGAAGACAGACGTTGACTGTGGATATTGTATCACAGACACAGTCCCTTGACTGTTCAGAGATGTCACTAAATCCGACCAAAGACGTAAGCAACCATGCATGAGCAGCGCCTATTAGTCGGAAGGGGTCCGACAACCGATCAGTTCCAGTCATTCCACCAGGAAGGAGGTACACGGCTCGTGTTTTCTGTAGTTGAACCATGCCTAGAAGGTTAATACCGCGGTTCGATGGTGGCTGCATTGTTACTTTGTGCCAGGAAGGGCTCTCAACAAGGAAAGTGTCCAGGCGTCTCGGGCCGGCCGGAGTGGCCGAGCGGTTCTAGGCACTTCAGTCCGGAACAGCGCGACTGTTACAGTCGCAGGTTCGAACCCTGCCTCGGGCATGGATGTGTGTGATGTCCTTAGGTTAGTTAGGTTTAAGTAGTTCTAAGTTCTAGGAGACTGATGACCTAAGCAAATAAGTCCCATAGTGCTCAGAGCCATTTGAACCATTTTTGAACCAGGCGTCTCGGAGTGAACCAAAGCGGTGTTGTTCAGACATGGAGGAGGTACAAGAGGCAGGAACTGTCGATGATATGCCTGGCTCAGGCCGCCCAAGGGCTACTACTGCAGTGGATGACCGCTACCTACGGATTATGGCTCGGAGCAACCTTGACAGCAACGCCACCATGTTGAATAACGCTTTTCCTGAAGCCACAGGACGTCGTGTTACGACTCAAGCTGTGCGCAATAGGCTGCATGAAGCGGAACATCACTCCCGAGGTCCATGTTTGCAGCCACGACACCATGCAGCTCGGTACATATGGGCCTAACAACATGCCAAATGGACCGCTCAGTACTGGCATCACGTTCTCTTCCCCCATGAGTGTCGCATATGCCTCCAACCTGGCAATCGTCGCAGAGGTGTTTGGAGGCAAACCGGTGATGCTGAACGCCTTAGACACATTGTCCAGCGAGTTCAGGGAGGTGGAGGTTCCCTGCAGTTTTGGTGTGGCATTATTTGGGGCCGACGTTCGCTGCTGGTAGTCATGGAAGGCACCGTAATGGCCGTACGATACGTGAATGCCATCCTCCGACCATATCGGCAGCATATAGGAGATAGCATTCGTCTTCATGGACGACAGTTCGCTCTCCCATCTTGCCCATATTGTGAATGACTTCCTTCAGGATAAAGACATGGCTCGACTAGAGTGGCCACCACATTCCCGAGACATGAACCTTATCGAACATGCCTGCAATAGATTCAAAAGGGCTGATCATGGACGACGTGACCGACCATCCACTCTGAGGGATCTACGCCGAATCGCCGTTGACAAATGAGACAATATGAACTGACAGTGCCTTGATGAACTTGTGGATAGTATGCCATGACGAATCCATGCATGCATCAATGCAAGAAGGTAACGGTGTGTACGGCAATCTGGACCACCATCTCTGAAGGTCTCCCTGTATGGTGGTACAACATGCAATGTATGGGTTTCATGACCTCTATTCCAATTTTATGTACAGGTTCCAGATCTCTTGGAAGCAAGATGACGCAAAGCTTTTTTTGCTGTGTGTAAGAAAAAGGAAAATATTTTATCTCTTTCTGGATCCTCCAAAATGTTATTAAGTATTTGAGACAAAAAAATTCGAAATTTCTGACGTACCACTGATGAGACGCTGAATCCGTGCTGGCAAATTCAACGAAATAGTGTACACTCGTAAATATTGCATTTACTGGAGGACAGTTTCTTCTAGCACTTATATGACTGGAAGGACACACAGGAAGTTGATCACAGAAATCAAGCACAATCTGTCTGAGATTTTCTGGTAGATGCCTAGACCAGCTCATCTACGACCGAACTGTGAACATGCATGCAGCGATAGACACAACTGAAATCGGCAATTGTCAGAGTAATACCAGCGACTGTCATCTGATTCCATAAAGAAAGAAACAATTATTATTTTGTCGACATCTGTCTGGATACTTCAGCGTGTGACTTACCATTAATCAATGTTCTGTTGATCATACAGCAAGGACTAATTTCCACGATTGTAAACCTTGATTTAATTATTTACTTGACAGGCATAACCTATAGTGTGTGTTAGTCGTTGAGAATATGTTTTGTAAACGATAGCTAACTGCCATCCCTTTCCCTATGCTCCAAAATAAAACAAATTTGAGGAAATAAATACAGTTATAGTACACTTTCCAGGAAGAAACTTTCACTCTGCAATGGAGGGTGCACTTGTTTGAAACATCATGGCAGACTAAAACCTTGCAGCAGACCGAGACTCGAGCACAGTGCCTTTGCCTTCCATGGGCAATGCTCTAACCGAATGAGCAACTTCTATAATTATTAAAGCAATAATCACAAGTTTCTCATAGGGTGCACAATTTTTCAATTTATATGCTATTCGCCAATTTTGACTTTTCAGTGGCTGTAAATAATAATCTCTATGTAACATGTATAAACACAAGTAGCATGCAAATCATTCCACATGCCCACATGTGGAAAATCTATAAAAACTGTAAGGTGTCAGAATAAATGACGGTGAATTTCCCACCTTACTTAAGAGTTTTATTCATCGTAACAGGAATGTGAATATGACACCTAACTTACTTTGGCGGTAATGAGCAGATTTGGCTATAAGTATGTAATGCTGAGAGGCACCCACATGCCTTGCTCATACTGTGGCATCAAGCAGTCAGGCCTGCAAGATGAGTGGTCTGCCAAGCGAGTGGATTCATTCTTATTTATCGAGTAACATGAACTCTAGTACTCACACTTAAGTTACAAGTTATCCTCCTATATGATTAATATACAACGGAAACACGCATCTGACTATCAGTAATTTACAGAACTCTGACTGTACACTACGCACTGGCAATACCACATTTTCTTTCCTTTTTTATTTAACGGCTTTTGTCTACACGTGGCCGCCGCACTGAATATGAATGGCGCACACTTTATAAATTCGGGACATTATGACAACATACAATTCGAAGGAAAAGTCCACCAATCTTTTTCTTTTCACTATCTTATTTATTCCGATAAATTCTCTAACCTAAACACACAAATTCTATAACCTACAACAATAACACATGAGAAATTCCGCCCAGTGGGCATGGCTTTACATTGGTGAATCTCTATATTATGGTCTCGTAATTATTTAACGCTACAGTGCACTTTCTGGATAGGATGGTGGATCTTTTATTATACCTCACACTGCGGCTCTCACAATCATCATCACGAAACTTTCCTCCAGACCGAGCGGTACCGAAGGAAAAGGCATAACCCACTAATCTTTTGAAACTACCTTGCTACTCTCCCATGCAAACCACACATACCCAAATTACATGACATACACCACACTACGACATGGAATACAAAACACTAAATAGTCACAACACTATCACTTTCAGCTTTCCCACTCCAATTAGTATTTATCCCAGTTTCACACGACACTGCCCCACTTTGTAATTCTACTTTCCTACTATGAACTCTGGAGATATTTGCACGTCTTCCTGCGCAATGCAAGCCAAGTGGCGTTGCTGGATAGACGGCCGACTCACCTTACTTCTCTCTCAGAGTTTGAATCTAGCGTCACACGGAATCATATCACGCAAGGTATTATTAAGAACATATTCATCACACACGCGAGTCCTCAACTGATACCATGGACGAGTACTTCTCTTTATCCTTTGTCTCATACACAGATTGAGACTCACACAGTACTCACCACGTGGAAGTTCTCGTCTCTAATTTCAAGTCCTGCACACGCCATTTCTTAAATATTTCAACTTATGGTACACACGCTATTTCTTAAATATTGCAACTTATTGTACACACGCTAGTAATTCAGCTTAACTTAAGCACACGGAAGTATTTCAACTTATTGCTACACGTGGTTTCATTGTGACCGTTGGTCACTTCCGAAGATTACTACAATCCCATTAATATTACCTGCCTGACATTTAATTCTCCCCACAAAAGTTCCTGAAATAGAGAAATTATTATTTCAAACTACTCTTAAATATTCCACATGCATACCATGTCTCCACTCTTTTGTCATTACGGAGCACAACTAAAACAGGTCTTAACAGCACAAGATCCAGCGGCAGAGTGCTGAAATATGGCCGTTCTCGAGGTCCTCTCGCACCTCTGTCGAGGTGGGGGAAGACCATGCTACCGTATTGGTCAGCCACATTTCAGGCGCTCAAAGCTCAGGTAAATTTCATCTCTTTGGTCCCACCAAAGGTGGCCAAAGGATCGTCTCAAAGATGATCATATATTCACATTCACTATCTGTGGTTAGCAGACGACCATACATTCATTCATTTCACAGATCTCACCAAACTGGATGTAGGGATTTACTTTGTGGGAGTGCACATGTGATCAATTAAATAAATAAATTGTCATTCTTTCCCACACTGGTATCCGGCTTCGCTGCATTAACTGAAATTGAGTTATTTTACAAAAAAAATGTGTTGTTCTGACAAAAATAATGAAGTATGTTGTACCTATTTTCAATGTCGGGTGGTACTGTACCCTTTCAATGCAAAAGGGTAACACTCAATCGACGGTATTAACACACCGCTCCTATATAATGCACGTCAATGAGCAGAAGGTAAACAAGGAGCGAGAGGAAACGTTTTCTGTGGGAGCAGGCGTTGGCAGAAGCAGAGACCGCACCACGGGAGGCAACACGAAACGCTCTTAGGGGGCGGGACTCAGCGACCGGACAGGTGATGCTTATTGAAGAGCAAGTTAACGGGCAACCAAAAGTAGGACACAAATAAGCTTTAGAAAACTGCATTTCGGAATTCCAAATGGATACGAACAAAATCAGTAACGCAGTTGATAACGTGAACAGTGAGTGGTACTCATATGATGTACGCATGTAACTTTTAGGGATCTGGCACGGGCACAAAACGTCCGATTGGCGGGAACGATCTAGGAAGGAGTAAAGTGCCGAGATTTCGACGCAGTTTGATGGGAGGGCCCTTGCGATTGGCAAAGAGAGTTTCCACAAAAACAAGAGGAACGCTCCTATTGGTCGAGAAAGCCGTGACGTGGAGAATGAAAGAACCTACGTGGGGAGACAGTTCAGCTGCGAGAAAGAGAATGGCTAAATTTTCGGGAAACTCTTGTCTGAACTGGGGTCAAGTGCAGAACAGGGCGTATAACGCTCTGTACGATGCAGAGGAGAAATTTGTGTGAACACTGCGTTCACTGCGGCTGACATTCAGCTAGATATTGGCTGTAGCGCCGTTGAGCTCCAACTGTAGAGAAACCAACCAGCCAGTTAGTTAACTGTTCTTGCGAGGATGAGAGGGCATTTTAATATGCACGCTGCTCCGGCCATATTCCAAGACTAGGGATGAGTACATGTTTTCTTGCATAATGAGAAACTTAGGGACAGTTTCTGCTGGAAAAATCAACAAAGGCTTAATCAGTTTTTATAGGAATTTCGGAGGATGAGAGCAGCCATGCAGACGACAGCTCATTGCAGCTAAGGTAAATACCACGAGCAGAGGTGTAAACTTTTTGGTTCACCAGCTTGCGTTCTCTGTAATGGCTCTGAGCAATATGCGGCCTAACTTCTGAGATCATCAGCCGCCTAGAAATTAGAACTAATTAAACCTAACAAACCTAAGGACATCACACACATCCATGCCTGAGTGCTTCCACTGTAAACTTGAGTGACCTTGAGTAATCTTTTGCTCAACTTGTCACAAAACTAACCATCCTCCGTAGACTTGATTGTCATTCTAAATAGTACCGAACTTTGAACCCGAATCAGGTGATTTATCGTAGTAGTGGCCCACTTTCCGTGGGGCCGATCGTAGGGCCTCCGCGGTTCGTTTGAGGAACAGGTTTCGGGCGTTATCTGTGGCTGACGAAGTCTCTGAACAGGATGCCGTCGTCCACCCCGTCTACAGGAATCTTCTCGGTCTGCAAGGTCTGGGCATTTACACGGGGGGGATTGCTGATAGTTGGGAGCGCCAACGTTAGGCGCGTAATGGGGCCCCTTTGGAACATGGCTGCCAAAGAGGGGAAGGAAGCCAGTGTGCACACTGTGTACATTCCGGGGGGTGTCATTCCGGAAGTGGAAAGGGTGCTTTCGGATGCCATGAAGAGTACAGGATGCAGCCAACTGCAGAAGGTGGCTCATGTCGGTATCAATGACGTGTGTCGCTTTGGATCGGAGCAGATTCTGCCTGGTTTCGGGCGGCTTGCGGAAATGGTGAAGACTGCCAGTCTTGCTTCCGAGATTAAGGCCTCAGCATCTGCATCATCGTCGATAGAACTGACTGTGGTCCTTTGGTGCAGAGCCAAGTGGAGGGTCTGAATCAGAGGCTGAGGCGATTCTGTGACCCTGTAGGCTGCAGATTCCTTGACTTGCACCATTGGGTGGTGGGTTTCCGGGTTCCGCTTAATAGGTCAGGAGTCCACTACACACAGGAGGCGGCTACACGGGTAGGGGGGGCTGAGTGGAAGGGACTGGGCGGTTTTTTAGGTAAGAGGGTCTCAGGCAACCACAGAAGGGGCGTCCGTCAGAAACTGGGCAGGTAAAACACAGTAAGGTAGTTGTAGAAACGACTGGTATTGTAAATTGTCGTAGCTGTGTTGGGAAAGAACCAGAGCTCCAAGCCCTAATAGAAAGCACTGAAGCTCAAATAGTTGTAGGTACAGAGAGCCAGAAATAAGTTCAACCGAAACTTTTTCAAACGATTTAACAGTGTTCAGAAAGGATAGATTAAATACAGTTGGTGGTGGAGTATTTATTGCTGTCAGAGGTAGTCTGCCTTGTAGCGAAATTGAAGTAGATAGTTCATGTGAAATAGCATGGGTGGAGGTTATACCTGACAATAGGACTAAATTATTAATTGGATCGTTTTACCGACCCCCCCGACGCAGAAGACATAGTTGCTGAACAGTTCAAAGAAAACTTGAGTCTCATTTCAAATAAGTACCCAGCTCATACAGTTATAGTCGGTGATGACATCAATCTACCCTCGATATGCTCGAAAAATTATAGGTTTAAAGTCGACGGCAGGCATAAAACATCATCCGAAATTGTACAGAATGCTTTCTCAGAAAATTATTTTGAACAGTTAGTTCATGAGCCCACTAGAAGCTTAAATGGTTGCGAAAGCATACTTGACCTTTTAGCAACAAATAATCCAGGACAAATAGTGAGTGTTGTGACGAATACAGGGATTAGCGATCAAAAGCCAGTTGCTGCTAGGCCGAATACCGTAACACCTACAACCATCAAAAAGAAACGCAAAGTATATCTATTTAAAAAAGCTGATAAAAATGCTGTTAACGCCTCTCTTAGGCAGTCTTCACTCCTTCCGGTCTGATCATGTAAGTGTAGAAAAGTTGTGGAATGTTTTCAAAGAGATAGTATCAACAGCAATTGAGAGATATATACCTCATAAATTAATAAGTGGTGGTACTGATCCCCCATGGTACACAAAACGGGTCAGATCAGTGTTGCAGAAGCAACGAAAAAAGCATGCCAAATTTAAAAGAACGCAAAATCCCCAAGATTGGCAAAGTTTTACAGAAGTTCGAAATATGGCACGTACTTCAATGCGAGATACTTTTAATAAATTCCACAACGAAATTCTGTCTCGAAATCTGGTAGAAAACCCAAAGAGATTCTGCTCATACATAAAGCACACCAGTGGCAAGACGCAATCAATACCGCCACTGCGCTATAACAACGGTGAAGTCACTGATGACAGTGCCACTAAACCAGAGTTATTAAACACGGTTTATCGAAACTCCTTCACCAAAGAAGACGAAGTAAATATTCTTGAATTCCAATCAAGAACAACTGCTAAGGTGAGAAACATTGAAGTAGATATCCTCAGTGTAACAAAGCAGCTTAAATCACTTAATAAAGGCAAAGCCTCTGGTCTAGATTGTATACTAGTCAGGTTCCTCCCAGAGTATGCTGATAAAATAGCTCCATATTTAGCAATTATATAAAACCACTCGCTCACAGAAAGATACGTACCTAAAGACTGGAAATTGCTCAAGTCACTCCAATACCCAGAAAGGGAAGTAGGACTAATCCGCTGAATTACAGGCCTATATCACTAACGTCGATTTGCAGTAGGGTTTTAGAACATATACTGCATTCAAACATTATGAAGTACCGAGAAGAAAACGATTTATTGGCATATAGTCAGAACGGATTCAGAAAATATCGTTCTTGTGAAACACAACTAGCTCTTTATACTCATGAAATAATAAGTGCTATCGACAGGGGATGTCAAATTGATTCCATATTTTTAGATTTCCAGAAGTCTTTCGAAACCGTTCCTCACAAGCGTCTTCTAATCTAACTGCGAGCCTGCTGAGTAGCGCCTCATTTGTGCGACTGGATTCGTGGTTTGCTGTCAGAAAGGTCACAGTTCGTAGTAATAGACGGTAAGTCATCGAGTAAAACAGGTGTAATATCCGGCGTTCCGCAAGGAAGTGTTACAGGCCCTCTATTGTTCCTGATCTATATTAACGACGCAGGAGACAATCAGAGTAGCAGTCTTAGATTGTTTGCAGATGATGCTGTCATTTACCGTCTTGTAAAGTCATCAGATGATCAAAACGACTTGCAAAATGATTTATATGAGATATCTGTATGGTGCTAAAAGTGGCAATTGACCCTGAATAAAGAGTACTAAAAGAAATCAGCTAAATTTCGATTACGCGATAAGTCACACAAATATGACTTCCGTAAATTCAATTAAATACTTAGGGATTACAGTTACAAATAACCTAAATTGGAACGATCACATAGATAATATTGTGGGTAGAGCAAACCAAAGACTGCAATTCATTGGCAGAACACTTAGAAGGTGCAACAGGTCTACGAAAGAGACTAATTACACTACACTTGTCCGCCCTATTCTGGAGTATTGCTGTGCGGTGCGGGATCCGCATCAGGTGGGACTGACGGATGACATCGAAAAAGTACGAAGAAGGGCAGCTCGTTTTGTATTATCGCGAAATAGGGGAGATAGTGTCACAGGCATGATACGTGAATTGCAGTGGTAATTATTAAAACAAAAGCGTTTTTCGTCGCGACGGGATCTTCTCATGAAATTTCAGTCACCAGTTTTCTCCTCCGATTGCGAAAACATTCCGTTGGCACCCATCTACATAGGGATA
The DNA here is from genome assembly GCF_021461395.2 of Schistocerca americana. NCBI lineage: Eukaryota > Metazoa > Arthropoda > Insecta > Orthoptera > Acrididae > Schistocerca > Schistocerca americana. Next base: position 243,828,436 of record NC_060119.1, on the reverse strand, counting down.
AATGATCATCACGATAAAACAAGAGAAATCAGGGCTCGCACAGAAAAATGTAAGTGCTCGTTTTTCCCGCGTGCCGTTCGAGAGTGGAACGGTGGAGAGACAGCATGAAGGTGGTTCATTGAACCCTCTGCCAGGCACTTTATTGTGGATAGCAGAGTAATCACGTAGATGTAGATGCAGAACATCATGAATTAGTCGTAAAAATAGTTTTTTAAACAAACTTCTAGTTAAAATTTACTATTGTTGTGTTTAGAATGATTTCACTTTCTGAGGACAAGATGCTGTTCGTTTGACAACTGTCGTAACATTGTCACATTGTAATCTGTGGAAATGCTTGTATTTCTGTGATAAGATTTCAACATTATACCAAAATATTTACAACTTACACAGTTGTTGCTCTGTCCTCAAAACCTTACATCACCTGCGTGATTTGTATCAATTAGGGACCGAATGCTTACACTGAAGGCCGGAAAACTGCCCATAATGTAACTTAGAGCCGAAATTGCCCAATAACAAATACATCTGTAACGAACAATGTTTTCATTTTAAAAATATATCGAGGCTGTTGACCAATCTGCTTAAAATTATCACTAGGTGTAAGCTATTCACACACTTTTGCCGATAACTGTCTCTTGCCTTCCAAACTTCACATAAGCTGTGCTGCATACCTTACACGCGTTTCACTCCTGGAAAGAACGATATTACGGAGAAAAAACTTAGCTGTAGCCTAGGGAATTGTTTCTCGAGCCGGCACATAGTTTTAATCTGTCACGAAATTTCAAAACAGCGCACAATCCATTGCAGAGTGACATATTCGTTCTACGGCTAAGCCATATCTCCGCAATGTCCTGTCTGCGAGCATTGTTAGTCTCGCAAGATATCCAGGAGAACGTTAGAAGCAAAGGTGTGGGGTCGTATCATCATTCGTGGCTGGATTGCTGAGACGCTAAGAGCACTGCTTACAAAAGGCAAATTTCCTCGTTCGCCTCACGGTCTGGTACACACTTTAATGTGCCACGATGTTTCGTATCTTGTGACGCAAATTATCTTTTTACTTGAAACTAATTTTCAAGTTGCATCACCACGTAAACTGTATCCCAAAGTGAGCGTAGCGTAATTGCTCACTACGTTCAATAATATCCAGTATGGTGCATAACGGAAACATAACTACATAGGGGAGCCAACGGTTTTCTCGCCCCCTTGTAAATCTATTTATTTGGAGTGCAATATGCTCTAAAGTCAAACGATCAATTTTGGGATGGAAGCAATGAGGCACCGTGGACAACTGCGTCGATCCAGAAGGACAAAAAACAAAAAAAATGTTATTTTCAGATTATTTCTTACCTGTTTGGCTTATTCGGTCGGGAATATTAAGCGGTATTTCACTGTTGCTTGACTTACGAACAAAGAATCTGCTTCAATTGCTCATTTTCCTAAGAAGTGTTAGAATGCGCTCCTTCATGGTCGCCACTATAGGGTTGTCTAACTCTAGGGAAAAATGGCATAAAAGTTTACTGAGTATCGTACCGAGTCGTAATATAAAACCTATTCTAGAGCAACGCTTACATTAGCTTTCTTCTGGGTCTACTTATGTGTTTTAACTGTGTAGAGTACCTTAGACTCTGTGATTGCTGCTCTCTGAGCATGACGTTACGTCACTTCAAAAGAATGCAAGCTAGACAGGAAATCGACGAACTGCGGTCAACAGTGCGCTTACCCTTTGCGGAAAATATAACAGACAAGATTAGTAAGCATCTTCTATGAGTTGGTGTTGAAACACGTATGTATTCATTACCAGCGATGGCGAGGCATGACAGAATCTCTGACCAGAGAGTTATTTATCGTTGCTAGTCTGCGCTTGACCGCGCGAGACGACAGTAGTAGTCAGTAGTTGCGTGTAGCGAGTCGGCAGGAACAGTAGTAGTATGTAGCGAGACGGCTGAGGCAGCTGTTGAACTCTGTCTGCAGTAGTAGTCAGTCGGATATCGTAGCAGAAGTCGGCATGCGTCGGCGGTGTGCTCTTCTCGCGACTCTGGTCACGATTCGGGACGATGTGTATTGTTGTAGAAGGTAAAGACGCAGCATTGCACAAATCTAATAATGTATGTTAATTGTAATTCATTGGTTCAAAAAAATGCCCCAATAATAATTTTTTTATAAAGTAACTCTTTTAAAGAAAAACTTTCATTCCAATTTAAAGAATATTTCCTATGCATTTCCTCCAAGAATCAAAATTAAATATACGCCAGCATTGCACGAAGCTGTGTCGATAAATAAGAGCAGATATAGATGCAGTTTTTATTGAGATAAGAATTTTTGCTTTTTTATTCAGAATACAAGGCCGAAGGTCAGCGCTGCTGTCCTTATAAAATTTATCAGGTTTAATTATTTCACAGGGTCGAAGGTCGGTGCTGCTGTCCTTATGAAAATTATCAGGTTTAATTATTTATGTTCAGATTTTACATTCAGTTCATGGCTTATTATCTAATTAATATTATTGTGGGTTAATGATCAATCATCATTCCGTAATTTTGTGGGGAGTTTGCATTTGGGCCATTATTATTCTTTAATTTTGCAAGGAGGTTACGCTTGGCTTATTTACGTTAACATTGACTTTTATTTTTTACGGGAAGGTTACACTTGGCGACATTCGGACCAGGATCGTATTTCTTTGTGAATCTTCTGAGAAGTAGTCAAATATCTGCTCTTATTTACTTAAATGTAATTAGCACTTGGCGCAACGCATTTTCTAATTTGTCACTCTTTCCTCTACAGATCATCGGCAATTTGTTGCTCTTTGTTGTATTTGTATTTCTTGGATTTTGCATTGTCTTTGTTTCATTTGTGAATAATTGTGATTGGTGTAAAAATGCCGCGAAAACCTGTTAACAGTACATCGCGATGTATAATGAGTGAAATAACCGACTTAAACAACTTGACCGATAGTACTTGCGACACGCAGTGTAATGATGACAATCCTCCATTTACGGACAATCAGTGTGTACCGACCACTAATGTTGATTTTGATCCTAGTGATGAACAGACGAACTCAATTGTGTCCTCTGTTAATTTGACAATTGATGACGCGGGGCGTTCTGTTGCAATGAGCTCTGCCCAGTTTAACACACCCGGTTTGCAGGATTTACGTGACGAACAGATACGTTTTTCTAATGAAAATGAACAGGATACTCAAAGTAGGATAGATTTATTTGATTCCGAGGTAGTGACTAACAGTGCACGTCCGATTAGCAAACATTTTCAAGAATCACAGAATATCCAAATGGATACACAAAACGTGACAATTTTAGATAAACCGTCACACAGCACAGAGAATAGAAATGTTAATTTTGGCTCGGATCAAATTATGGCATTTTTACGACAAATTAATGAAAAACTAGACAATAATTTCAAACAACTTAGTGAAGATTTGAAACAACAACTTAACAACCATTTCAAACAGCGGAATGAAATGCTAGATAACCATTACAAACGACTTAATGAAAGTTTCGACAACCATTTCAAACAACTTGACGAATCGTGCAAACAATTTAATGAAAGTTTTAAACAGCCGAACGAAAAACAGGACAACCTTAACGGACAGAACAAACAAGTTAGTGAACAGATTACAGCTGTTACCGTGCAACGTCACGACACGAAAGAACAATTACGTGAGGATACTAAGAATTGTGCTACGAACAATAGTGAAGAAACTAGATCTGTTACACAAGAATTAAGTAATACAGATGTAGCCACAACAGAATCACATAGCGATGAAATTATTGCGGTCATTGAACAATGTTCAGAAAATGCAACGCAGATACGCGACGAGTTTACTTTAAAGTTACCAGAAGTTTCACACACATTGGATACGGAAGTCGATAAGAAATGTGATCAACAGAACAAGCAGAATGACGAACGTATTAAAGTAACAGAAATGAAAAATGTTTCACTCAATAACACAGCACAGTATACGCGCCATTCCGAACATTTCTCACACTCGTACAGCCAGTGTAACTTAAGCAATTTACAGAGACTACGTGACTTAAAATCCGAAAAGCTACGCGACTTAAAATCTGAAATGACACAAACAGATTCTCACACAAACCTGAACGTGTTCACAAATTCAGAGACGATAACGTTGATTATCAGCAATTTTTACCCGTAAGAAAATCTAAGGAACTTAATAATGACAGAGCACAGGTACACACTTTGAACTGGATACGTCAATTTATTTTTCTATTTTTAACAGCATTGCCTGTAATACAGAAACTACAATTAGCATGGATACAGCAATTTGTTTCTGAATTTTTACCGCCATTGCCTGTAACACAAAAGCTGAAATTTATTTGTAGCGCGTAATTGACCTCAGGGGATTCATTACACTTTAATGAGTATGTGCCGTAGCGTGCACAGGGCCCCGAGCCGTAGTAGTGCTGTTTCATCTTTAGTTTTCTGCACTGCTGCCTTCTCTTCCGCTATCCTTTATATCTACTAAAACAGCTCTTCAACTATTGCTCTACCTAGGATTAAGAATGACTAATGAAAACCTGATATGACAAGTTTTTACCGAAAGTGACAATTTATCATTAGACGCTCCAGAAGTGACAACCATGAGAACTTTAATAACAGATAAAATTGTAATCATCAGTATGTATAGCATTTTCAGCAATCGTCAAAATTATCAGCAACATCGAACGCGTTTTGGTAACAATACAGGTTATTCACCGCAGCAGCAACAAAACCAACCGGTTAGCATACCTAACCAACAATGTAATGCACAAGGTCAACTAAGCTTTAATGTTTCGCCGCGTGCACGTATAGTCTCAGCTCCAACAAATAGTAACGCAAAGCAACAAGGGAATCAGTACGTACAGAAAACACACTATTTCAATTCCTATCGCAATGCGCCATATAGAAATGATTATCATGACAGACGTAAAAGTAATGAACACAATTTTCAGCGTACATTTAATAGCAGTCGGTCATATCAGCAGCAAGAACATCCACCACAACAAATAATCATGAATGAACCAGACAGTAGGTATCATTCAGAGCTTAATACGTATGGAAGAAATAATAGAACAGTACAAATAGTTGAAATGCCACAGCATCCTCCTGAAAATAATAACACGCCAGATAGAATTTGACTAGACACAGTACAGGTTGCATATTCCAGTAACGCAAACAATACTTTTGACACGCAGAATCTTGTTCACGAAAACGTTATTTGAAACATGCTTTGTTGAATGCACCACTTTTATCGCACCCTGATCTTACCAGAAATTTATCTATTGCCACCGACAGTTCTAACACCGCTTTAGGCGTACATATTTTTCAGGAAATTGAAGAAGATGGTTGTACAGTAATTAAAAACATCGCTTTTGCAAGTCGCATTCTGTCACCTGCTGAACGAAATTATTCTGTTACAGAACTTGAAACATTATGTGTTGTATGGGCTTTTACCAGATTTAGGCATTTTCTTTATGGAAGACACACGACAGTTTACACAGATCATAGAGCGATACAATTTTTACTTTTGGCTAAATTTACACACCACAGATTAAGCAGATGGAAACTTTACTTGTAGGAATTTAATTTTACAATTGTTCACATTCCCGGCACACAAAATGTTCTAGCAGACGCATTATCTCGTTATCTCAGCAACAATCAGCAAGACATCGCAACCAACTTCTGCAAAGCAAATTTCAGCGTCATGTACATTCAACAAGTTGCATTTGAAAATTTCATTTCGTCGTCATTACAAGACATAGCACAAGAGCAGAATAAAGACAACGTATGGAAAGAGATTAAACACCTTTGGCAAGATGGGAATAATGTTACCATTAGAAACCATTACACTGTAGGCAATGACATTCTGTTTCGCCGCTCTCATCCGGACAGCAACAATTGGTTATTATGCATTCCTGACGAACTTGTTAACAAATTAATCTGGTATACTCATTTAAGTTACGCACATTACGGAGCCAGAAAATGTTTTCTTATACTGAGACAGAACTGTTATTTTACGAACATGGAGAAACGTATTCGACGAGTTTTAGCGTCATGTAAAATCTGCTAGAAAGCTAAATCAGATACGACTTCACATATTCCTCCATTACATCTCATTGTACCTGTTAAATTGAGACATATGGCCGCTGTAGGCATTTTTGGTCCGATTCCCAGAACTAATAGAGGTTCTTGCTACATCTTTGTCGCTGTTGAACTCACTTCAAAATTTGTTACCTTCACTCCGTTACGCAAAGCTACTGCTAAAACTGTTTCGAAAGCATTTGTAAAACATTTTCTATTTCATGTAGGGCATGTGTTGAAAGTAATATCCGACATTGGATCACAGTTCCGATCTGCTATATGGACACGTATGTTACGAGCTAGAAACATTTCTCCGATCTATATATCCAGGTACCATGCTTCTTCGAACCCTTGTGAACGATTAATGAAAGAAATTGGCAAACTGTGTAGAATTTACTGCCATAAAAAACATATTGATTGGGACACACACATAGTCTCATTCCAAGATGTAATTAATTCCATACCGAATGAATCTACTATGCTATCTCCGTCTGTTATACTGAAAAATGTTGAACCACCTAACAAAATTAAAGAATTAGTAACATTTCCTACATCTCATCGACTACGACACCATGAAATAATTGACATTGCGCTGAACAACATTAAACGTGCCGCAGAGCGCCGGAGAAGACAGCAAAAACAGGTTTGTACACGCCGTGAATTTCACATTGGACAGAAGATATTAGTATGTACACACTATTTATCCAACATAGGAAAGAGTAAATGCAGTAAATTTGAACTTCTATACGCAGGTCCATATCGAATTCACAGCATTCCTCACCCCAATGTTGTACACGTCGAAACTTTGAGAACCAGAAAAACCAAAGGAAACCACCACATATCGAATATCAAACATTTTATTGAATGAAGATACTTTATGATTTAACATGCTGTAATGCCATTTGCTAATTTTTATGACCACTTATGCAATTATATTCTCATGAATACTTACTTATGATTGCCGTATTTTTCTTGGCAAGTGCCCGGCAAGGTAAAGTTAGCAGGTCGCTCTTCTTGTCGTTGCATATTTTCCATTTTTTATGTATGTACGATTGTTTTCCCGTTTTGTTTGTATGCACTATGAAATAGTTAAGATATAGCAAACAACAGTTGACTTTGACATTTTGCCTTGTGATATCTCAACATCGTGACTACTTTACCCTTTTTTTTTTTTTTTTTTTTTTTGCTGCTACATTGTGATACTCTGTGTACATTTTTGTACCTGCACACTGTCTATGTTTTTGACATATTACGTTTTCTGTCATGCTATGCTGTATGCTCAATTATGCTACTATAAACCAGTTTTTATCTAATGGGTATATGAATTAAATGCAAGACATTAATCTTTGTTCATCATTTTCAGAAAGAAATAACGTGTAAAAGAAATAAATTAAACAGAAATGGGAATTTCACCTTCGGAATGAACGAAAGAGGATACAATACTTCGTGATGAAGAGTAAATGGATGGTGGTGGTTAGTGTTTAACGTCCCGTCGACAGCGAGGTCATTAGAGACGGAGCGCAAGCTCGGGTTAGGGAAGGATTGAGAAGGAAATCGGCCGTGCCCTTTCAAAGGAACCATCCTGGCATTTGCCTGAAACGATTTAGGGAAATCATGGAAAACCTAAATCAGGATGGCCGGAGACGGGATTGAACCGTCATCCTCCCGAATGCGAGTCCAGTGTGCTAACCACTGCGCCACCTCGCTCGGTAAGAGTAAATGGATCAGAATTAACAAGCATTAACAAGAGTATACTATACACATCGTAGAATAGCAGTCTTAACTAATTTTCTCTTTCAGAATACAAGGCGAGTCATGCAGGCTGTCAGACAGAACTACACATCTTAGTTTTAGTGATGAAATATGCTAGAAATAAGGAATAGTTGTGTAATGAGTAATGAAGTGACTTTTTTTGCAGATGATAATGAATGGTGATGAATAATGATGAAGAGTATGCTACTATGGATAATGAAGTTTTTCTTTACAGGTGATGATAATAATGGAGTTATGTTGATACGGATAATGAAGTTTTTCTTTGCAGATGAAAATAATGATGAAGTTTATATATTTGCTGTTTGTTAAGAGATGCTATGTAGTTATTTAAGTATTTGTTGCAGTTCGTTTTGACAGTATGTGTTATATTGCATAGTATGATGACTGAAGATTTTGGAAAGGACAGCTAGGGAACACATTTTTTTATATACACATTTCACTACCTGTTAATTCGAAGTTCACTACTTTTCAGCATAAAATGCGTCTCTTCTTTCAGTTTAATAATCCATTTTTGTATTTTGCAGGAGAAATAATTTATGAAACAAATGTGCTATAATCAGTTGTTCATTAAACCTATATCATTTATGAATGTGATTACATATACTCTACTTGTTTCATAATCTTGCTACAGCTGACTCATGACGAATGACGTTACACATCTTCATTTGCAGCAACAACTCAAAAGCAAATAATTTAATTCTTCAGTAATTACCCAACGCAATGCATTGTTTATATACATGTATATATATATATATATATATATATATATATATATATATATAATGCTTTATAATTAGGCAATGAGTACCAATGTTCTCTGTAAAACGACTGATGAACATTATTCTGTAATACTATGTCATTTATTAGCTCCTGTTTTCAATGATGACTTCTGATGGTTTGTAATTAGGCAATGAGTGCCAATGGTCTCTGTAAAACGACTCATGAACATTATTCTATAATACTATGCCACTTATTAGCTCCTGTTTTCAATGATGACTTCTGATGGTTTATAATTAGGCAATGAGTGCAAATGTTCTCTGTAAAACGACTGATGAACATTATTCTGTAATACTATGTCATTTATTAGCTCCTGTTTCCAATGACGACTTCTGATGGTTTGTAATTTGGCAATGAGTGCAAATGTTCTCTGTAAAACGACTCATGAACATTATTCTATAATACTATGCCACTTATTAGCTCCTGATTTCAATGATGACTTCTGATGGTTTATAATTAGGCAATGAGTGCAAATGTTCTCTGTAAAACGACTGATGAACATTATTCTGTAATACTATGCCACTTATTAGCTCCTGTTTTCAATGATGACTTTTGATGGTTTGTAATTAGGCAATGAGTGCCAATGTTCTCTGTAAAACGACTGATGAACATTATTCTATAATACTATGCCACTTATTAGCTCCTGTTTTCAATGATGACTTCTGATGGTTTATAATTAGGCAATGAGTGCAAATGTTCTCTGTAAAACAACTCATGAACATTATTCTATAATACTACCTACATGGTGCAGAAATGTTCAATAACTGGGCAATGAGTGCCACCAACTATTAGTGTAATTCTCAATGAAGACTAGTATGTGACTTAATGTCCTTCACCTTCTGACCTAATTACCTGAAATTACTGCAATATCTGTTTGTATTGTATATCCTCATGATCATGGAGCACTATATTTCGTTTTTGCACTAATTCTACGTTGATGTACCTTGCAAGAGCGTGGTGTTGACACGACATGCTGTCCACTACCGTGAGCGATGGAGATGCTAGTATGGTCCCACTGTTTGGTGTACCTAATGTACCACCAAAAAGATAAAATGGAGTAATACTACGACATTTCAGTGTCTTGGCTACGCTGATTAATACTTCTGGGAAAAGAACTTCAGATTGTCTCACTTGGTGTTGTGCTTCTGTAGAAAGACATGGATTTTCAGTGCAGCTGCGTGCAACCTAAAGTGCTACAACCATGATGCAAATCTTCCCTTTCCTATCCTAATTCTTGTAACATAGTGAAAATCATTTTTGCTAACATGATTTTTATCCATGACCTATACATTTTTGTGATTTGCTGATATGTTCTGAACTACAGTGCGTGTGCACTTTTGTCATTTGTTAACATGACTTCTACTAATTGCATATACATTTTTTGATTTGCTGATATGTTCTGAACTACAGTGCATGTGCACTTATGTGATTTGTTAATTTGTTTTGTACTCATTGTATATATATTTTGTCATTACCTGATATGTTCTGTACTCGGTGCATGTGCACTATATTTATTTCATGTTCTATACCTGTATATGTCTGTATATTCTGTGATTGTAAAGTTAGTTAACAAAAATTTGTTGCTCAAGGCAAGTCCAAATGACTCACCATCGCTGCCAAATTTTTGCCCCCCCCCCCCCCCCCCCCAGGGGAGGATTATGAAACACGTATGTATTCATTACCAGCGATGGCGAGGCATGACAGAATCTCAGACCAGAGAGTTATTTATCGTTGCTAGTCTGCGCTTGACCGCGCGAGACGACAGTAGTAGTCAGTAGTTGAGTGTAGCGAGTCGGCAGGAACAGTAGTAGTATGTAGCGAGTCGGCTGAGGCAGCTGTTGTAGTCTGTCTGCAGTACTAGTCAGTCGGATATCGTAGCAGAAGTCGGCATGCGTCGGCGGTGTGCTCTTCTCGCGACTCTGGTCACGATTCGGGACGATGTGTATTGTTGTAGAAGGTAAAGACGCAGCATTGCGCAAATCTAATAATGTATGTTAATTGTAATTCATTGGTTCAAAAAAATGCCCCAATAATAATTCTTTTATAAAGTAACTCTTTTAAAGAAAAACATTCATTCCAATTTAAAGAATATTTCCTATGCATTTCCTCCAAGAATCAAAATTAAATATACGCCAGCATTGCACGAAGCTGTGTCGATAAATAAGAGCAGATATAGATGCAGTTTTTATTGAGATAAGAATTTTTGCTTTTTTATTCAGAATACAGGGCCGAAGGTCAGCGCTGCTGTCCTTACAAAATTTATCAGGTTTAATTATTTCACAGGGCCGAAGGTCAGCGCTGCCGTCCTTACGAAATTTATCGGGTTTAATTATTTATGTTCAGATGTTACATTCAGTTCATGGTTTATTATCTAATTAATATTATTGTGGGTTAATGATCAATCATCATTCCGTAATTTTGTGGGGAGTTTACATTTGGGCCATTTTATTCTTTAATTTTGCAAGGAGGTTACGCTTGGCTTATTTACATTAACATTGACTTTTATTTTTTACGGGAAGGTTACAGTGTTCAGCCTGTCTTTTACTGCATCCCCAAGATCCATAAAATGCTAAGCTGCACCAAGGGCAAGGTAGACCCTTTACACACTTCGGATGAGTACTACGTGCCGTGTCAGTGTGGAGAAGTACACATCGGAGAGACCGGTAGGCCAATAACAACGCCCGTACCTGAACACGAGCGCTACGTTTGTCTAATGCTACACAGCATATCTGCAGAGGCCTAACACCAGCAAGACTGCGACAAGGAAATAACGAAACCTGTGCGCTTGTTAAGCAGCCGGGTTCTATAAATCACAAGAGCAGAGAAGCCTTAGAAATACGGCAACACTGTAACAAGGTGATCAGAGAGGATAGACTCAGGCTTGCCCCAACATAGCTGCCAGACCTCCGAGTCCAACAGGCCGCATATGCAAGAGGAAAAGCGAGAGGTACCGACGAATAAATACCGCCGCGCGGACTGCGTCCAGCAGGAGGACAACAGGAGCCCACGCTTGATTCGCCGATGACAATCAATCACGCTACATAACGCAGGAAGCAACAGACAACAGCAGATCTGCTACTCCCTCCAACGTAGAAACCTATAACGAACTTTCCTGCTCCTTTCGCCTCAAGAGACCCACCGTAACAACGAGCTTTTAAAATTGCGCTCAGTGAGCAGTGATGACAAGCTAAAACACGCCAGCAGACCCAGAAGATGCCCATGTAGCTATACGTGAGAAAATATTTACCAATACAATGTCCCGTACCTAACTGCTACTTCACCATGGATGACAGTTGCTCAACTGGATGAATGCAGTGGCACCTACTGGGACAAACTGTCACTATCGCAATTCCGCTCGCAGAAAGAGCGTACATTAGCTGCAAGTAAGAAGAGAAAATCGACGCATATGGTCACAGACATGCCAATTATGCAGCAGTCGAGAATATATCCTTTTTGGTAGCCTGTAAGGTGCAAAATGACCATCAAACGCGGTCAGCACTCTACCATTACGATCGTATGTTGATGGCGATTCCAAACACTTCTAGAGGTACCATAGTACAAGAAGAATACAAAAGACGACGTAAGTATGTAGGAGATACGACATATTACTAGCTACATAAGGTGTTTACACCAATATATCAGTATTCTGTTTTCCAACACCTGTACGTTTCTATCAACTGGGCCACTGTCTTACATTTTTTCGGTCTGGGTACACTAAAAAATTGTTAAGGCTTTCGTGGCCACTTGTTGACAAACTGCCTATTGGCTTCTGTCTCGGGTTCTTCGGCCGACGTTCATCTAATAATTTTTCTGACGTTTCGCCAGCACGAGTGGCTGGCATTGTCAAAGCTTCACCACCGGCAATGCTGGGTACACTGTTACACAATTTATAAGAACAGAGACATTGTCTGACAGGGAATAATCACAGATAATGGTGCATGATATGAAGCGCAGTACATGCATAATAGAGGTGGACTGATATATTTTTAACAAAAAATGGTACATATTTCACATGGAAAAGCAGGCACAAATAACGTTTATGTTTGCACAGATCAGACTCCCAACACAGAAGTCGATATCGGAGTGTTAGCAAGGAATATGCACATTTTGCACCATTTATTCGCGCTGGCTACCGAACAGTTGTGGAGTCTTTCGGGACTATTGTCCTATTCCTCTTTCAAGGCGGTTTTCAGTTCTTGCACGGTTCGGGGAGGTAGTGTTCATTAAGAAACATGTCTGCCAAGACCATCCCAGGCATGCTGTGTAGAGTTTAGGTCCGTGGAGTACATAGGCCAGTTCATGCGTTCAGTATCTTCATTTCCCAAAGCGTCCGACATCTCAGCGATCCTCTGTGCGTGAGCACTGCCATCTATAAAAGGAAAGTCGGGACCTACCACACGCTTAAACATACAGACATCATCCAAAAAATCTTGCTACAGTACTGCTGTGCTGTAACGGAACCTCACGCAAAGATTTGCAATGGTGTTCGGACATTGTGCATAATGCCCGCCCACATCACACTGCCTATTTCACGTCTATGATATTCATGAACATTCTTTGGTTCTGTGGTTCTCCTCTCTCTCCACACTAACTGGTGGCCAGAATCACTTGCCGGACTAAAGCGGAATTAGTTGGAGAACATCACTGTGGACCACTGTTGCTGACACCAAACAACATGCTCTCTACACCAACGAACTCTTTCTCCACGATAGCGTGGTTCAAGTGAGATGCATTTAACAGTCTTCCGAACATTCAAATCAGCCTGACTCAAAAGCCGCGAAATGTTTCTCGCAGAGATATGTGTACCGGTAGCTGTTGCAAGGCCTGCAGAAATCTGCCTAGAAACAAGGTTTCTGATTCTTTCTTCCACTAGAGCTACGTATGGATCCTCTTGCGTTGTGGAGTACCGTCTACGATCGCCTGCATGCTTTCACGCAGCATTTCCACTCATTACTGTGGCCACAGTGGTGACACTTTGACAGACTTCAAGCCGTCCAACTGCTCATCCACGGTCGTAAGCACCCAAACGATATCTCGCAGACATTTCCGTACCACACGGAATGTCGCGTTAATCGGTTGCACACCAAACTGCGTCAATTGCCGTTCTGTGTGAACTGTCGAAAGCATACAGAGCGTTCGCGCACAGTCTTCACTGCAGTTCACACGTCTCGCCCTCTATATATCCTTTTGCTATCACTGATCGCGTATTCCTTAGGAATTGACGGTTTTTACGAAGCAATTGGCAGTTCTTCTTTAGCAAATGTCAGTTGTTCCTCAGTAGCGCCAAACGGTGTAAATAATAGCTCATTCAATAAATACACAAATTAGAACAAATATGTAGTTGTTTCTGATACAATTCTCCTTCTATAGACGAAAGAGGGAAAGCTTCTCATGAGCGCTAGAGTAAACGTATCATTACTTGTCACACTAATATAGAACGACAGAAGTAGAAACTTGAATTAGATGCCACATAACGAGTGTTCTAGAAATCTAAAAAAGGTAATAGGGACTGCAAATCTTCGTCTCCAACACAACATAGTAAGTTCTGAATGACAAAATATTGTGAAATTCCCCAAAAGGCTTCTCCAGTAAATTTTTTTTCTGATTACGAGTAGAAATACTCTGCGATAACGTATTACGAACATTTATGCATAACTAGATGCACCCCGCTCTGTTATCCACAGTTAAACAGTTATTTATAAAGAAATGTTAGTGCTGAAACTCAGAATCTACGCAAACACGCCTTGACAATAGTTCTCTCTTGGAGGTATTGAGACGCGTTCCGCTTGCAACCCAGTAAACCGCACAACATCGGGGAAAAAAGAAAAGAAAGAAGAAAAAACAAGAAAATTTTAAAATTTTAAAACGACGGAAGAAGGAGTCAGAATACAAGTCGCTCACAACTCACTCGTTTACTAAGGGAAGAAGCTAATTAGGCCAACAACACTAAATTTAATGCATTCATTTGTTAGTTAACTTTCATGGATGGCTTTTTTTATCATGTTACCCATCCCATGGGGACAGTGCTCACGCTGACCATCCCACACGAACAGTGGTTTTTTTTCTGAATAAATTGTAACCTATGAGTTAAATGAGGGTGCAGGCTATTTCCATTCCATATTCAACCGCTTCAGCGTGAGGAAGCAACAAACCCAGCAACTCGACGAAAAAAGAAAATAAACAATTTCTAGTTTGGTGCAGGGCAAGTTTTATAATATTTGTACGTGCAACATCGTCACCTGCCGTCACGTGTGTGCCTATCACCAGCCGACACCCTCGCTCATCAGAATCAAATATGCGAATAGATCGTCTACTTCTACGAAATTGTGCGTCCTGAGAAGACTTTTTGGTTGTTTGCTCTGCATTCTATGACCGGGAGGCCTTTTCGGGCAGTTCGGTCTTATCCTGTTGTTGTTACTAATTTAACACCACCCAGAAGGGTCGTGTGACTTAGGGCATGTCACGGACGCGAGTAACCAATTGTTTCCAACGTGGATGAACAGTGTTCACTGTAGCAAGATAGAGGTGCAACTCAACCAGACAATGCGACTTATCACAGGCTGCATACGTAGCACTCAAACTGGATGGCTACCAGTCTTAAGTAACATCCAACCTCCAGCTCTACGAAGATCAGTTGCTCTCCTGAAGATCTGGAGAAACATTCAGAAGAACCCCCAGCTACCCGTACACAGCGATGTATTAATAGCAGAATATCAACGTCTGAAGTCAAGAAAACCACCTTGGCGAACTGCACAACATCTTTAAGCCTCGGACTTTAACATCAACGAAGTATGGAGAAGTCAGTGGGAAGAATCAACGGCCATCTGGTTGAAAAACCTTCCATGCGCGAGTCCCATGTTTCACACTCCCCAGACTCCAGTGGAGAACCATCGACCGCAACCGAACAGGACAAGGGAACTGCGGATATCTACACAAATGGGGATGGGCAACATATCCAGATTGTGTCTGCGGAGCTGCCCTGCAAACAATAAATCACATTGATGGTGAATGCCCGAAACGAGCCTTCGTGGATCAATAAATGGCATCCACTATGCATCACCTAGAGGGCGCAGCTGGATCAACAGATTGGACTTAGAGATCTAAGAACTTTTGTAATGTGTACATAATTTAGTATAATACTTTGTACATTTGATTCTGCACCTGTATTTTTCTTGTCATTTCTTACATTGTATACTCTTAAAATTATGTATTTGATCCAAGCTATGTATCATCATACGATAAGTAAATAAAATAATCAGAATCAAATCTAGCCTCGCTAAAAGCCTACCGCCTTCTACGACGTCTCTTGCACGATATTTAAATGACGCCGTCTTTGTGAATCGTCAGTCGTCTCAGATGTGATAAGATACGACTGTCACTCAGTGGTTAAAATGCGACGGTCTTGTATGGATTAAGCACTTTAAGAATTGCATAAGCATTGTATTCATTAGATTGAGTCGTAGTCCGCAGCTCGTGGTCGTGCGGTAGCGTTCTCGCTTCCCGCGCCCGGGTTCGATTCCCCGCGGGGTCAGGGATTTTCTCTGCCTCGTGATGACTGGGTGTTGTGTGATGTCCTTAGGTTAGTTAGGTTTAAGTAGTTCTATGTTCTAGGGGACTGATGACCATAGATGTTAAGTCCCATAGTGCTCAGAGCCATTGAGTCGTATTATGTAGTACGTGTTAAACAACAAAAGCATTTTTCACAAATTCGATACAATTCAAAAGTCAAAGAGCAAATATCTTTTCCTAGGAGTAATTATTGTTCCACATCTCCTGTTCTATTCTCCAAATCTAGCACTACATACCTTCAAAAATAGCCTATGTGTTAATTCACGTTATAAGCTAGTTCCATTCCAAATCTGTCCAGTTGTTCAGTCGTTTCAACGTGAAAGAGTGACAAACGCACTCCCACGCAAACTTTCCCATTTATATGTGGGCTAACATGTAACATGTGTTTGTGTGTAGGTGTGTGTGTGTGTGTGTGTGTGTGTGTGTGTGTGTGTGTGCGTGTGTGTGTGAACAGCATAATACTTTACAGTTTTTGACAAGCATCAAGCACTCCTCTGCAAACATCTACGAAGCGGAGAAGCCTGAAATGATGATTTTCGTATATCCTACAAGACGCCAGAATCAAATTCTATTAGCCATTATATCTCTCATAGTATAAAAGATACTACTGAAACATACCACTTATTTTTCTGATCATACGTCATAAATTTTCTTCAAATACTGAAACTGACACGCTTTACAACATAATGACATTTCAAACGAGTAAGTTCCACAGGGAATAATGTATTAACAATGTGTGGGAATCAGAAGACACCATCGAAGTACCGAAACGTTTCCTGCAAAACGACTTCTTGTTGTAATACTGACTGAAGCGAAAGAAATAGCTACTGTAAAAAAATACCTTCGAAATTTTATATTTGAACATAAACCATCGAGGCAACTTAAAATGGATGATCTATAACGCAGCTCGATCTCCCACTCACAGTCCAGTATTGTCCATTAATGTGTATCAATACACCGTCCGATAAGTTAACGTGCAAATGCGAGAACAGTTTCGAATTTGCCCTGTATGATCTGCTGGGGTAATGATAACAGTCTGCTAACTTTTGTCACAGAGCGTACCGTCGGGCTGTAATAAATTATGAGAATTAGAGGCAGCTGTGGGAAAACGCTTGTATACTCAGCCACCGTGATATCACGTGCCTGGTCCCATGAGGTGTTCGCAGCGCAATATCTGAATGGAGATCTGTGATTACAGGCAATGAACAGATATTGCGATTGTATATGATACTGACGGGGAGAAGCGAAGAGAGAGCTACCAACACGTTTCTGTAAAATGATAAACAGGTAGGTGCACCAGTTCACCCATCCTCCCTCAATAGCACATACACACACACACACACACACACACACACACACACACACATAAACAAACACACACACACACACACACACACACACACACATCTGAAAACAACGAGAATGTTAAAGCGAAAAGCGACTAGGAAGCTGGCTACCAACAGTGAAGTTTAAGACACGGAAAAATAACCAAAAGGTGGATTGCTCAGGTGTGGCGGAAATTTAGACCATTTTGGAACTTTCATGATTCAAACTGAAAATAACAATGTTAAAAACTGTTATAATAATGTTGTGAAGTTGCTTGACAACTGCTAGGAATTTAGCACCTTATGCAAGAAGCACAGAGAAGGAAAATTATTTCAGGAAAGTGGCTACATGGGTTTTTAACGTCGCCAAAAACTAATGAGGTTTTCTCAAACTTCCGTCTCCGTCATTTCCGGAATAGGGTTCCTTTTCTCACACTAACGTATTTTCAATTGTTCAGCATCGCTAAAAATTTGTCTTATCATCATAGACACATTCGGTACAGCTGAGGTCTCCATTTGCTTGTTCTGAGAATTATAGTTTACGTTTTTCTTTATGCACACCAGGCTACTTTTCCCATCACACAAGGGAACTGGCAGTGGCCAGAAGCGGCTGTCAGCGATGATGCTTGTACGTGGAAATTTGTGTGGTTTTGGCAGCACTTTGTCCTTGGTAAGCATTTGGCGCCATGAAAGTCGAATATGGATTTTAGATTTATACTACGAGTGCACAGTGGGGTCCCGGCAAATATTTACCAGCAGATTGGACGAAGGTGTGGCCTTCATAGCGCAATCAAGACATTGACAACACTGTTAGCTGAGGTGTACCAAGTCACCTTTAATGCCGTGAGAGGGCTTATGTCTCCTAGGATGTTTAGCACAGGTGATTATGGAAGGAGAGGAGAAGTTGAGATTCGTAGGAAGTCTATAACAGTGCAAACACTTAAGTATTCAGTTTAGGAACAATTTATTTTTCCCAACAGTTCTGTCTTACTTGTAGAGGGAGTTTATAGTGGCGGTTTATCTTGCAAATCACTGAATACACCCTAACACTCTCTCTGTTAGGCCCTTCCAGCAACTACCGGTTCCTGAGACCTACTTTCCGCCATCGGAGACGAGTGGTCTGCTTGCAACTCGTTCCTACAATACACAGTGAAATACCTTAACCAAAACTGGAGACCGCTCCTGTTCGTCTTCATATTCTGATACACGGAAAATAAATAGTACTCGTTGCTACTAGCGACAAACTCTACAGTGCTTGTTGTTCTGTAATTGGTGGAAAACTCTAGATAACAACTGTTGACTTTTTTTTTTTTTTTTCTTAAGTCATCAGTCTTCTGACTGGATTGATGCGGGCTGCTACGAATTCCTCTCCTGTGCCAAACTTTTCATCTCAGAGCAGCAGTTGCAACCGATGTCCTCAATTATTTCCTGGATGTAGTCCAATCTCTGTCTTCCTCTACAGTTTCTACCATCTGCAGCACCGTATAGTACCATGGAAGTTATTCCCTGATGTTTTAGCATATGTCCTATCATCCTGTCCCTTCCTCTTGTCAGTGTTGACCGTATAGCCCTTTGCTCACCGATTCTGCGGAGAAACTATCAGTCCACCTAATTTTCAACATTTTTCTGTAGCATCATATTTCAAATATTTCTCTTCTGTTCCGGTTTTCCCACGGTCCATGTTTCACTGCCATACAGGCTGTCATCTAAACGTATATTCTCAGAAATTTCTTCCTCAAAGACCTATGTTTGATACTAGTGGACTTTTCTTGGCCGGAATGTCCTTTTTGACAGTGCTACTCATATTTTTATGTCCTCCTTGCTGCGTCTCTCATGGTTATTTTATTGCCTAGATAGAAGAATTCCTTAACTTGAACTACTTCATGATCACCATTTATGATGTTAAGTTTATTGCTGTTCCTATTTCTGCTACTTCTCATTACTTCCATCTTTCTCCGATTTACTCTCAGGGCATATTCTGAACTCATCAGACAGTTCATTCCAATCAAGAGGTCCTGTAATTCTTAACTATCATTGAGGGTAGCTATGTCATCAGCAAATCTTAACATTGATATCTTTTCACCTGGAACTTTAATCCCACTCTTGAACCTTTGTTTTATTTCCGTCATTGCTTCTTCGACGTACAGATAGAACAGCTGGGGCGATGGACTACATCCCCATCTTACACCCTATTTAATCCGTGCACTTCGTTCTTGATCTTCCACTCCCATTGTTCCCTCTTGGTTCTTGTACATACTGTACATTATCCATCTTTCTCAATAGCTTACCCTATTTTTCTCAGGATTACGAAGATTTTGGACAATTTTATATCGTGGAACGCTTTTTCCAGCTTGAAAAATCCTATGAACGTGTCTTGATTTTTCTTCAGACTTGCTTCCATTATTAACCGCAATGTCAGAATTGCCTCTGTTGTGGCTTTACCTTTCATAAAGGCATGCATATAACATCAACATATAACGGATCCTTAAATTTCTTTCCCCTTTCTTGTCTTTTTTTTTTTTTTTTTTTTCAGCAGCTTGGATGCATGAGCTGTTAAGCTGATTGTGCGATTATTCTCGCACTTGTCGGCTCTTGCGATCTTGGAAACGGTGTGGATAATGTTTCCCGAATGTCTGACTGTATATCGCCAGTCTCATACATTCT
The DNA here is from genome assembly GCF_021461395.2 of Schistocerca americana. NCBI lineage: Eukaryota > Metazoa > Arthropoda > Insecta > Orthoptera > Acrididae > Schistocerca > Schistocerca americana. The sequence goes on along the minus strand of NC_060119.1, from coordinate 243,808,238 downwards.
ACACGCCAACATAAATAATTGTTGATTTTAGAAATTCCGATGGAATGTTATGTATCCTTTCCGCCTTTTTTGATTTTAAGTCTTCCAAAGCTCTTCTAAACTGTGATTCTTATCCTGGATCCCCTATCTCTCCCCTACTGACTCCTGTTTCTTCTTCTGTCATCAGTTAAGTCCTCTTCGTCATACAGACCCTCAATGTACTCTTTCCACTTCTTAATGTAACCGTCCTTGCTTCTAATTTCACCGAGGGTTGTTTTGACTTTGCTGAGACAGTCCTTCCGACAGTCATTTCTTTTTCTATTTCTTCACACTTTTCATACAGCGTTTAACCTTAGCTTCACTGCACTTCCTATTCATGTCATTGCTAAGAGTTTTGTATTTGCTTATTCCTGTATTTCTTTGAACATTTTTGTACTTCCTTCTTTTGTCGATCAGCTGAAGTAATCCTTCTGTTACCCAGGGTTTCTTAACTGAAACGTCTGCTGTGCTATTCATTATGGCAGGATCTATAGTCTCAGAGATCTTCAAGGCTATCTCTTGTTCTTTTAGTACTTCCATTTCCCACTTCATTGAGCACCTATTCTTCTTACCTACCCTCCTACTCTTCGTTATTACCAAATTGTGATCTGAGACAATATCTGCTCTTGGGTAGGCTTTACAATCCAATACCTGATTTTTTAACTTCTGCCTGACCATGATGTAATACAACTTAAATCGTCTTGTATTTCTCGCCCTTTTCCTAATACATCTTTTCCTCTTGTGATTCTTGAACAGAGTATTCGCTATTACCATCTGAAATTTATTGGCATAACTCAGTTAGTCTTTCTTCTCCCTCATAACGGATACTAAACGGAAACTCAGTTGTCCTCCCTCGAAACTGAAAAGTCTTCTCATTCTCAGTGTCCTATTGTAGCAGCACCAAAGTGTCACTCGATAGTGACCGAGGCTCGGCCGTGGTACTGCTCCCAACGACCACTGACGTGACCCTGTGCAGCAGTCAGTTGCTAGTATATACTGCTTTACAGCGGTTCTTAGGCGAGTTCCTCCCATAGAGCTGTTTTCCCTAACTCTCTCAAAGGTATTCCTAAGGCTAAGGACTAAGATTCCTCCAGAACCTTCTAGAAAGTTCTCAGTATGGTTTTATACCAGCGTATCATGAGGTTCCTCCTATATTGGAAGGTATTTTATTTTCTAAATTTTGCGTTTATGAGAACTCAGCGGATAATAGAAGTAATTTGCTTCCTTAAGCAGTGCTGCAGAGTACGATGGCAGTGAGCAGAAAGATTGTTCCTATGAAGGTGACGAGCGGGCAATATGGCATGGTAGTGAATCATGAGAATGGGGAGAAGTACGCGAACGCTGAGAAATAATCTTGTTTGGCAGAGAGCCACAAATGTCCTGGCGAGAAACTCAGAATTTTCTTTATTAAAGGTTAATTATTAAAGTCCACTTTCTTCCTAGGAAATACTTGCACGAACCTACAGGTTACCACAGCTTTAATGCCGTAATAACACTATGCAGTACACCAGGTATTTCAGTAGAAAAAATGGATACTGTTAAATTACCGAAGATGTACGAATAGCTACGAAGTTCTACGATGTAAGCAAGAGGTTTCGGCTGCACGCCAATCCCGCTAGTCGGTGAGACGATATACTCGTAACCTGTTCTTATGTAATAGCCGGCTTTACCCTGCTCTCGAAATATATTAGCTTTCTGAGCTGAATTGTTTGAGACTATTAAACTGTTACTGTTTTAGGGAGTTTGCTAATAAATGCATCGTAATGGCATCCCAGGACTTATTACAAGTAAATTAGCTGTTTGTATGTGCATTGATATAATCACAGGTGGCCTGGTTGCATATTCTGAACAATCAAATGCACTACAGGAACTGCTTCGAAGGACAACATCACGATTCGCAGCAAACAGGTGGAAGGAAACTCTATGGGCCGATCCATTAAGATTATTCATGAAAGTATTAGCTTAACTAGCGCAGCCTCGGGTGGAAAGGCACGATCATTTATACTGTACGTCTCCCATACCCCTTCCTACGAAATCACGACTAGTTTTATATCGACACAGTACAGCGAGAAGATTTTACAGTCTGCTACTTACCTTGGCGCCTGAGGGTGTTGTCCTCACTAGCCATTGTAGGACCGCAGATTCCTCAGCCGGCTGTCAACAAGCCTGACTTCGTACCAAGTGCTGGTTCGACTGCGGACTGAGACCACGTCTTGTGCATTATTCTAATATTACTCTCCCTTTCTCACAGCCGTGCCCCTCGTTACATTAATAAAATTTGATACACCTGACAGAGGATCCACAAGCCCTGAAAAGATCTATTCAGATTTCAGTGATAGCAAACATTTGTAATAAATAAGAGACGGTAAATGATGAGTAAACACAGTACTCTCACATTTTCACTCTGGCCTGAGCATATAGTATTTTGTGTAAAAGTAGCAAGTGCTGGAAAATGACTGCACCATTCTTGCTCCACACTAGGGAAAGCTTATACACCTCTTACTAAACTGGTTGCTGCATCCGTTAGTGCATGCGAAAAATGGATTTCATTCTATGTACAAATTTGCCTTTCGGTGTTATCATTGCTTTTAAGATGGTTGTGTTAGATGTAGCGTCTGTATGTCTTATGTTTCTGTTTTACTCAATTGCGTTCAGGTGTGTTGGGTATATGGAATTCCTCTGTTGCGACCGTGCTGATGGTAACAGTGTTTTTGTATGTCTGTATGACATAGTTATACTGGTGTATCTGTATAGCAGTCAGTAGGTCTTGTAGTGAAGATGCGTTTGTTATTGAATCCTTGAAGAAATCTCAAAAGAGCTGCTTTAAATCTGACTAATTTCGTATTCTTTTAACTGCTGCTCGAGTTACGCAAAGATTGTACAAAACATCTCAGTCAGTGTGCCTGTGTGCTTGGTAATGGAACTAACTATTTCATTATAAACTTTTATTCTGAGCAGTTAGCTCAATGACAACTTTTATTATTTCTCTAACAATGAACTCACCGTGAGTAGACGACAATTAATATTCATCACCCTCTTCGGCTGATGAGCAGCATCTATTATCTCTCGCAGTTGTCTGGACGAATTACCGTTTCCTACATTTTCTATCTGAATTTCAATATTGTCACTGGACACAACAATCAAAACAGGCTGATGTGCTGAAGTAACTCAACTGCGAATAACAATCGCTGCCATCAGAAGCTGAACGGAATTTCAGGAGGGATTACTTACGTTGTAAGGCGGACACAGAACTACCTCGGTGACCCGTCTTCAGCTCTGCTTTCTGTTGTGAGTAAGGATAGCAATCATGTAAGTGGATTTAAAAACCATAGATATGACTTCGTCTTGAAGCGCGCGCACCAACACTAAAGGACAAAAGAGTTGCCAGTTCATTGAACTCTACCAAAGAACTGCAGGAGAAGCCTAGGAGAGGCGAATGCAGGATTTTAAAAGAACTCACGCACTTCAGCGACAATAATACTTGTTAGTTTCTTTTTCGTTAACTTCTTCACTACGCAGACCCAGGACAAGACCTTAGCCAACCTACTCTCCTAGCTGTTATGTCTGCAATAAATCATAAGTAGCAAGTGTAGTACTTTGCGAATCAGCTTCTAATTCTGAAGTCACCGAGCAGACGTAATTGCTAGCCGTAATTTATAGCTGGCCAACGGCTATCACCCAAATATCAGCAATGGACGATTTTCAACACACTAATAGCACGAGGGCACGTCGGTTTACCTGCCATGAGCTGTGCATCTAAATCATTTCTTGCGCCAGAGCTCATCTCTAGCGTATTCATCATACAAACAATTTTGTGAGATGATGTACTGACTACGCACTTTCTTGTCGCTACTGTACTAGACTGAGCTGATGATGGTTGCAAAGCTGTAACTAGTCACGAATTTTTTATTAGCTAAAGAGTGTCCAGGGCTTTGGACTACGTAAATTAATTCTGTGCGATGCCAGTTACATGATTAGCAGAGCAGATAATTCACTCGATGCACAGCCATTTTAACTACCATCCAAGACCATCGACTTTGACGCAGAAGTTTATGGTCCAATACTTGGTTCCTCCGTGAAGTTCCTATGACCTACGTGTTGTTTAACTCAGATGAGGCAGAAATGCAGATGAGCATTTTTTAATTATTTGGTTCTCAACTACATTTAAATAATCCATTCATATAGCAAATTACAGATTTTATGAAACGTCCCCTTTGAACAATTATACATGACTGTGCTTAAACTGACACACAATATTTTTTAGCGCAACGCAATCTGACTTTCAAAAATCCCTACAAAAGAATGGCCCTAACTAACATTAACCTACACCTTTCACAAATCACTTACCTCACCAAAAATCTTCGTTACTCGAACTACTGCAATACAGCGAGCGCCACTACTGCCAGCTAAATAAAAGATTCAAACTACTGAAGGCACTAACTACTAATAGGCATAGTTAGCAAATGAAAGATTTTGATAGAGAACAAACAATGTATTTACCTCAATAGTGTTCAAAAGTCATAATGTATATAGCAGTTCATGACATCCAGTCTTACCAATTTCAAAACTCCGCCATCTCTCTCCCCACATCCACCACTGCTGGCGGCTCACCTCCAACTGCGCAACGCTACACGCTGTAAACAGCCAACTGCCCAACACTACAATGGCAGACAACAATGCAAACTAGCCACAGACTGCACACAGCACAGCCAGTGATTTTGATACAGAGCGCTACGTGGCGTTACCAATAAGAAAACCTAAACAGCCTACTTACAATTTAACATCGAATGTTCTATGTTTTTACATGATATTTGGCACAAAAAACTAGATTAAATATCATCGAGTCAGACATATTTCATTTAGTGAATTTAATTTTGACCTAACCAAACCCGTTCCTCTTTTCAATATTTAGCTCTGTGGTGTAATTCAGGACCAAAGTGTCTCAGTTGCATAGCAACTAAGCCACTGGTCCAATCAGTAAATTTTAATTTGTTACCGAGTGACCAGCTCATCATTTTATCGATAGTGATAAGTGAAATACTAAATTCTGATGATTTGCTCTTTAGACATTTATTGCACCTTTAATTCATTTTCCTTCAGAACGACAGTTTCTGAACAAGGGTTGAGGACCAAGTTGACCCGCTAGTTTAACGTAACGCATAGGGAACTAACTTGTGAGACAGGGATGTGCACCAGATGCAAACTGCATTCACTTATTTGACCATGGGTTTGGTATAGCGGCCAAGCTGACTGTCTTTTTTAGGTGGTTTTCCATACTTGTTTAGGCACGTGCTGACCTAGTCCCCAGTCTTCCTCTCCGGAAAAACGTTACACGTTCATTTAAAATAACTCTACACACACAAGAAAGTTTACGTGATTCACAGACAAATGGCGCACACGCGTTCCCTACCTTATATTAACTGGCGGCGTGGGAGCAGGAATGGTATGCAGTCACAAAGTTAAAATAAAAATAAATTTGCCTCGTCATAAAAACACCGGACTCCACAAACACTACGAAAGGGAATTCTGAGGATGAAGCTGAACGCCCACAGTAAACAGACAAATATTCGACAGAAAGGGTAGGCCTAGCCATAATATTTTAACTGTTACAAGGGTCATTCAATAAAAAATAGGAATTTTTTTGAAGAATCTATTACGAGAATGGAACACAACTCTTACTTGTTTTTCAACGTATTCCAGTGCTGTACAAGGTTCTCAATTCAACGTGCAAATAGTTAGTGGGAGAACGTACGTAGCGAATTGTGCACTGCTGCCTGGACGTCCTTATCGTCAATGGATTTCGAGCCACTAAGAGCTTCTTTCAGTGAGTTAACAATGTGATAATCTGAAATTCCAGGATCCGCCGAATACGGGCAGGAACAGCAAACAAATAAATTTTTGGTCTCCCTGCATACATCCATGCGCCTTTCTTTCATTTATGACATAAAATGTCTTGCAGCCCACAGAACACACACTGTCTTGAACATCTATAGGTCATGAACAACATGACAGGCTGATCGGACACTAAAGTTCATCGTTGCTAAAATGTTACTCATCATAATAAGCCTATTTTTTCTTATCAACTCTCGCAATGTTGTTCTCCGTGACTGCAGAGATGTAGCGTCCTGGACGTGGCGAATCTTCAGCCCTTGTTCCATCTCTTCCGAACTTATCTACCCACTGGTAGCCTTGTATTCGACTCAAAACCACCTTCACTATACTGCACTGCCATCCAACGGTGAGTTTCCATCTGTTTCAACCATTCAGCTAACAGAAATCTAATGACACTCCGCTGAAACACGTTGGTGCAAACCTGCAAGGGAGCCGCCATCTTGTTTCACTGATTCCTAGCATCCCGTTCATGAGACAGGGGTGTCAGTCATATCTGATAATAGTTCTGGAACACCACAAAAAAATAACAAGGAATCACATTAATTATTGAATGGACCTTGTCTCCTGAGTTACGTATTTCTTTGTTTATTTAGTTTTGGTTGTTTGCAAGTACATGTGAGAAGTCTTGGTACACGTCTATATCCCTGCAGCATAGTACCGTAGCTCGCCAAAGAGGAACCAAAACAAAATGGCGCCATCAACTTATAAAAGGTGATATCATGCGGTCATTCGTTTTCTAATTTGACAGGATACAACGATGTAACGAAATGTGCAAATATACGGTGATAATATACCATCATATGACACAACGGACAAGTAGGGCAGACGGTACTGGGATGGTCAAACAGGCATTAATTTCATAGAAGTGGCAGACTACCTCTCCGTGAGGAATTGGCAATTACCAGAGAAATAATACTCCAACAACAGCTTACCACAACCTAGGTGACAAGTGTAACAGCCCCTGGGTTCTGTGACAGCTCACACACGTTCAGAAAACCTATAGAGCCCGGGAGTCGAACGCTAGCTGTTTCACTGTAACACTATAAGCTTCGATCAAAAACTAGTGTGTTCAACGCCGCCTAAGAAGAAGATCCAACCGTCATCGCGAAAGGTGATGCTGAGTATTTTATGGGACCGTTCTGGGATGGTGCTAACAGATTATACTCGTAATGGACAAACCGCCACAGAAGCTAATTAACGAAATCTAACTACGTTTTACGAAACTGTTGCGACGAAGCTTCGCAGGAGGCTGTCCAAAGGAGTATTTTTGCTCCACGATAACGCCACTAACCGTTCTGCATAGATATGAATAATTGTGATGAAAGGAATGCAAAGGAAAGAGATAGGAAGGAAATAATAATTTCCAGCCGCAAGGACACTGCAGCAATATGACGGCGAGGGTTGAAAATTTGTGCCGGGTCTGGACTCGAACCCATATGCTCCCCTTCTCTAGAACGGTTGTCATAACCGCCTCAGGCATCCGAACACGCTTTCCTTAAGACCCAAATACCTAGCTTCTCACTCGATGCACTGCAACAACACTCGACCACTAACACCCTGCTTGCAGATTTCTGACTCCCATACGAGTGCATGCCTACTGAAACTTTTTGATATGCCGTTGCGCCCATAGAATTATAGACATGAGTGGTGTCTGTTCTGTTGCACATGTCCGACAGAACAGACACCACCCATGTCGATCATTCTGCACAGAACACAGTTCCATTTCTTCTTTCAGCTACCAAATTTTTCTTCATCTATTCTCCTAACATGGCATCAAGTGAATTATTCACATGAAGAAACCATTGCGAAGCTCTCATTTCCACAATGACGACGAGGTGATTTTAGCAGTGGAACGTTACGTGAGCAGCCGAACGGTAGGCTTCCACAACCAAGACCTCCACCAAGACATCCATTGCCGAGAAAATGTGCTGCACTAAATGGTGAATACGTAAAAAAGTACAAAGACTACTGTCACTTTTCATGGTCACAGGTTGAGTTTTTTTATGTCATACGAGATGTGATCAGAAACTAATATTACAAGGTGATATTCCCGGAGTTTCGTCTGTTACAGAGAAATTAGTAGTGTGCAGTAATTCTGATAAATGCGAGAGACAACTGTGCCGAGTTTCAGTCACCCGCCACTCACATCGCTAGTACTAGGTAAACACAAATGGCGACTGTTTCAGAAAACTGGTCTCGCAAAGAAATCCGCTCAGTTATTCGATTTCTGCGTGCGAAACATGCAGCCGCAGCTAAAATTCGTCGGCTGATTGGAGAATTTTATGGAGGAACTGCAATGTTTCGTCAGTATGTCGCAGAATTGTGTCGAAAGTTTGCGGCCGGTAGAGAGAACATCACCGTCGAGGATCGTAGAACGGCATCAACAGATTAGAACACAGCTCGCGAGGAGGAATTGATTCAGCACAACAGAAGGATCACGTTACGGCATATGACTTGAAGGAGCACCTAGAAAGACGGCGATTCGTTACAGATAAAGAGGTGAAACACTGCGACAACGTGTCTGAACAAGCACGTACAGGATTTTTACCAGGAGCGTATATTCAAACTCATCCCAAGAAGCTACAAGTGTATGAATTACATCGAGGTGACAGCGGTCGTGGGACAGCTATATGCATATATACATATGGGGTTATTACCGCGTACGCAAGGTATGACAGGCAATACATTGACGGAGCTGTCATTTCTACTCAGGTAACGGAAGTGAGCGTTTGGCGTCATTGGCCGGTAGGCCCCTTGCGGGGCAGGTCCGGCCGCCTTGGTGCAGGTCTTGTTACATTCGACGCCACATTGGGCAACCTGCGTGCCGGATGGGGATGAGATGATGATGAAGACAGCACAACACCCAGTCCCTGAGCAGAGAAAATCTCCGACCCAGCCGGGAATCGAACCCGGGCGCGTAGGACGGCAATTCATCACGCTGACCACTCAGTTATCGGGGCGGACTCTACTCAGGTCATTCATCTGAAAAGATTTCTGACATGCTTGTGGCCGAGCTGGAGCTAGACGCGTGGGACATTCCAGTTCGGAAATTGTTACGGAATTCAGTACTCCGAGATCAATAGTGTCAAGCGTGTGCCGAGAATACCTCATTTCAGGAATAACGCGATACCAGACGGCCTTCGCTTAACGACCGAGAGAAGCGGCGTTTGTGAAGAACTGTCAGCGCTAACAGACAAGGAATACTGCTTAAAATAAAAGCAAGAATCAATGTGAGGCGAGCGACGAACGTGTCCTTTAGGACAGCGCATCGAAATTTGGCGTTAGTTTCTATGGCAGCAGGTGACCGAAGTGCGTGCCTTTGCTAACAGCTAGGCATTGACTGAGCGTCTCTCCTAGGCTCATGATCATATCGGTTCGATCCTAGACGACTGGAAAACCGTGGTATAGTCAGATGAGTCCCGATTTCTGTTGGTAAGAGATGAAGACAGGGTTCGCGCGTGGCGCGTACCCCTCGTAGCCATGGACGCAAGTTGTCAACAAGGCAGTGTGCAAGTTGGTGGTGGCTCCATAATGGTGTGGACTGTGTTTACATAAAATAAAAAATGTTCAAATGTGTGTGAAATCTTATGGGACTTAACTACTAAGGTCATCATCCCTAAGCTTACCGACTACTTAACCTAAATTATCCTAAGGACAAACATACACACCCATGCCCGAGGGAGGACTCGAACCTCCGCCGGGACCAGCCGCACAGTCCATGACTGCAGCGCCTTACTTGAAATAGATTGGATCCTCTGGTCGAAGTCAGTCGGTTATTGACCGGAAAAGGCTATGTTCGACTACTTGTAGACCGTGTGCAGCCGTTCTGGGTTTCATGTTTCCAAACAATTATGTCACGGGGCCACAGCTATTCGCGACTGGTTTGAAGAACGTCCTGAATATTTCGAGGGACAGTTTTGACGAGGTCAGTTTGTGCACTAACTCCTGCACGGCAACATTTTCGCAATTATGGAAAGGCTGTAGAGACAGCATGGCTCAGTATTTTGGCTTGGCTCTGAGCACTATGGGACATAACTGCTGAGGTCATCAGTCCCCTAGAACTTAGAACTACTTAAACCTAACTAACCTAAGGACACCACACACATCCATGCCCGAGACAAGATTCGAACCTGCGACCGTAGCGGTCGCGCGGTTCCAGACTGTAGCGTCTACAACCGCTCGGCCACTCCGGCCGGCTCAGTATTTTCGCAAGGGACTTCCAACGACTTGTTGACTCCATGCCAAGTCGAGCTGCTGCACTAAGCTGGGCAAAACTGAGGTTCGACACGATATTAGGAGGTATCCCACGACTTTTGTCACCTCAGTGTTGTTTGTTATCACCCTTCGTGATTAAATCTTCATGACTACCCTCGTAATTACCCTGAAAAATTGCTACTGACCATCGGAATGGAGCATGATAAAATATCCAACATAAATTTCCTTGTTGGCGAACACTCCGCGTTACATCCCGCATTTACAGCGGTAGGTTCATTGTTGCATTCAACCACTGAAGTGGGGGTTGAAGGGGGGGGGGGAGAGGTCTACTCCCCAGAGTTCAGCTCGCATTCGGCCGCGGATGTCCTTCTTTATTTGCCGATTCTCTCATTCCACGATATTTTTTTTATTTTTCTATCGTCGAGGCTCGCGCGCGTACTGCGCACCGGCGTCGAACCCGCGGGCGGCAGCGACAACAGCGGCGTCGCCATCGGCGCGTCGGCCGGTGCATAATCTGCATGCACAGCACCGGCATTATACCAGGTGACGAATAGCGCGCGACTCTGGAGATTATACACCAGGGGGCTCGGCCCCGCGCTGGATTATGATAATGGCAATTCCGGCGGCAAAACAACGAAAGCGACCGGCCCGAGTTTGGGTGTCGTTAATACGTCAATATTTCGACTGCATTGTTACATCACGGATATATCACGCAAATAGCTGCCAATGACACAGTTGCAGCCGCCGCTGCGGGCCAAAACCTGCACGCCCCCGCCCCCCGCCCCCGCGCTTTTCTAACCCCCCAGAGGGGCGGCGCGGTCGGCGCTGTGCGCGCGCTCTCGCGTTCGTGTATATTTATTACCCTCAAGGCTTTCCTATAAAACCGCAAAACAACGCCGCAACAACAGCCGGCTCTGCAGCGCCGGGGACCCCGCCCTCTGTGATGGACCACTAATACTATCATCATCGAATGTATGAATTCTGTTTTGTCAAGTACCCCTCCGGGTGCTCCAATTCATGCAGGAATTAGTTTAGGTATTATTATGATGACTAATATAGCTTTCATTCGTTACAGGGGTAGAGGCAGAGGCCAATCCGGCGCCCGCGGCCGGGGTGATTATAATTACCGACTGCCGGACACGTAATGCGCATTCCGGTAAACTACGGCCGCAACTTCAACCATCAGTCAGATTTTTGATTCGCCCCGCTCGCGCGGCCGCCCGCTGCAGTATGAATTTTCGGGCGGAAAACCTGGTGCGCTGTTAATTGCTCGTGTACGCGGAGTGCCACTGCGAAATGTGCTGTCGTAAAAAAAACGAGGCGCGTACACGCGAAAAGTAGGTTTAACATTTTAACCAGTTTTTCATTAATGTAGCTGTAATACGGGCGCGTAGTGACCTGTTCGCCACCCGGCACTCTGCACGTAACAGTAAAACTGCGCTGTGTACAAATATTCCGCTCTCATTTGCATTTAAAGTAGCTGTGTTTATAAAAATACATGTAATTCTAATACATACAACTCTTCCACAAATAATAACCTCTTCTCTCTGCTGTGCACAACTATACAAACGCTGAAAGCTAGACAGAAGGAAGGAAGGAAGGAAGGTAGTTCAGAGTTTGAAATCGCATCGACATCTATATAGTTGTCATGGGAGGGAAGTCTAGATCAGGCGAAGCAGATGTATACCCTGCCTTGCCAGGGGTAGAACTGAGCACAAGAGAGTATTTTGTCTTCAATTCAAGATAGCTAACAATCGATTTTGAGCCATTCCCGGAGGGGTCAGGGATTTTCTCTGCCTCTTGATGACTGGGTGTTGTGTGCTGTCCTTAGGTTAGTTAGGTTTAACTAGTTCTAAGATCTAGGGGACTGATGACCATAGATGTTAAGTCCCATAGTGCTCAGAGCCATTTGTACCATTTTTCTTTATTTAGAGCCATTTGTACTGTGTCCTTTGTGAGTAAATCCATGTGCATGTTATGAAAGTTGTATTTGGTGATGTCATTACGCTTTCTTCCCTTAAACATGCCAAGACCTAGTCTGAAGGTATTTCAAAAGCACGTACGCTGGCGCAAGAAACTAAAGGGAACTCAGAATTCGCCTGATTCATCGTCTGCAGCGGTATTTGACTCTCCAGTAGCGTCTAACCTCTGCGCTCGCAGTGATGATGCTGCCACAACGCCTGAATGTACTTCAAAAAGAAAGCTGGCTGGTATTTAAGAGCGATACAAGAAACTAAATTCTGAAACTGCAAAATATGAGGTAATGAATGTGTCTTTATTATCACATGCTTTGGAGAACGAAGTGCGCTGTAGACAGTGTGGAAAATGTGCTGTTTCACTGAACACAAACCTACATGTAGGACTTGCTTGTGAGTTAGAGTTGATGTGCAATTGTTGCAAACACAGTGCTGCTTTTTTTCCAATTCCGTACATGTTACTGCAGATACATGTAAACTGTATGATATAAACATTACATTGACTTATGTGTTATGGTCTTGTAAGTAGCCTGTTTATATGTTTGTATGTTGGCAGCGCTATAGACTCCATTAATGTCGCTGACACCGCTCTGCGCCCTCGCTAAGAGACTCTGTGGCTGGACAGACTCGCGGTTACAAGTTAATAGTTAGCAGTGTTGGAGGCTAGCAGTGTTTGCGCGAGCGGACGGTCTGGACGCGTGTCCGCCATGGAGATTTAGTATTGGTTGGACATGGATTGTAAAATGATGATTGATGTATTTGCTGATGTTTGGGTAATGGAATTATTGATGATTATATAATTTTTGGAACTGGATGTCACATGAATGAGGTCAAATCCGCTAAATACAGTGTTTGCTCTGCAACAAAATCTTTCCTTTGCCTGAAAGGGCAGGGTTATGTGGTGTGATGAAAATTTGGAAAATACATCATTGCAGCAGGCTCTGCTCTTAGAGATGTAACACAGGAAAATATGAAAGATGCTGTTGCGGAAGCTATTATTGAAAATAATAACAGGGACTTTTGATAGGAGCTGGCAGAAGAGACACCACTCATCTCTGAATGGCATTTTAATAGCTACAAGTGTGGATACTGGCAAGGTAGCTGATGTGCCAATACTTTCCAAGCACAAAAGACAAAAGATAAATTAAAAAATAAACATGAATAAGATTGCGTAGCAAATTATTGTGATTCAAGTAGTGGTGTAGAAGTTGCTGGAGTAAGAAATATTTATCAGCGCTCAGTAAAATGGTACACAAATTGTCTTGAAGATGGTGATTCAAAGGCGTTCAAAGGAATTGAGGAACAATATTAACATCTGCAAAATAATGTGTATTGGCTACGTTCAGAAAGGGACGGAATCAATACTTCAACTGCTGAAGGCTAACATGAAAGACAAGAAACTGAGGGATGGAAAAACTTTAGATGGGAATAACAGACTGCCAGAGGCTGCTAACGATCATATTCGGAAGTGCTATGGTCTAGCAATTAGACAAAATTCAGCAGACGCAAAATTAATGAGAAGAGTAGTCTAGGCTCTCGTTTTTCACACAGCTTCCAGGAATGAGAACCCATAATATGGGCTATGTCCAAGAGGAGAAGATAGTTGGTGCAAGTACAATAGAAGCACGGTAACTAAACAACAGTACAATCAGCCTTATCGTTTGCCACCCGCCACAATGCACGAAATAAAGCCAATATTCTGAGACTTCGCAGATATTAGTCTGCTAAAGAAATGTCTTCGCCGCTTACTCAAAATCCAAATGAGTGTGGAATTATGTGATTTGGAAGAGACTACATAACGCTGTGTTTGTCGGTGTTCCGTCATTCAGTCAGGGCAATATAAGAAAGTGTGAACTTTTACAGAAGACGGGGCTCTGCATAGCATTACGAACTGCAGCAGCTATGCTTTGTTTACATAAGGAATGGCTCTGATCTTCAGATAATGCTGTAGAAATCTACTCAAAGATGGCTAAAAAACATAGCAGAACCATCAGGAGGAAGCTATTGGTCAATTTTGATGACACTAAGGATCAGGCATGCACTGAAGTAAAAACTTCGAAGTTCATTTCCTGTAACTTTAATTTTTTGTATATAAGGTGCATTTTCTCAGAGTCTATTTGTAGATGAAATTTTCCGTTGCTCGTTAAGGTCTTCTAATTTATCTGAATTAAAAGATTTGTGACGTTATCTTGTGTTACGTGATATTAAGGATATTTTCGAACACACGATCAGATTGCCACCAACTAAATCCGATGTTCAAAGTTCAACTCAATATGGAATAATTGGAAGTCCACAGCATCCTACTGGCTGTACTGTTAAAAGAATTCACGGTACTACAAGAGAAAACCACAAGTCCCTAACTCAAATATTAACCGATCACGCGCATTAGTGGAGACCACACTTGACCGACCCGATCCACTATCCAACACCATCTGCCACTGACCAACCTCTCGGCTCGAATGCCTTGGCCAAAAATACAGGGAAAAAGACGGCCGCCGCTGTTTGTGACCTCTGCTTAAAACTAGTCAAATATGTGAATTTCGTTCTTACAATACCCTAACATTAATTATTTCTCTCTTACATACAATGGTGTCCAAAATTAATGCAACAAACGGAAATTTTGCAAGTTTCGTTTATTTTGCCACAAAACAGCTTAAGCAGGTAATATCAATGCAGACACAGCGTGAAGATTACAGAACGTAACCAACTATGGCATGCATAACAGTAGTAGAAAATGTTCTTCGTTTTTTTCCAACTTAACTGATCTGCACACACATTGTGACAACTATGGGATGCGACCATCTCTGGCAGCAATACAGGCCTGACAACGACGGAGCATGCTGTGAACTGCATTATGAACATCATGTTGAGGCAATAACGCTCATTCTTCCTGCGGAGCTGCTAGCAAGTCTTGGAGAGTGGTTCGTGGATGTTAACGTGATGCAACCCGTCTCCCTATTGGACTCCAGACATGCTCTATGGCACTCAAATCGGGAGAGCGAGCAGACCACGCCATGCGTGCAGTATCTTTCGTTTCCAAGAAAACATCAACCACTCGTTGTCTATGAGGCCGTGCACTATCGTCCAGCAGTACGAAGTGTGGGCGCACAACACCTCGCAACAACCGTGCAAGAGGTCCCAAGACGTCGTCACGATATCTGATAGTAGTTAAACATATTCTATTCACCTGTACAATTTTACGAAGAAGTGTTCGAGTGGTCAACACAATCCCTGTCCACATCATTAACAATCCTCCTCTATACCGGTCTCTTTCCAAAATGTTCGAGTCTCGACATCGTATTCCACGTTCCCTTCATATGAAAATCCGTCGACAGTCACTCTCCGGATGACAGTCACTCTGCTGCTGATGTCATCATGCCTATATAAGGGAGAAACCGTAGTAGCCCCGGCAGTCAGTGAACTCCTGACGACGATGGCGGAGATGGTCATCAAAAGCTCGAGGATTTTATTCGAATTGACGCGGCTTAAAAACCGAGAACGTTTTATTCAATGATGAGGTTCTCCGCAGAATCGGCGAAGAAAGGAACACACTGGAAAAACTGACAAGATCATAGTAAATGTGTTAAGACATCCAGGAATAACTCCCATGTTATTAGAGGGAGTTGTAAAGGCTAAATGCTGGACGGAAAGACAGAGATTAGAAAACAGCCAGAAAATAATTGAGGTCGTAGGGAGAAGTGCTACTCTCAGATTGAGAAGTTGCCAGAATAGAGGAATTTGTTGTGGGCCGATCAAACCAGTCAGAAGACTGATGAAAAAAGAATGTGATTCTAAGAACAATATTGCATTCCTGACGCACAGATGATATCAATACGTCGTGAATAAGACCTTGTATGCCGCTATTGACGTACCATTATAAATCGATTAGCCTGAGAAGTAAGATGTCGTGAATCAGCCTGTATACCACTGTTGGCATATCCTCATATTTCGATTAGCCTGCGAAGTAACAGAGATGCAGTGCTGAAATGATAATTGTCACCAATGAAAATCATGACAATAGGATATTACCTTGGAAAAACTTATTTTACAAAGCTTTTTTTTACACTGCATGTGTTTTAGTGATTAGTGTATACATACAGATTCTTTGAAACTCTATCCCTTCTTACTGTGGAGTTTGATAACACATACAGATCTGAATATTTTATGCGTCTGTGTATTTTATTGGAGTAGGTAATCGTAATCATATCACTCCTCAAAATAGTACGGCTATAATAAGTAATCTTTAGTCACACTTTTTTTGTCAAATCGTTGTCAACGTAACGTTAAGCCACAAAATTCCCTCGTTCTTCATTTACTTTATATTCTATTTTAGGATCTGTCTGTAACTAACTAATTCATTTGCTATTGAAACACTCCATGAACAATGTAAGAAGCGAAGGGTACTATAATGTAACGAATTAGTATACTTTTCAATTCAGTATGTGAATCCAAAAATTCCAAAATTGACAATCAGTGTTACTCTCTTCAATTTTCACAAGGCTTATACGGTTCTTTAGTCATGGTAATGTCGTAGATGTACCAAGGCATGATTTAATTATTCTTCTCCAAAATTATCAGCTTTTTGCTATAATTTCTAAATACATTTTAGTAAGGAGTTACATTAGAAGAAAAACAGAGAAAAATGCCCCACATATCGCTCTTATCCCTCATATCGCATCTAGAGTAAACTGGAATGACAGAAAGGAATTAAGATACGTCGTAGTTTTCCTATAATACGAAATTTGTAATTGTACAAGAGTTGACGTTCACGTAGCTTTACAACGACAGAATAAACATTAAGAAGCAAGAATTCCAACTTCTTTCTTGGTAAGAAAGAAAACTTCAACACACTGATAATCTCGTAAGTGGAAGAAAGCGAACCGAAATTTGTGGAGTAGTGGAGAGGAAAGATGACAGTTTGATCTGTAGATATATCTAAATTTCCAACGTAATTTCATCTTTTTTCTGGAAAATCTTAGTACATCTTGAGGTTGATAAGTCGTAATCTCTTTCTGTTCCGAGCCCGATTTTCATACAAAAACGTCCTCTGTCCGTGAAGAGAGTGTTCAACAAAGTGAATTATTGTTGTCAGGATAAAAATACACGTTAGTAGAATGCCACAGAAACGTTTCAAGTATATATAAGAAGCAATATAAAAATATATTAGAGAACAAGACGACATAAGACGATTTGCAACAGTTTTGTATCTTGAGAGAATTGTTCACTTTTCACAAGGGCTGTTTTCCTCATTTAAAATATGTCTGGGACAGACAACAGAAACCTACCTCATCTCAGACAACGTATCGTAGCCATACTTTTCATATCATTCAACGTCTGAATTTGCAATTGGCTAGGGTTTACAGTACTTATAAAGAAATGACAAAGTACGAACAGTAATGTGGATATAGTGGGGAGACACAATAGCAGTAGGGAGCGATTTTTGGAAGGAAGGTTAATCAGAGGAAAGTGGGTGCGATATAATCCTCATGAACAGACAAGTCTGGACAGTCAACGACCGATTACAGGAACTCGATCTGCATACGATAGTTTTCTCCCGGCTAACATTTCTTTGGTTCTCTAACCAAGAACTTACGTAAATCAACATGTTACAAAATAAGATTGCTTGAAATTTTCTCCTCATATACCAAATATTTTACTCATATTTACTCCATCAGTTATTACATAAAATGGTTTCCATTCTTCCATCAGTCATGACAAAGTAGTTTTCACTATCATATCTCTCACGTTCTTTCTTAGAAACTATGCGCAACACAGCCACCAATTACTGGCAGTCAAAACCCATCTTCTAATTACACTAGTCAACAGCCATTTCGCATCTGATGTGTGATATACCATTTAGTACTTATTTTGGTGTGTAGAATCCGATCTGCCTTTCAGAATGTTCCAGCAATTAGGACATTTTGCTTTTTAGTCTTTTCCAATTTTTTATTGTGTATTTTCCGTATTTCTGTGTTTACTGTTCTTTCGTTTAGGTGGTCGATTTTTTATAAATTTTATTTTATTTAATTTTTAGAAATGCTAGAAAATCTACCAATTGCCATATGATAGCAGCTGTTATAAAGATCGTAATTTTTAATTACCTGACAGCAAGATAATCCTTAGTGAGAAAGAGACTTTATGATCTAGTGTATGATGAAATACTCATGGTGCAATTCTCATCGTAATTACCTTTGGTTCAGTAGTGTACTGCTAGTTTTTCTAACCTCAGTGAGTGTTTATTGCGAGAGACATTGGAAAGATGTCGTGTTTAAAACCGACATTCGTTAAAAACGGGAACTGAAAATGTAGTTATATAAACCACACCGACAATTACTTCTGTGTGTGGAAACTCTCAAAGAAAACCATCAACTGATAATTAAGAAGGCATAGAAACTGTATTTTGATTGTCCTGTTCAAATGGTTCAAATGACTCTGAGCACCATGGGACATAACTTCTGAGGTCATCAGTCCCCTAGAACTTAGAACTACTTAAACCTGACTAACCTAAGGACATCACACACATCCATGCCCGAAGGAGGATTCGAACCTGCGACCGTAGCGGTCGTGCTGTTCCAGACTGTAGCGCCTAGAACCGCTCGGCCACTCCGGCCGGCGATTGTCCTGTTGGTCATAAAGATAAAAGGTCTTCATCTCATACTGCATACACAAACTGTACTACCATTTTAATCGAATGATTGGAAGGAAAACGCCGATCCGATGCCATTCGTTGTTCCAATGGTGTGTTATGAACCTGAAGACAATTTTTCAGACGGTTACTTTTGTCTCACAAACACTGCGGGGCATTCATTCAAACTCCAAATATATCTTAAATGCATTTGCCTGTGCCCCAGTATCAGACCCAAATTCAATGAACCAGTAAATGTTGAACATGTAGAAGAATACTGCCCTCCATCTCATGAACTCTGCCCCGGCTCGTTAATCAAAAGGAAGTAACCTAAATGATTCGAGATTTAAACCCTTCGAAACATCAAAATGAAGTCTTGGAGGCGAATCTGCGACGACGGAACTTTCTCGTTGCAGGAACAAGAATGTCCTGTTTTGGATCCTGGGGTACATCCTTCACTGCAGAATTCATTGTTTGTATGCAGAGAAGATTAAAGTTGAAAATAAGGTGTGAATTAATTTAGATTTTCTGTTGGCATTATGTCCATATACAAGGTGTTTGGAAATTCCCGTTTCAGACTTCCAGGACTGATAGAGGGGAGTAAGTACATAATATTTTGAGCAGGAACACATGCCCGGAAACGTACCGTTTCTGTTCCACGATGGTTTCATTTTAGATGTGTAACGCGCCCCATCCACGACTGCTGAGTTAACGAGGAAAGTCTCAGAGTTTCCTGTTCTAGTTTGTAATAACGTCGCGACATCGAGCCACTATCGTAATGCTTCAGTACTGTTCTGTATCTACAGTATTCTGGGTTCTTTTTTGTTTGAATAATGTAAACACGTAACGTTCAAGTGTCAATACAAATAGATATACATAAATCATAACGGATTTTCGTTATGTTTCCTTTCGAATTGTTACCTAATAACTGCACTGCGTCACGCCTAATTCAATTCCTCAGGCAGATGTGGATGAGATGAACATCTGTACTGAAACCGTCGTTGAATGAAACGGGACGTTTCCGGACTTTCTGGACATGGTTTCCTATTCAGATCTGTATGTACTCATTCCCCTCTACAAGCACTAGAAGTTTGTAACAAGAATTTACGAACACGCTGTATGTACACTGTATAGAAATGAGTTTTAAAGTTCTGAATAGATATTTATTGTTTATTTTAATTCTGTCAATGTTCGCCAGGGCTGTTTTTTCGCCCTGAAGTGTATCTGAGAAATGTGACGTGACAGAGAAGAAGTGATTTTACCAGTGACTTTAACAACACAATATTAGGTAAATCCACTAATTTACAAGCTTGACGCAGAAAAAATTGTAAATTTATTATGAGTGGGTGATGGTTTCAGTGAGCTAATTACATCAAACTTATTGTACGAGGACACTGTGCTGTTTATTTTGAGGTCCAGTTTTGAAACACCGTTTTGAAGAAATTGAACTATTTATATAGAAGCAAGAGGTCAAATTATCTACATTCAGACACCTAATTTCTCAAATAATATGATACATAAGCCAAAATATTAATTAATAATAAAGAAATTAAATTATTAATAGCCACTGTCTAGAAAAATACGATTCCAGATTCATATCACCTAGATGATATCTGTTGTCTGATATGCGTGTCTATAGCATTCTCCACAATTTTTATTTTGAAAAATTAAAATATAACTTTCCGTTTTTATATTTTTAACACTGCCATCCTCATGTCATTACTTTTCATCGGTATATAGTAAAGGAAAGTTTCATAGGGTAAACCATACAGTTATTGGTCACCTGACAGTTACTAATCAGTCAGCACATAACACTACAAAATAAGTATGATGTTTGTTGAAAGTTAGTATTTCAGCCTCCATATAGAAGTGCATTGTTTGCTTCCAACTGCCTCAAAGCATTATCTTTAAATTGTTTACTCTGAGAAGTTTACTTGCTGCCAGCTTATAACACTGATTGTAGATATTGTGATTCTTGTTAAATTGTTATGGATACAAGAAATTTTGAATCCTTTGGCAGTTGAAAATTTTTTGCTGCAGGCCTGTGAACGGTTTAATAAGTAAGTGGAAGCTGTATATATTCGCAGACCGTGAATTTCAAGTAATTGTATATTCTAATTCATTACAGAATTGTGTGTGGCCAATAACTCTACGTGATAATGAGGAATATTTAGTTACCGATTACCCCCCACCCCAGTTTTAGCCAGTAACTGTCATATCTTTTGAATTTTATACCACGGACTTTCTTACTCGTTTCTATTTTTTGGACGGAGAGCAATAACTTCATGGCACATGGCCCATTACTGTACTCTATAACACAATTTTTACTTCTTGTTATCAGTAGGCTGCCAGAATGCCTAAACGAGCCTCTTATGAGTTTCCTGCTAAGGAGTAAGCGATTAAAGAAATACAAATTAATTCCGGAAAATCACTAAGAACAGCTGCAAGGAAATTAGCAGCTCAGCATAAGCAGTCCACAGCACAATAAATTTTTTGCTCCATATCCTGTTGCTACACATGAAGAAGAACAGACATTACATAAGTAAGATTGTATCCTTTCGATAGGTGCTTGCTTTACTGCCTGGAGAGTTATCTTGTACGCCTATTTTGTACTGACTGGGTCATTCCTAATGAGTGTGCGCATTTAATTGAAGGTGGACACTGGAGTTGGCAAGGAAATGTTTTCCCAGGAAGAAAGAAGACATAATTTCGAGTATTCAGAATTTCTTGATCTCGCAACCAAGAAAAACGTTCTTAAGTGTCCAATGACTGTATGGTTTACCCTACATAAAGAATCCGTATTCTGGAAAGAACGTCCTTTTACATTATAAACCACTAAGTCGTCCAGCAATCTGACTTTCAGTCTTAATTTACGATATAAAAAACATTGAGCTAAAGGTGAAGTCGTCCTTATGACGAGCAGTTTATCGCCCACGCTAACAATGGCATCACGAGACAATTAAGTGGCTGCTGCTTTGCCTGACATTGGACAGTGTATGCGAAGTGAGGCAACAGACTCGACGTGTACCACATGCGTTAGGCCTGTTGCTGTCAGTGTATTCGTATGTCGTGTCCTACATTTAATAGTAGCAATAGTATTTTCATCCACACTGAGTTCCACTTATTACGTTTCTGCTATAGTTAGTGAGAAGGAAACAAATGCATAATGAGTACCTTCATGTTTTCGCGGCGCAGTCACTGCTCCATTAAATTTTGGGCGTGCAGCCGCATAAATTCCATTTCTTCTTCTGATATTTCGGCTGTGTATCTTTCAGCGATCTTCAGAGTGAGCCGAATGACTGACGCTCCATTCTGCGTGGCTGCCACTGACACACAAGGCCCAAGCGATGCTGATCTGTCTTCAAGTTAGGACATTCCAGCGCCTTTTCCTTGAAGTCCTTCATAAACAAGTTGGCTATCAAGGAGACTACGCACAGCGACACCGTCGGTCTATCCAAAAAATTCGTCATTAAATAAAAAAAATGTGGCGAGCAGATATGTTTAAACGAAGCTTTATAGACTTCCAAAGATCCGAAAGCAATTTTTCTTATGTGAGTAACATTGACTCTCCAGCCAATGACTGTGCCAAACGCTTAGAGTCGTTATTAAGGCGAATTGTGGAAAAATGTGCCATCACATAGCTAACTCTGTGGACTTCATTGGAAAACTAAAATCACTGATACTGAACAGTTCTGATACATTAGTCGGTTTCGATGTAGTGTCATTCTTCACAAAGGTTCCCCTTCCAAAATCATTACCTCTCATTGACAAAACCTTTGATGAAGAGATTTCAGCTTTGTTTAAATACGTCATGACCTCTACATGCTTTTCATTTAATAATGAAGTTTTGAACAGACTTACGGCATCAATATGTGTAGTCCCTTGTCGCCCTTGGTAGCCATGGGAATCTGCTAACTTGAAGCCCACAGTATTTCGGAAGTATGTTGATGACACATTTGTAGTGCGGCCCCATAGTGAAGACAAATTACAAAAACTTTTAAACGATTTCAATTCCATCCATAGACAAATCGAGTTTTCTATGAAAATCGAAGAAGAGAAATGCTTTTCACTTCTGGATGTTTTTTCACGACGCAAAGATGATGATAGTTTGACACATGCATTATATCGGAAACAGGCGCATACCGATTCATATTTATCTGCAAATAGCTGCCACCATCCTTCCCAGACGATGAATGTACACAGAGCACACATCATCGCTGACGAGAGCAATGTGGAAGAGGATCGTCTACATTTGAAGAGAGTTTTTGAAGCAAACAGGTATTCTCCACAGCAGATACATAATGCACTACGAATGAAACGAACGGTGGCGATGAAGAATGCAGAAGAAGACACGGAAAATTTTAAATCCATGGCTTTCCTGCCATATGCGGGAAGCCTGTCGCCAAAAGTAGGACGTATCCTCAGAAAACACAAAGTAAAAGCGATTTTTCTTCCTCCACCAAAGGCAACAGCACACTTAAGTTCCATTAAAAATGATTTCTTGCTTTGGAGGCCCGGGGTTTACAAGATCCCCTGTGAGTGTGGCCGCTCTTACATCGGACAGGCGACACGTACTGTACATAAGAGATGCATAGGGCACCGGAGCAACACCAGGCTCTTACAGCACTATAAAGTGGCTGTGGCAGAGCACTGTATTGACACTGGACACTCTATGGCGCACGGTAACATCGAAACCTTAGCCTCTACTTCATATTTTTGGTACTCAATAGTTAAAGAAACAATAACTGAAAATCGGTGAAATGGATTAATTAAGGAATCTAGAACTTTATGTAATAAAATTACAAAGACGTCACCACGTACAGCTCGCAGTGATACACTGGTATCTGTAACTCTGCCGCCGATCATCGTCTCTGTTGCTTGTGTGTCTGCGGGCCCATGTGCTTTGGCGCTGCCTGCGAGTCTGAAACGACAGAGTGAGTGCTGGAGGGTCAGTCATGCGGCTTACTCTGAAGATGGGTGAACGATACACAGCCGAAATAGTGGAAAAGGAAGTGGGATTCATGCGGCTTTACGCCCAAGATTTAATGAAAGTTTATCATTTAATTTATTCATTGAAGACGTAAAGAAGAAGCATCATGAAGGGATGTTGTAGAACGGTACCCCTACAACAGACAACGAGCTCAAAAATTTAAAGGATTGGTGTACCCACGAAAGTCGTGGATGTATTGATCTAACTATTTTACATTCATGGGGTCTCGAAATATTTGTCAGTAAAAATTAAGTACATCACAAGGGGAAAAGCAAAGTGAGGAATGAGGGACGGCAAGGAAATTTTCTGCAACGGAAGAAACAGATTTGCACGAAACATATTGCTAAAGCTGAGATAGAAGTTTTCAATTTGGGCAGAAAGAAATCCAGATGAAAAAGTAGGAAGTAAATGAAAACATTTTGAATGTAATGCAGAAGGATAATACAATTTAAGTGAGCAGAAAAACTACAAAATCAAGAGCTATTGAATCGAAGACATGGGCGAATGTAAAGGCATCTGAAAGTGAGCTACAGCAGATTTACAGGAGATATGCAAATCACCTGGCTGTAACTGAGGACGGTATCGAAACAGTGAAAACACTGAAATCACAATCACTTCCAAAGATGCTACAAAGCCTCGGACATGACCCTTGATTGCGTGTGCTACCGGTGATTTACGTAGAATAACCGTTCCGTTGGTTCGTGACAAAATATTTTATTCGTTGTGAATGAGAAACACGCGACGACACTTCTTATATTCTGCAATATGTATTATCTAAGTATCCGGTTTTCTGCTGTTAGGCTATCATCAGGTATGGTACAAAGATAAATAAGTGTCGCAGTGAATTTTGTGACAGACAAAACTATGTGTGTCCAAAGAGTCTTTCAGTGTCTGTCGGAGAGACCACTTACTGTAGTTCGATATCAGATTAAAGTGTGACAAATTATTTCGATGAAACTTATGTAAATATTATTTGACAGAGGTAAAGTGTATGACACGCTGAGCTAAGAAACTACATGACAAATTAGAACAATTAATCAGAGAAGAAAAATTGATTGACCAAAATACAGTAAACGTAGGTGACATGTTTCTAGGAGATGACTGAGCATGATAATGTTGTCTTAAACATGTACAATATTATAAGACAGACACATGATGACAGAAAACTGATAAGTGAAACAACTGTAATCATAGAGCATTAAATTACCTGCTAAGTTAGACCCCAGTAACTGAAATAAAGTAAAATATTGAGCGAGAAATAATTTAAAAAGTATTGTGGATGAGTTGTTTTGCAGTATCTGCGATTAGGATTGGTTGCGCGAAACAAGTTCCCACGTCATCATAACGCGCCGGTGCTTAACATACAAAGGATTGCACCATAACCTAAGGGTGAAATTAAAAATTAAAATAACTTTTCCAAACTTCTTCAGTATAAGCTTCAGAATATTAATGTTAGCAATGTAAGGTCTCAGAATGATCAAATGTATGTGCTACGCTAAATATACAATCTTAAGAAAACAATAAGTGGCGCTGACAATAAGACTACAATGCTAAAAACTGTTCAGAATTTGTAAATTGTCGCTACTTGGTACAAGTCTCAAATTGATCACAGAAATATTTTGGTCAAAATCGGAGTTTTTGTGAAAAATTGAAGGGGCTAAAATTAGACCCAGAAAGATGAAAATTTATTTGTAGTCTTAGTTTGATGTCAAAACATTAAATATGTGATACCAATAAACCACCTCCATGAATTTTCAAGTTATTTACTAAAAACCAAATTTGAAACGGAAAGGTCCTTACTCGTCATAGATTAAGCATCATGTGTATTTGTAATATAAAGTTCTAATTACAGCACTCGATTACATCCATGCAACAATATAACTGTTACATATTTCAAGACTATTGTGAATAACAGTGGCTACAAGAAATCTTAAAAAGGCTGTTTAGAGGTCACGTTCTACTGTCAGTCCGTTCTAAGAATCCTAGCCAGCAAAGTTTAAATGCAGTCGAGCTAAGACTTTTTCAGTAACTAAAGTGAATTTAACTATGTTTATATAAAAATTAAGAAGACTGGAAATTGTTAAAGGACAGAGCTATTAATTAACACGTGTCTGAGGAAGAGGCCATTTAGATACTGCTACCTGCGTCTAGGGCCGTTGATAGCAAATGTTCCGTTTGGTGGTCCTCTGAGCCCCTATATAAATACAGCCAGAAAGGCAATGAAAAGAGACGTTTCAAACGGAGATATCAAACTGTCTGCATCAGTAAAACGTCTGCTTGTGTTGCGCCTCGGATGACGTCAGAGCTGGGCAGCTACCAAAAGTGTTTTCGGCAAAGCTAGAAAGTGAACTGGCGAGGTCTGTACACGGTCCTGGAAGTAACTGTTTGTGTGCTGCCGTAATGTTGCCGAAACCGCGTGGGAAGTGGCGAGATGTTTTTTCCATTTTTAAGGCGAGCAATTAACTTTTTTTGGTGATTAAAACTCGGGACGATATGTCATTTTACTTAGAACTTCCCGTACAGATCGCCTCTGAACTGTTAATTGTTCTGCTTCCGGTAAGGATATTATTATTATTGTTTATTATTGTCATGATTTTGTGCGTGTGAACTTTTACAGAGTGCATCAATCAGTTAAAACTCAGAACTTTTATGTATAGTCATAGTTCCTGATCCGCGGAGGAAACATCAAGTAGGAACAGTTTCTTTCACTGGGCACAAAGAGTAATCTGGACTTGCAGACTGGAAAGTATGGTCAGAATGTTCTCCATCGATCTCTGGCTGACCGCAAAAATAGTTTTCAGGCTCTCATAAACGGCGAAGATAGGTGCAAACCATGTACAGGCAATCTCTTCATTACGACATTACAAAAGTATCGACGATTTGAATATTTACCTGCCGCCCCACATGGTGAGTAAGGAAATGCGTCTGATGATCTGAGTACAAGATTGGACAAATAGCCATATCTTTTCAAAGTTTTGTTCATTTTTGACATAATCTTTTTTATGGGGCAATCATAAAGCACTATGACATAACACAGATAAACCATCAGATGAAATTGAGCAAACATTCCGGAGAAAAAGGTTGGAAATGGCGGCCGGCACAAGAAATAAAATAAAAATACGAATGCGTCCTTACTTGACACATAAGAAAAATATTGGAGACCTACGGACTATAAAATACCACGCCGTGACTGCAAATAAACGCTATATCGGCAGGTAGGTCATTTGAGGTGAGATTTAAGAAGTACACTTACGCCAACAATAAAACAGCATTAGGCTTAGTCCGCAGCTCGTGGTCGTGCGGTAGCGTTCTCGCTTCCCGCGCTGGGTTCCCGGATTCGATTCCCGGCGGGGTCAGGGATTTTCTCTGCCTCGTGATGACTGGGTGTTGTGTGATGTTCTTAGGTTAGTTAGGTTTAAGTAGTTCTAAGTTCTAGTGGACTGATGACCATAGATGTTAAGTCCCATAGTGCTCAGAGCCATTAGGTTAGCACTAGGCTTATATATGCAAGGGAGGGACATGATTTTGTTAACTCTTCGAGCAACTACAAATTTCACATAAAGCTGAAAAAAGTAAACAGCTACAAGTTTAGAGGAAACGGGAAATTGTACTAGGAAACGGGAAGAACCAGCCAGACTCCTCAGTGAGGAGATGTTTATGTTAATATTTACGATGATTTACTCAGCTGAGGTTGTCGCTGCGTCCTACATCCTCCAGCTTTTGATGGTGTCTCTCTGCGACCGCGTACTGCATTGTGCCGTTCACTTCCTAGAGTATGTCCAACTAATGCAAACACCTAGCAGCTCGAGGTGCAGCGTTATCAATCAACGTAAATTTGTAACATGAGGATTTCACCTTTACTATTTTTATTGGAAAGTCATTGGTCTGTTTTAAATATGGTGTTATTGAATCAACGACCTGTACTCTGTTTTTATAGAAGGCACAGTCAAATTAAAACGAGAGAGATGTAAAAAAAGTAAGTAAAATCTTTATCATTTGTAGAGAACAGCCAACAGGTTGCAACAGCATTTGAATGAGAGCCTGATGCCATCTGCACCACCGCTTCCTCTTACAACCATTGGTGGCCATGTAGCGATAATTTTACTGACAATTACCAATTTTATGTCAGTTACAAGGTCTATAATTTTTGTGGTTTTAAATGATTTCTTCTTACGAAGTATTTTATATGACCAGTGAATTTTGCTCGTATACCTGTTCATCTGTTACTGTATTTTATTCTTGGGACTTGGAGTCGAAACCAGGTTAAAATAAAATATTCTTGATGTATTATACAAATCATATTGTTATATGGTTTCTTTCTCACAACCATGTTTAAAATTGTAAACTATTTATTATTTCAAAAACAGTCACCGTAACCTTTAATACATTTATTCCACTGGGAGAAGAGACGGTCAATTCTTTCATGCAAAAACATTTGTGGTTGCCTACGGAGCAATGATACCATCCAGGAATGTACCTCTTCGTTCGGAGTAAATCAACGGCAATGAATTTCATTCTTCAGGGCTGCAAAAACATGGATACTACATAGGAAGACATCGGGACTGTTACCAATGTTGTTACGTGTACGCAGCAGCAGTTGCGCTGGGAAACCCTTACAGGCCCTGCACATAATTCCCAAACAATTTACATTAGACATTTGTGGCCTTCGATTTGTTTAGAACGAAGAGGTGCACTCCTGAGTAGAATCATGGCTCCGCAGGCAAACGCAAATACTAAATTATACTATACAATGAGGCGACGAAGGTGATCGATTTGAAAAGTTTTCCGACATGATTTTGGCCGCACGACGGAAATTAATAGACTTTGAAAGCGGAATGGTAGTTGGAGCTAGACGCGTGGGGTTTTCCATTTGGGAAATCGTTATGGAATTCAGTATTCTAAGAGCCACAGTGTCAAGAGTGTGCCGACAACACCAAATTTCAGGCGTTGCCTCTCACGAAGGACAACGCAGTGTCCGACGGCCTGCACTTAATGACCAAGAGTAGCTGCGTTTACGTAGAGTTGACAGCGCCAGCAGACCAGCAACACTGCGTGAAATAATAGCAGAAATCAATGCGGGGCATACGATGAACTTGTCCGTGAAGGCATTACGGTGAAATTTGGCCTTAATGGGCTATGGCAGCTGACGACCAACGCGACTGCCTTTGCTAACAGCACGAAATCGCCAGCAGTGCCTCCCCTGGGCTCTTGATCATATCCGTGGGTCGCTAGACGAATGGAAAACCGTGGCGTAGTCACATTAGTCCCCACTTAAGTTCGTAAGGGCTGGTGGTGGGATTCGAGTGTGGTGCAGGCCCCAGGAAGCCATGGACCCAAGGTGTCAACAGGACACAGTGCAATCTAGTGGTGGCTCCATAATGGTGTGAGCTGTGTTTACATGGAACTAACTAGGTCCTGTGGTCCAACTGAACCGACCGCTGACTGGGAATGGTTATGCTCGTGTACTTGGAGACCATTTGCAGCCATTCACGAACTTCACGTTCCCAAACAACGATGGAATTTTTATAGATGACAATGTGCCACATCACCGGGCCACAATTGTTTGCGACCAGCTTGAAAAAAAAAATTCTGGACAGTTCCAGTGAATGATTTGGCCACCCAGATTGCCCGACGTATATCCCATGGAACATATGGAACATAATCGAGAGGCCAGTTCGTGCAAAAATCTTACACAGGCAACACTTTCGCGATTTTGGACTGATATAGAGGCAGCGTGGCTCAATATTTCTACAGGGAACTTCCAACGACTTGTTGAGTCCATGCCACTTCGAGCTGCTGCTCTATGCCTGGAAAACGGAGGTCCGACACGATATATCTGAAGGTCACTGAAGAGTACACCGTAACAACACAGGCAATGCAATGCAGTATTTCTTGCCACGACAAGGCCTCGACAATAATCGTTGTCTCTCCCTGTGCGAGAAGCACAGCGGTTTTTCGAGTACAGTACGTTGAGAGGTTGGGTGCATCCTGGATGCGTGATCGGATGGCTGAGGCGCTGAAGGCGACTGCTCAAGTAAAGTGGGAAATCTGGGTGCGAGTCCACGTCCAGCACGAATTTTTATTATAACCAATACATTGTGCAGCTGGAATGATCACATTCGCAGTCGCGAATACATTTCTTGCAACAGAAAACTTTTTCCATGAAGGCATTGACCATCTGGTCTCACAGCAGGATAAATGTTTTAATAGATATAGTGATTTATTATGAAATAGTAAACAGTTTGCGCACTTTTTGTACATCTCTCTCGTTTTCATTCGACTGTCCCTTATTTTTTATTAATAAAATATCTCTGAAATATTTGTTATATTTTATGGCTTTCACAAGCCAGATCGTCTTACAGAAGGTGCACGTGTCTAGTACAAAGAGTAGGGAACGAATAGTACACCTACTTGTATCTACATAATTCCATGATTTTTGGTTATAGATTAATTTTGATAACGGATGAACATTTGTTCAGCTAACGTTACCCATAGGTATGATTCATTTGTATTTTAATCGTACTTTATTTATATTTCCAATAGTCCTAGCGAAAATGGTTTTACTTGTATTAAGGTCTTAATGCAGCTTCCGTAGCTCAGTGCTTAGCACATACGGCTGCTCTGGGCAAGACGTGGGTTCGATCCCGCTATTGCCAGCTATTTTTCCTTTTTAAAAGGGTTGATAAGGGGTGCACTCGCCTTCGTGAAGACAACGGAGGACCTATTTGGGTGAGAAGTATCGGCTCTTACGTCGAGTAAGTCGGACAGTGGTTGGGAGAGCGATGTGCTGATCCCACTCCCCTCCATACCTCATCCAGTGACGCCTCTGGCGAAGGATAACACGACAGTCGGTCCCGATGGCCCTTCAGAATCGGAACGCGAAGCTTTGATTTGCTTTAAGTGTAAGATATTAGCACAAGCTCTCTGTTTTTTCCTACAGTAGCATCTAAAGCGGCAATTGAGCCGAAGACGGTTATGATTGTGTGATACACTTAAGCGCCAAAGAAACTGGTAAAGGAATGCGCATTCAAATACAGAAATATGAAAACAGGCAGAATAAGGCGCTGCGGTCGGCAACGCCTATACAAGACAACAAGTGTCTGGCGCAATTGTTAGTTCGGTTACTGCTGCCACAATGGTAGGTTGTCACGATTTAAGTGAGTTTGGACGTAGCTTTGGGGCACAGCATCTCCGAGGTAGCGATGAAGTGGGGATTTTCCCTTACGACAGTTTCATGAGTGTACCGCGAATATCAGGAATACGGTAAAATATAAAATCTCCGACTTCGCTACAGCCGACAAAAGATCCTGCATGAACGGGACTGACGACGACTGAAGAGAATCATTTAACGTGATGGAACTGCAGCTATTCCGCAAATTGCTGCAGATTTCAATACGGGGTCACAAACAACTGTCAGATTGCGACACATTATCAGTATGGGCTTTCGGAGCAGAACGCCCACTCGTGTACCCTTGATGAATGATTTACACCTCGCCTGGGCCCGTCAACATCGGCGTTGAACTGTTGATGACTGGAAACATGCTGCGTGGTCGGACGAGTTCGTTACAAATCGTATCGAGCGGATAGACGTGTACGGGTATGGAGACAACTTCATGAATCCACGAACCCTGCATGTCAGCAGGGGACTGTTCGAGCTGGTGGAGGCTCTTTAACAGTGTGGATCGTGTGCAGGTGGAATGATATGGGTCCCCTGATACGTCTAGATACGACTCTGGTAGGTGACACGTACGTAAGCATCCTGTTTGATCAGCTGCATCCATTCATGTCCATTGTGCATTCGGATGGACTTTGGCAATTCCAGCAGGGCAATGCGACACCCTACACGTCCAGAATTGCTACAGAGTGGCTCCAGGGGCACTCTTCTGACTTTAAACACTTCCGCTGGCCATCAGCTCCCCAGACATGAATGTTATTGATCATATCTGGGTTGCCTTGCAAAGTTAAGTTCAGAAGAGACCTCCACCCTGTAACGATATGTTTACTTAATGTGTATACATAAACATACAGTTATAAATTTCCCCGTTCGTAAGTCGCTGATTATAACAATACGTTTACTTTTGTAGTGTAACATATAGCTATAACCGTCTGATCAGTCGGAAGTTGCATTGTAGAGGACAGTAAATACCTATTAAAAATATAATTATTTTTGGATAGGTCAACATGAATTTCCTAGGGGACCGTAGTTTATCATGCATTTACCAGTAGAATATGGCGCGGAGGAAATATTTCGCCGCATGCAACTTCCGTCCGATTTCGACGAAAGAATTCGTGACTGTGAACTCTCTATTTGGCAGAAACATTAAGAAAATTAAATAACTTCATGAAGGAGTGAGACATAGATTCTATACTAAATAAATAGTTCATACACCAGTTCCATTTAACTCTGAATTTATGCCAATTAATAGATGAACTTACACTGCAATGAATGATTTTATCATGGATGCCGTTTTGACTGGCACTTCTCTTCTCGTAATGAAAATAATTCCTTTGACGTTTTCACATACACGTCGCACAATAAATCTACTGCTATGCAGTATTGCACTTTTAGTGTTACTTTACACTAAAATAATATTATTTGTAACAATAATAATACGGCGGCAAGACATGCGCATCCGACACAAATCACAAGACACAAGAGAAAAATGAGTAACTGAGTAACTGTTCCTCGAGAATATCTCGTACATCAAAAGAATGTGTAAAAGTGTTCTTCTTCTGTCTGTTTTCCGCGCCTCGGTTTTAAAAGTCAGTGACTTACTTCATCTCTGACGGCGCTTCGACAATAAACACGTTACGTCACCGGACGTTCACCCTTTACATTCTCGCAACATTATTTGCTAACTGTAGCTCTTGCCGAGCGACTGCTCGATTAGTGAATGATTTAAAATGATAAGGCAATCACATAATGTTACAACCCCTTTGTACTCTTACGGATTTATGGACAGACCTGCAAGATACATGGTGTCAATTCCCTCCAGCACCACTTCAGACATTAGTCGAGTCCACGCCACGTCGCGTTGCGGCAATTCTTCGTGCTCGCTGGGGCCCAACAAGACTTTAGGCAGGTGTACCAGTTCCTTTGGTTCTTCGGTGTAAAAAGTGATTACGGTACGCCAGAAATAAACAAGTCTTTATAATAAGTCAATTACCAAGAAAAGAGCTGTATGTTTGTTAATTTACATTGTTTCAAGATGATTCATCTTTTTCCCTTTGTGGATGTGGGACTAAATGTGGCATCTTGTAAGTGTAGCCCTTATCAAACAGGCTCTCTGCTAAGGTTGAGTCTCGTATCCTACATTTCTAACTTCTATGGTTTTCCTACAAGCGGGTGTCTATTGCCCTACCAGAATATCTTACGTGGAATTTGTCACAATTACTTGTGATTTTATACATTTCACTCTTTTCCAAAGCTAGTGTTCTGTGCTGCGCTTACCATTGGACATTACGTTTCGAATAGCGTTCCGCGCATAAATTGGTGTTTTAAAGTTCATAGATTAGATTTTCTGGCCACATTCTGAGAGACTTTTCCGAAACATAGAACTGTGGAGCATTTACTAAGACATTGAGGTGGTGAGTTGAGCACAATGCAGACTTTTTTTTAATGTAAACCTGAAGCATTCCTTGATGGTACGTGAGAAGTTTCCATTACTCATGGAGACGCACATTAGGCATTGTATCACTAAATAGAAGACAGATTGATTACCGCTCACTAGATTTTAAGAATTAAGTGGGAGTACTACTTCAGTGGTAATGGACTTGTCGTACATCTTAAAAGAATGAATGGGATCATTGATATCTATCATTCGGTGTAATTAATTTGTGGAGTTACCCCCAAACTCCACTGAGAACTTGATATTACTGAAATTAGATTCTAACTGTTTGAGGTAAATTTGAAGTTGTCGGATAGTACCTTCCAAGAGCACAACAGATCACGATGATGTACGTAGTAAGGGCTAGGAAAGTTGAATAATAAGTTTTCCCCAGACATGAAGTTGAAACGGTAACTCATAATGAACGGTATGGACTGCATGACGCGTTTAGGGATTCATCCGGGCGTTTGCCTGAAGTACTCTAGGCAAACCACGGATCGTTAAATGAGGAGGCCGGAATGGCGGGTTTAGCGTGACGGGAAATCGTGTAGCTTTATAAGTGTCATTATAATTAAGACTTGTTTGGTCGCAACTCTATTAACGGAAAATTATCCCTTCTCTTTGGTGCGTCAGCTGTTTGCGGCGTCTTGCATTCATGGTGGATGCGAACCCATACAGGACAGAACGGAAACAGACTTCCCAATCTTTCCTCTGTACCTCCCTCGCAAAGAACTCATTGGGGTGCAACACACTACCATAAGGATTTCGGTGGCAATTCTGAACACAACATTAACACGCATGCAGTATACAAGGTCTACGTTCGCCCCCAATTCCCCTACACATATCATACAACTTTATCACGACAGTTATTTAGCATTTTCTTCAGTCCAAAGACCTGCGACTTTAAGTCGCCGACTGTCGATTATGGAAGTAAAGACGATTGCGACACCTAAACTACATGTCCATGATGTCAACCTCATTTTTTATGCACCAGACATATTTATAACAACGGCACAACATTGGTAATTGCTTGTTGATTCCATACATTTCTTCTGAAACTGTATTTTAGGTTCCCTACAAGAACTCCACGTTTCGAATGTTGAAATCTGTTTAAATCATCAACCAATATTTTGCTGCCATGAGCTGAGGATCTATAACTTCTAAGCCCATGACAATTTTCATAGGGGACACATTCTTTTGGCTAGTTCCAAAGCCGTATCGTGTATTGAAAAAGGAAGCTATTGTGCAACTTTAAAATTAAGTTTAATGTTTTGAAAAGTATCATTTATCCAGAAGATGTTGAAGACAAAAGATCATCTTTCACACGTACTATTATGACCTAAATGCACCAGTTGAATTTAAAAAAAAGTCCACGAACACTCTTCTGAATGGTTTGTTGCAGTCCACCTGGAGTTCCTCTCCAGTGCAACCCATTCGTCTCAGAGTAGCAACTGCAAGTCTTATATGCTACCCTCTACAGCTCCCTTTAGTACCGTGGAAGTTATTCCCTGACGTCTGGTATCCTTTCACCCTGAATTTTATGCTCACTCTTGAATCTTTCTTTTATTTCCGTCAGTGTTTCTTCGTTCTTGGTCTTCGAGTCTTATTATTCCCACTTGGTTCTTTTACATGTTGTATGTTACCCGTCATTCCTCAGATTACCCTTATTTTACTCAGAATTTCGCACATGTTGCACAATGCTACATTATGGAACGCTTTTTCCACGTCAACAATATTATGAAGTTGTTTTCATTTATTTTCCACTCTTATTTCCATTATCAACTGCAAAGTCAGAACTGCCTCACCGGTGCCTTTACCTTAGGTAAAGTCAAAGTGATCGTCATCTAACAATACCTCAGTTTTCTTTTCCATTCATCTGTATATTTTTTTGTCAACAACTGGAATGAATGAGCTGTTAAGCTGTTTGTAGAATAATTCTCGCAGTTATCGGCTCTTGCTCTCTTCGGAATTGTGCGAATGATGTTTTTCCGAAATCCTGATGATATACTGCCAGTTTCATACTTTCTACACACCAACATAAATAGTAGTTTTGTTGCTACTAACCACAATTATTTTACAAATTCCGATAGATTTCATCTATCACTTTTGCTTTATTTGATCTTTTGTCGTCCAAAGCTTTCTAAATGCTGATTATAATACTGAGTCCCTTATCTCTTCCCCGTCAACTTCTGTTTCTTCTTCTATTAGATTCATCAGATAAGTACGCCTCCTCACTGGCGTCTTCATTGTACTGTTCGAACCTATCCGCTCTCTCCTATGAATTTAACAACGAAATTATCATTGCACTCTTAATGCTCCCACCCGTGCTCTTAATTTCACCGAAGCTTGTTTTGATTGTTCTATATGCTGAGTCTGTCCTTCGTTTTCTTCACATTTTCATGTAGCCATTTTGCCTTAGCTTCCCTACACTTACTATTTATTTCATTCCTAAGTAACTTGTATTTCTGCATTAATGTTAATAAAATGCAAATCATAATAGCGGTATTACGTTGTCCACTACTTTGAAAGCATTATAGACAAGTAGAACCTAAAACCAGTTTGAACTGGCCCGAAAATGACAGGGTAAGTGGTGTTAAAACTTTTGTTTTTAAATAAAACTTTTATAAGAAGAGTAATGCTAATTCGTAAAATTTCCGTTGCTTTGAAATACTGGAGTGTTATAGAAACCGAGGAAAGCTATCAGTGATGTTTTAATAACAACACCCGAAATACACACATGATATAATAATCGGTGCAGCATTTCAGAGATACTAGGGTAACTGAAATTCTTTGCAGCACAGAAGCAGCGATCTTTTCGGTTTCTGGGAGCAGAGTGAATGGTGTATCCCACATTTGTCATGTGTAACCCAGAAATATTTTTAGTTGCTAGAAAGTCATGTGACTTCTGAAAGATTTGTACCGTCTTTCAATGGTGCTGTTTCTCACGAAAGTAGTCGACTTACAGGTTTAGACGTTATAGAATGAGTATTTATGAAGGAACTGGACAATAAGTATTGACCACTAGATTAGTTTATTGATGAAGTTTTAACAATAGTCACGTATTTGTTCTTGGTAAACATTCATTTGAATCCAGAATGAGATTTTCACTCTGCAGCGGAGTGTGCGCTGATATGAAACTTCCTGGCAGATTAAAACTGTGTGCCCGACCGAGACTCGAACTCGGGACCTTTGCCTTTCGCGGGCAAGTGCCCGCGAAAGGCAAAGGTCCCGAGTTCGAGTCTCGGTCGGGCACACAGTTTTAATCTGCCAGGAAGTTTCATTCATTTGAATGTTTTTTGTTTCGTCAGCACACCATTAACTGTACTACGGTTCCTATTAAAGAGTAAATTAATATATTTGCCTAAAATCGGATTTACCATTCGAAATAGTTAAAGAAAGAGAACTCAAAACATTTTACGAAAGCTTGTTGTTTGTCTGCCTTTTCCCTAAAGTAACGAAGGAGAGAGGACATTAAGGAGACAGTACTATATCAGAAACCTGACAATTAATTTTTAGTTAATAATAAAACTAGAAAGTCGCTGATCTGCTGCCTGTGTCTACATCGTATGCTTTTACCCACTTGTAGTCCTTGGATTCGGACTACTTCACACGAAAATAGGGGTATGATCCTCGGTTACAATATGATTTATGAGGAAAGCTGAAAAAAAAATACAATCAATATGAGAATATTGATGATCTTTTGTAATATTCTACCCATAATTACTTTTCGAGGGCAGCAGCGAACGGTAAAAAGACGAAGTTTTCATTTATTTACCTATTTTATCTGAGATTTTGATGGTACGTATCCTGAAACGATAATACAAAAGTGTGAACGTGTCTTAGAATTTATCAGTCTACGTTTATTAGTCCAAATGATAGCAAAAAAAAAAAAAAAACTCGGTTATATCAGAAACCTGTTATTTTGAACGGATTTAACAGTGAGCTTGAAGTGGAGATAAAAAAACCGGTGTAATCGAAAATTGATTGTTGCAATGATAACCGCCGTCCCTACTCTACACACCCATTTAGTAAAAAATAACACTCGATACAAGTGGAGTAAAAAAGCGTGCAATTTCAAGGTAAAAAATTTGCTCTCCATGAACTAGGGCACTCTCAGTTTCCAATGCTTGCAGCGCAGCACAATACGCCGTTCCAGAATTACAAATCCTGCAGTATAGCTGGCAAGCCTACACAGTAAATCGTCAAACTGGGGAAATACGTGTTGCCTTGTTCCTTCCTCGGCAGTTAACTGTCGTTTCTATAGGCTCACTCTGAGAATAGTGTTGGGAGGTTCTGCACTTTCCCCCAAGAGAAGCTATCCTTCACCTTCAAAAAACATTATGTTCAATTTAATTACGCCATTCAACATTAAATAACAGAAATAATAAAAATAATGCTGTAAATCAGTTACCTTGGAGAGGTGTGATGTTTTGTAAGCAAACAAAGTGCTACAGCTGGTATCCAAGTTGAGTGGTTTTTTCCTTTTTTTAAAGTTTATATTTTGTTTGTCCACCTACAACAGCGTCAATGCGTCTTTATTGGCTGTTATTTTTGTTCCTACCTGACAGGAGTTTTTCATTCAATGTTCTTTTTTTCTATTTTAAATTTCTAAAATTTCAGCATAGGCTAATATTATTGGTACATGCATGTTTCTTAATTTTTAAATAATTTGTTATAAATCATGCATTTTAATGACAAGAAAGATGTAATGCAAGTCGTTGTAACGAGATGGTCCATTGCACGTACTAGTGAAATATGTTTTTTATTAATGTATTAAAGTAATCTGCCCGAAAAGCGTTGAGAAAGACCCATCAGTCGTATGAGATACAATAAATTTAGTGCAGTTCCTGTCAGAATTAGTTTTTGAGGCACAATACATTCTCGAACTCGCCGAATCACCCTTGCTTCAAAAATGGCAATTTTAGAATCTAGCCCTACTTGGACAAGTTTCTGCGGACATCAATGTACGAAACATTAATGCAACGGGAGTGCTTACGGACTGTGTCTGCTGCCTCTGCTTTTACAGTTATTTTCACGTACGCACTGAATTTCCGATTGTTGGACAAATTTCCGCGATCATCAGCGTACGAAATATTGATGTGCAACGGGAAAAAAGTGCAATAGCAGTGCTTACGGATTGAGTCTACTGCCTCTGCTTTTACAACTATTTTCATGTACATATAGAATTTCCGACTGTTGACAGAAGATAAATAGAATGATAGTGACTGAATAAAGCAGTCTCGTGTAGCGTTCTCGCGGCGCGTGGGAGAACACGTGTTTTAGCTTTCACGCAGTAACCGGCAGCTACCGAAATTCGCCTGTGGACCGACAGATGGTGTTGGTAGCGCTGGACGGAGCGATTCCCGCGTTACCAGTTTCTACCCCTGCCAGAATACGAAAAGTGCCGAGGGGTTCAACGAAAGATTATATAGGAACCCATGCACTTCTCGGTACTATGAACATATCCCCTCCGAATTTCCTATTGATCTTCTGATAATAAAGCGATATGAGTCGTGCCGAACACAATGTCCATGTTATTTTGTCAACCGTGAACAGCAGCTCCCTATTCTCCTCGCTTGTCCGACATCCGTTTCAGCTCGTAGTATGCAGAATTCATATCCTCCATTATTTGTCTAATGTACTCCAGTCCTGGTCTTCGTCTGTAATACCTGCTCCCTCAGTTATTCTTTTCAGTGAACTATCATGTCGGAGTGTTCTATCAACTTAGCCCTTTCTTCTTAGTAGGTGTTCCACGAAGCATCTTTCCTATCTTGCCCCTCGTTCCTGGTCATTTCTCTCCACCTGGTTTTCATCATTTTCCCATAGCACCATGTTGCTAATGAAGCGAGTCTCCTCTCTCACTCCCTTCGTCCAAGCTCACCGCCTTTTATCTTTAACATTAATTTCCTCACGTCAACATTCTTTGTAGTGAATATGTTTTTACCCTTTTATTAAAAGCATTCTTGGCCTGCGCAATCAGTTTTTTGGCTCAAAAAAATGGCTCTGAGCACTATGGGACTTAACATCTTAGGTCATCAGTCCCCTAGAACTTAGAACTACTTAAACCTAACTAACCTAAGGACATAACACACATCCATGCCCGAGGCAGGATTCGAACCTGCGACCGTAGTAGACCTGCGGTTCCAGACTGCAGCGCCTAGAACCGCACGGCCACCGCGGCCGGCAATCAATTTTTTCCACCGTACATTCACCTCTCTATATGTCCTAAACAACGTCATTCAATTTTCATTACAGTCACAACTATGAATTCCAATTCTGTTCTGTTGATTGTTTTCCTGCCATGTTTGCAACTTGCTGCATTAATTTCTTTCATTCTTTGTCTGCACCAGCAACATATAGAACCATATCATCAGGAAAACACAGGTCGTTCAAATACATTCTGACAGCGAAAATTAATTCTTGTTCCTTTCTACATGGGAACTGAAACCTTTCTCTGGTGCTAATCAGAATAATTTTGTTGACATGAAATACCCTTGCGCCACTTATCTACAAAAATCTGTATTTCCCACTACCCTGATAAAGACCCGTAGCTTTGACAAGGCTTATCTGAGCTTCTGAATACTGCTACATTGTTTAGAATCGTGTGAAAGGATGTACGTTTTTACAGGGAAGCTTTACAACAATTTTAAATTTTCAGAAAATGTTAATAAGCAGTTCAGTGAGAATTTATTGGTGATACCTTAGAAATGTGGGGTGAAAAATTCTATTGAAATTTCATAATGAATAACTCCAGTTAAGATGCTGTTAGTTTAACTAGCAATGTATCTTCTTTACTACTACAAGTTTGTTTCGGTTATCTCGCCTATCTCGAATAAACCTGTCGATATTGCTTTCGGTGAGTGGTATACTTACGTTTATAAAAGTTGCACGTAAGGGTCAGTTTATATCTAACTAGTTGAAATAGATGCCCATTATTACATTAGTGATTAAACTACCGATTTTGTATTTCTTGTTAGATTATTTTAATCACCTTAGTTATAGTTGTATAGAATATTTTTGTGAAATATTTTTGACAGCTACTTTGACATTTAATTCTCGTTGGTGTTTTATGTTTACAGTGTAATCTTTTCTAACCAGTGATGACAATCGTGTTTCATTGATTTTATAATTTTGTTATTTGTCTTTTGTTTATTTATTGCTGTGTTTTTATCCATTTTCGTTTTCCAAAACATCAATAAAATTTTATAGAAAATTTTTATGTTTGAGATTTAGCCATGAATACAAATTATGAAAAATTATAATGTCAATGAAACGCAACTAACATCACTGATTAGCAAAGACTGCACTGTAAATACAAGGCATTGATGGCAACAAACTGTTGAACTATCTGTCAAAAGTATTTCACTAAAATATCCCATACAAACAGAACTTGCATGATTATAACTGTCTAGCAACAAAGAATCAGTGGACTCACTGATGCAATATGGGTATCCATTCAAAGTGGATGTAAAGATTCCTGTAATCTGATCTTTATGTATAGCTTTTACAAACGTAAGTAGACTCACCAATTGTAACACCTACAGGTTTACTTGA
Organism: Schistocerca americana; assembly: GCF_021461395.2. Classification (NCBI taxonomy): domain Eukaryota; kingdom Metazoa; phylum Arthropoda; class Insecta; order Orthoptera; family Acrididae; genus Schistocerca; species Schistocerca americana. The sequence continues at coordinate 243,767,360 of NC_060119.1, read as the reverse complement.
GAATGGCGCTTTGACCGAAACAAGCTCGTAGTAAGGAAGAAACATTATTAATTACACTGTTAGCAGTTTAACTGGAATTATTCGTCATAAAATGTCATTGTATTCTATGCTGCACACTCCACCGAAAATAAGCTATTGATACTGTGCTTACATCCATATGAGTTTTCTCTCTATCGTGGCGTGGGTTCTGTACTAAATTTTTCGTGACGGGACAAAATCTGAAACCTAAATGGTATCCGAACCTAAAGTTACAGTTTTCCTATGCAACTTTCTCCCATCTGAGCCACCTTAGCACAACTCGCGATCCGACTCAAAGATACGGGCTTAGTAACTCTCTATCATATTTAGAAATTCACAATGGGTTTCTTTCGTACTTCGGTGTACGGATCCACTGATAGAAACGATATGGTGGAGAAGGCATTACTCAAGGCACAGACATTGCTCCCAGAGTGCATCTATTCTTTGAATGTAGTCTGTTACGAAACTTCGAGTGCAGATTCGGAACTGATAACGGAACTTTTCCGCTTGCGTACATAGCTCTTTAGAAAACTGAAAGCTGAAATACTGAAAGTAAATTAAAATTTTCGTAAACGTAATGATAGTGACGATGCGTCTCTAGAAATCTATGTATTACTTCTTCCAGTGCCTATGTGCTTTGTGAACAAGTTTAAGGCGGGATAACTATTTTTCTCACTTCTGCTTGATGCTATGAACGAGTCATTGGGTCTACTAGACTTTCAAATAATATAATATTACGTTTATGTTCGCGTCAAGTTACGGCACATAAAATCGATAAAGTCGTATTGTTGCCTTTAGATTTAAAAGAAAAAGTCGCCATAGCACTTGCACCAATGGACGGTAGGGACAGAAAGTAATATTTAGTCGTGGTTAGCGATTTGGCTGAGGAAGTGGCAAGATCACACGTCTGGTAACATGGAAAATATGATGTTGCACACCATGCAGCGAATGTCCTAAGGGCAATCTCTCTGCAATTTCGAAACAGTCGTTTATCTAATTTTGAAATGTACATTTTACAAAATAGTAAAAACGCCAAATGAAGCTACAGAAGAGAAAAGCTGCTCTCAATTTCAAAACTAAATGAAAGTATTTGCACAGTATGGCCAAAGAACATACCTCTACAATTAGAGAATTTGTAGATTTAGGAAAAAAAACCCACTGCGGTCCTGAATACAGGCTTTGCAATTCTGAAGTTAACCGGGATAAGATGTTGGAAAGAAAAAAGTTACCTGCCTTGTACAGAAACCAGATGGCAGTTAACAGAGTCGAATGACATGAAAGGGAGGCAGTATTTGAAAAGGGCTGGAGCCTTTCACTCGTGCTATTCTGTCGGTACGTAGCGCAAACAGCAAAGGAAACCGAGGAGCAATTATGGAAAAGGATTTAAAGTTCAGGGAGAAGAAATAAAAAGTTTGAGATCTGCTGGTGAGATTGTTATTCTGTCAGAGGCGTGGAAGTTCTTTTGAAGGGAGCTAATGTTGTCTTGAAAAGATGTTACAAGACGGAAATAAATGCAGATAAAAGAAGCGTGATGGAGTGCAATAAAATTGGAACATATGGCGCTGGGGGGATTACATTAGGAAAGAATACATCAAAAATAGAAGACCAGTTATTTTATTCAGTAAATCAATTCGCTTTTCTGAAAATGAGAAATTTGCTAACTTATAAATGTTAGGATTTCTTCTCTGGAAGTATTCTTATGGAATGTGCCACGATATAGCCCTGATATTTGATCAATAAACATACAAGCACCAATAGAATAGAAGCATCTGAAATTTAGCGATACAGAAAAAAGCTGGAGATTAGATGGATGCGTCGACTGACTAGAGAAGTAGTACTGAAGTAACGCGCAAAGAAGACTTTTATTTATTTATTTTATTTATTCGTTTAATTCATTTAACCTGTTCAGATTAGGGCCTCCAGATGCTTTGTTACGGAAGACCATTTATGGTACAACTTGACTGAAAAAAAGGATGTGCTGGCAGGGCACGTTCTCGCGTAGCAAGCGAAAGATAACTTGGTGATGAAGGACGTGGAAGCGGGTGTAAGGCCTGACTATAGCAAGAAGCAGTATCAAGTTGATCAAACCAGTTCTCGGACTGAAGACGATAACAACATCAACTACACAAACAATACGGTGGAATTACTACAAAATAAATTGTAACGAAATTTGAAACCGATTGTCTCTTTCAAGGCGGTTCCTGTCTGTTATGATCTTTTACGACCACTCATCTCTGTTACATGGTTACGAGTGGTACATCATGTCTTGCAGACTCCTTGGGCAGTCCGCGTAGATTTACCAAGAAATAGGGCAACTTCACTCAGAATGTGATCATTGCCAAGTCTTCCTGCCCTTGTGTCACGTCTACTCGTCGACATATTTTATTGTACTGATTCCATTCAACCGACTGACACATACACACCGACACGCAGACAGTACTTCATTGTCGTGACTTGCATCGGTGGAGGGTCAAATGGCCATCTGATACCAGTTCAACACCATCTACACTCCTCCGAAGCGAACGGTGCGTCCTATGAACAAGCTGCCTAAGATTTTCTCCGGTGAGCTTATCACGATTAAAAGCATTTTTTTATATAATGGTTGTGGCTGTTTAGTGGGTATATTCGGAAGAAAGACAAAAGTAACAACTTACTGTAAGAGCGGTAAAATTTTCAGTGAGCAATATTTAACGTTTGAGGAAATTATTATATAGCCAAAACACCTGTAGATGGAACGTTCTACAGAAAATGAGGGAATTGATTCCTATTCAAAAGATTTTGAAAACATCCCTAAAACTTTCGTAATATTTGAGGGCATACAAAAATTGCTCTACAGTTCAAAGTAGCGACATGTTTGCAGTTCCGAGACAAATTAGTATGGATTATAGAAACAGAAGGACAATAGACCACAAAATCTACAATAATAAGAGCTAATAGTAAGGATGGGAAGACGAGAAGTCCTCAAAAGAAAACTGGCGTAAGGATGCTATGCAGTCGCTCTCTCTACTACTTTGCTTGTACAACTGAGCAGTAAAGGAAATACTAGAAAGCTTGAGAAAAGAGATTAGAGCTCAGGGCAGAAATATATCAATGATGAGACTAACTGATTCTGTAACTATTTTCTAAGGAGGGAGAATTGACTGTTGAATGGAACGGTGTATCGAATGTAGAATGCGGACTGCCACTAAACCAAAGGTAGACGAAAGTATAAAGGAGCAGCAGAATTAAGATTAACAATTAACGTAACAACAAATTGTGAATACCGAGATACACGAAGAGAAGGAATGCTGTTACCTAAATTGAAGGAATTCTGTCAGCTTGGAATCAAAATAATGTATGACAGACAAAGAATCAGACTAGCATTAATAAAGAAAGTATTCCCCGTTAAAATAGCTCCAATAGTATCAAACACTGGCCTTAATTTTAGAAACGGTTCCTGAGAATGTAAGTCAGAGGCTCAGCGTTGTATGGAAGTGAGTCATTGACTGGGGGAAAACAAAGTAATTTCTGCATTTGAGATGTGGTGCTACAGAAGTATGCCGAAAATTAGATAGCTGAATAATATTTTAGAAGATTTCCTGCATGATGAGTAAGGGAAGGAATATGTGGAAAGATCATACTAGTCAAACGACATAAATAGGCTGCGGTCAATGGCATTATCATGCAAATTCCTCGCTACGTGTTTCTGTATGAATTTTACCTCAGATTTACCTCCCACTTTATAAAAAGTCTACGTATTACCAAACCTATGTACCCACAAACTGTTATCCAACTTAAACTCGTATACTAACTGTTGAATAAACTGAACCTAATTTGAAGTGAACTGTAACTGAAATGAATGTCTTTGTATTAAATACTCAACTGAAGTGAAACAATTGTCTGATACCAATGAAAATTTCGACTTTCCTCGCGCCTTGACAATGTTGTTGCAGATTTCTCGAAAGCACAACAGCAAACAGGCAAGCAGGCGGTGGCTTAGCTCGATTTCTATTTTTAAACAAAATTTTCGAAAGATATTCAAAATGTTACACACCATATGATGCAGTGTGATAATGCGTAATGATAAATATTCTTTAAACAGTGGGATGGGGAGAGTAACTATTTCTATGAAATGATATTCCAAGAAAAAGATTTTAGAACGAAGTATGTATTCAGAGAGACAGAGTAAAACGTTGCATGGTCTTATGCTTAACAAAGTGAATAATGATTTAAGAAGGGTATATGGTTAACATAAGATTTGTGTAAAAATCAAACAGCTTAATCAGTTGATACTTGAATGCATGACTCGGGATGTGGGGTGATCTTTCTCTCAGCTCTAAGCAAGTGATACCGATATATACTCTATCTTCATCCTTGCTGTCGTTAACTAAAAATGTTTCTTCATCTAACAGTTCCTCTCAAAAGTCAACACAGCACTACTGAATATGTCTATTATCTACCACGGTTCAACTAAGAATGCATCAGACTGCGCAGAGGCAAAGTCTGTGCCACAATAGGACGAAAAATTGCTTAACAGTAAAATAACTTGCTCTCTCTCTTACATTAACATCGGTAACTTACAAAAATCAAAATGAGAGGTCCACCTTACAAGCTGTTCACTGATATTTCATCTCCGTATGCAGGAAGTAGCCCCAGAAGTAGAACACCGACGACTGCTTCGAAAGCTCAAGCTGCCCCGAATTCATAGATACTGGGACAAAGGAAAACAAATCATCTTTCCTTTCTCGATTTAGAAAAGGCTGAAGGCAGCTGGCCAAGAGACAAGTTGTAGTAATGTCTGACGAGAAGGACTGTACCATACTCTCTTATCACCAAAGAAAAAAAAATGATGATTTACTTCCACTGCCGAACCTGCATCCTGATAGGAGATGACTATTCCCATTCATTTGCCTCAAGCAAAGGAGTGCAGCAGGGTAGCACACTGCCACCGCGTCTGTTCATTGCCGCGACAGATGCATTAACGAATTCAGAGAAACTGAAAACTGAAAAGGAAATGAGCACAGATGCCTTCGTAGAAGGAACGCCTGGGCATGTGAAAAATTGCATCACGATAGGTTCCGCATGCAGAATGAGATTTTCACTCTGCAGCGGAATGTGCGCTGATATGAAACTTCCTGGCAGATTAAAACTGTGTGCCCGACCGAGACTCGAACTCGGGACCTTTGCCTTTCGCAGGCAAGTGCTGTACCAACTTTTTTTTTTTTTTTTTTAAATCTCATTTTGTTCGCTTTTATTCGTTGCATCTGCTCGGGGCGGACGTCGTAAGACATCCATTTAAGTTCGTTGTTGATCGATTAGCTCAGTTTTTTTATTACAGAGGGTTGCTAACCCTCTGACCGAGCACGCTGAGCTACCGTGCCGGCTACCAACTGAGCTACCGAAGCACGACTCACGCCCGGTACTCACAGCTTTACTTCTGCCAGTACCTCGTCTCCTACCTTCCAAACTTTACAGAAGCTCTCCTGCGAACCTGCAGAACTAGCACTCCTGAAAGAAAGGATATTGCGGAGACATGGCTTAGCCACAGCCTGGGGGATGTTTCCAGAATGAGAGCACTTGCCCGCGAAAGGAAAAGGTCCCGAGTTCGAGTCTCCGTCGGGCACACAGTTTTAATCTGCCAGGAAGTTTCAGGTTCCGCATGGCTTAACGAAAATGCAGAGATGGCTGCGTTACGCCGCTACTCAGACGCACTTGGAGCGCTATGAGCGCGAAGGAGAGGCTTTCTTACGCCCTATCTTAACACTGGATGAGACATGGGCCACATCGTACGAGCCAAAACTGAAACACCAAACCAATGAATGGCGTCATTATGGGTCGACACGAAAGTCGAAAATGCGCCAGAGCCCCAGTATGACGAAAGTTATGGTGATTCTCGTGTACGTCTGTGGTGGTGTTATCCTAAAGCATTACGTTCCTCCACGGCAGACCGTCAATGCACAGTATTACTGTTCGTTTTTGGAGAATCACCTAGGACCAGCTTTGCGAAAGAAGAAAAGGCTACACTTTCTGCACAACGCACCCATCATTTTGCACGACAATGAGCGGGCGCCTACAGCGCAAGCTGCGGTTGCCCTGTTCGGTTCAAATGGTTCAAACGGCTCTAAGCACTGTGGGACTTAACATCTGAGGTCATCAGTTCCCTAAACTTAGAACTACTTAAACCTAACTAACCTAAGGACATCACACACTCCATGCCCGAGGCAGGATTCAAACCTGCGATTGTAGCAGCAGCGCGGTTTCGGACTAAAGCGCCTAGAACCGTTCGGCTACAAGGGTCGGCGTCTCTGTTCGGTCGATGAGACTAGGAAGTACTGCACCATACACTATACTCCCCGGACTTAAGTCCTTGTGACTTTGATTTGATTCCGAAGATGAAGGAACCACTTCGTGACATTCGCTTCAGAACTGTTCCAGAGATTCCACAGGCAGTAGACCGCTCCATTCTCACCATGAACAGAACAGGCACTGCTAACGGTATATTACGCCTTCCACATAGCTGGCAACGTTCTAAACAAAATTGGTGACTACTTTGAACGACACTAACAGGTGCAAACATGTAACTCTTTTGTATGGGTTGTGAATAAATAGTTGCCACTATTTAAGTTCCAACCCTCGTAATGATAGGTATTACGAATAGTGTGTTTTAAGTTGGTTAGTACCTCCAAGTATATTTGGTACAAGCAAGGCATTAATGGTTATTTTAACTTGGGCAACGGGTCAGGTATTGTAGTGTGGACACACAGACAGAAAACGGATAATCTGTTCTGATAAGCGTAGTCCATTTCATAGCACAGTTGCGACCGTGCAGAGATGGTCTGGTAGTAAACTACGTTATTTGTCTGCATGAAGACTTTTAGACCCAGAGAGAAAGTAAACTAAAACACTGAAGTGGGTGCATATCAAGGTACCAATTATCACAATATCTCTACCTATACCCGTAATAGCCCATATATTAGTGTTACCTTAGGTTAAAACAGCATATTGTGCAAGCATGTTGGAGCACTAACATACAAAATCTACGTATCCTGGCGATCTGCATGTGCACCAGATCAGACATCTCGCGGAGCATGTGAAGAGTCACTCTTCGAAAGACACCCTCAGCACTTCTGCGAAATTCTTCATTAGTCTTGTACTACCGTTGAGCCACGTGGGACTTGGTTATTCCCCATATGAGTTGTCTAGTGTGATAAAGTACTGGATTAGTGGCGAACATTTCAAAGAGACTGGAGATATTGATAAACCAAGCCTTATTAAGGGGCCTCGAAACTGTTCACCAATGAACTCATGCTTCTGAAGAATAGATTATGCTGAAAGTGCGTTCTGCTGCAAAGATACATGATCTATGATTCCCTTGTCTTGGAGCTAAGGTTTTAACCACATTTTAAAAACGTCCAAGTAAGAATTCCCATTCACTTTCCCCTAAAAAAATGTGGTTCGTACAAGTATTGAGATAATATGGCAGTCCACACCGTAACTCGAGACACTTTCTTTTCCAACCGTTGCAAACAGGGTCGGTTCAGGAACATTTTTCCATGCAAGCAACTTATCATTTGACGCCCCCTCCACCCCACTTTTTTCCCTCGTACGCTTTCACCCGTGTCAGTTCTCTCTACTAATTCTGTCCGCCCCCGTTAGCTGAATGGTCAGCGCCGTGGAATGCCGCGCCAAGGGGCCCGAGTTCGATTCCCAGCTGGGGTAGGAGATTTTCTCTTCTCAGGGACGGGGTATAGTGCTGTTATTTCATGCCCGAATGGGGAACTCCAGGCCCACAATGCCGTACGCTTATTTCCATTTTTCTACTAATTCTGATATGCACTGTATACAAATCTTGCAACTTGGGGTCCATGGCACCTCTCTCAGTTTGGCGTCCTAAGAGACCGCTGCTAATTGCAATACGTTCTGTATACAAACCTTATATCTGTGGGGACGCTGTGGACCTTCTCAGTTTGGTTTCCCAAACGATGGCTTGTGTCGTTAGGGCCTTAACCCTTTGTTAGTCACGTGTATGTCAGTCAGAAACATAACGTATTTTTTTCAGTATTACAGCAAGAACTAAAGATGAGTGCTTGCCGGTCCATGACATCTTTGTTACTGTTCAACGGAAATTTCAGCTTTATCTCGTTAACGCCGAGGTCCCAAACAAGGCAGACGTCAGCACATATATCCTGTGGTCTCTGCCATCGAATGCGACCATAGTATTGTTTAGAGCGTGTAAAAGTCGGTAGTTCTGATACTGTCTGGTAAATGAGGGTACATTTCGTTAATACTACGAACTCTAGCTTCGACAATGAGTGAAGCATAAGATTTAGAAAAATCTATGGACTTGGAAGAGATAATAGCCTTCTTTTCGATGATGACTGAAGATCATTAATTGGTGAAAACTGAATCCAGATCTGAAAACACAACAGAAACAGGATCTGCGACTCAAATACAGATCGTCAGGCTGAAGAAAAGGAAAATAATGAGGGGCAGGAAGTGATGAAAATTATTTGTTTGCTGTTCCGCAGCTATGAAGTGTATAAAATGCATTGTAATGTTAGCCCACCAGAAGTGCTTTTTTAAAGTATGGATGATCATCAAATAGGAGTTACCGAGAGACGTGGCGCAGTGGTTAGCACACTAGACTCGCATTCGGGAGGACGACAGTTCAGACCCGCGCCCTGCCTTCCATGTTTAGGTTTTCCGCGATTTTCCTAAATCCCTCCAGGCAAATGTCAGGATGCTTCGTTCGAAATATCCGATTTCCTTCCCCATCTTTCCCTAACTGGAGTTTGTCCTCGATGTCGATTGGACGCTAAACCCAATCATGCTTTCTTTTTCTAATGGAAGCTAAGGAGCATTAGAGAAAAAGTTAGAAATTATACTTCACTATAATGCCACCAAATCTGGAGCTGATGTAGACAAACTCTATGCAACCTACATTGTAGCTATACCAAGGAGGAGGAGGAGGCGGCTGAACTTTGCAGGCATCAAATCAGGAGTAACATTCTTGGGCAGCAAGATTGAATACACTAGCCTCTCGCTTATCCGGGCCTCAGTTGTCCCGCCTCTCAGTAATCCGGGGCACATCCAAAAACACATTCACAATGAATTATCGTGCGAAACAATACTTAGTTAAACAGTTCTTTATATACTGTATTTGAAACTGTAGCTTTCTTTACAGTTCGGAATCATGTCTTCTGAAAGGAAACACGTTACGCTAGACCTCAAGCAGAAACTCGAAATTTTAGATAAGTTAAATCTATGTTCTTCGCAGCATGCCATTGCTGCTGAGATCAACACAAATGGACAGTGAGTTGGGAAAATGGAAGGTTATGCTAAAGAGTAAGAATGAAGAACTGGACGTAGCTGTTTATAGGTGTTTCATACAACAACGCAGTAAAGGAATTCCAGTCAGTGTCCCGATTATAAAGAAAAAAGCAGCTACATTTAACAAACAAGTTGGCTTTAGTAACTTGTTTGCATGGAGCGAAGGTTGGCTATCAAACTGGAAAAAACGACACGGCATTCGGCTGCTGACAATCACCGGGAAAAGTCGCTCAGCTAATGATAACGATGCTGATACGTTTGTAAGCAAGATATGGAAGATAACAGAGGAAGAAGATTTAACTGCTCATGCCTCATATAATGCTGATGAAGCAGGACTCTTTTACAAGATGCTTCATTAAAAACATTAGCTGCCAAGAACGAGAAGGAAGCTCGTGGTTACAAGCAACAGAAAGAGCGCGTAACATTAATAGCGAGCTGTAATGTAAATGGGAGTCATAAACTACCGCTTATGGTGATTGGAAAATCCCAAAATAGACGTTCTTTTCAACACACTGACATAAATACCTGTACTCTACAGTGCAGTATTGCGCTCAGCGTGGAAGGACAGACAAATATCATCTCAATGATTTCGCGAAACGTTTGTACCAGCAGTGAGAAAGGAGCTAAAGAAGAAAAAGCTTCCACTGAAAGCTATCCTTATAATTGACAATGCTCCCACTCATCCTTAAGATGTTTCTCTAAAGTCCGTTGGTGTACAAGCACTCTTTCTCCCACCCAATATGACAGCCCTAGTTCAGTCCATGGACCAGGGAATTTTTGAATCAATTAAACGTCATTATCGACGTTCACTTCTCGTCTCCTTTATGAACAAAAGTGAAACGACTCTATCGAGACTATGCTGAAGGTGTGGAAAGCAATTCGGAATTACCAATTACTTTGTACACTGACATGTTCCACAACCTTCCAGCAGGAGAAGAAATTGATGATAGAGATGTTGCTAAGTGGCTGAATGAGGAAAACTGTTATAAGGAGCAAACTTTAGCAGATGAAGAAATAATCAAAAGCGTTCAAGAAATTAATGATGAAAGTGAGGAAGAAGAGGACACAGGAAGAGAGAGCGTGAAGATATCTCACACTGCTGATGCTGAAGCTGCCGAGATCGTCCTGGAGTTCATTATGCAACAACCAGATACAAGCAGTAACGATGTAATGCTTGCAAAGCGGTTGCTTCATAAAGCTTGCCACCGTCGTATATCATCATTGCGACAGTTAAAAATTAGGGACATGTTTCATAGTTAGCGATACGACTTTATAATTATGTACAGTATACACTCAAGTACGAAGTTTTCTTTAAAAATTAATGTATTTTTGGATTTAATAAAGTATATCCTCTATTTTTTTAAATCGTATCCTCCGGTTTAATAAAGTACAGTACACTACATCTCCTATGTTTTCAAAATAAATAAAAAACAAAATAAATGAATAAAATAGATTTCAGACACAATAATCCCGTACTTCCGCTAATCCGGCACCCATATGTTCCAAGAATGGCCAAATTAGCGAGTGTCTGGTGTACTCGGATAGGCGTGAATAACTCAAAGCTTTGGTTCTGACTCTATTGGAAGATTACCTCAAAAGAAGAGCGCTGATTACAAAACTAGCAGATGATATGAGGACAATATTGGTGAAATACTAGCCCAAAGGACCCCAGCAAGAAAACATTAAATTTTCTTTGCAACAAGGGAACAGAAAAGGAAAGAGATACCAGTTATGTTACAAGGAGACAAGAAAGTATGCACATGAAAAATCCAGTACATATCTTCGTCACCAAAGCTGACATGCCTAACGGGAAACCAGCCATGCTAGTACATAATGAGGATTTTCCTTAGACCAGAAAAACACTTTCCTCGTGTGTTAACTGCGATATATCGCACTTTTATCAAAAAATAACACTGTTGAACGAGGCACTGTGTTTGGAAATTGTGATAGAAAAGCAGCAGACTGCAACTCACTGTTCCATGTCTTTGTCAGAAAAGTGACTCATAAAAATCGGTACAAATTCGTTGATATACTACTGTCAAGAACGTATTTCGTCACTGTCGGAGTGATCATACCAATAAACTGTACAAAGCCATGAAGGGTACACAGACTTATTGGGACCAATACATTACTTTTTGATAGTTTTCCTTCGTTAGGTGAGTTAGCTGGAGCGACGATTACCTGCCGGAGTGCTCTCCCCTTCCCGAAGCCTCCAGAACGTTCTTAACTGCCGAGGTAAGCCTGGAGCCGCGGAAGAGCAGCTAGCAGCCCTCCGCTTGCATCCACAATGAGAGGGGGCGTTGGCTGCGGCCCGCCGCGCCCCCACGGCAGCTTTCAGTCATTTGCAAAAGGCTCCTGCAGACGCCGCGATGGGGATTTACGCCGTTAACGCCGCATTTGCGACCGAGGCCATAAAACTTATAGCTTCGTAACGGCGTGGCACCGACCTCACGCCTGCAAAGCTCTGCACTGCCCTGTCTCGCGAACTGCGTGATCGCTGCTCACAGAGCAATCATCTACCCCACAATCACATCTGTGGGTGCTAGAGCCATCGAGTTGTGCTATGGGGTAGCTAAGAGTGTCTGCGAAATGGCATCAGGGGAAGTTACTGCTAAGCAAAGCGACAAACAATGTTGACGATTGACATTTTGCAGGTACCTCGAAAAGACCACTTGTCGTCTGACGCCAGCCAAGTACATACACTCTAAACCAGCTACCTGATAAACCAGAGGAAAAATGCTCCTGTCGGAGCACAAACACGTTCCTATTCAAATGATTGTGACAGAAAAGTAGGAACCAGCTGTCTCAAGCCTCATTCCGCCTTCCTCTCCAAAAACTTTGGCATGCTAACATATTCGCGTTCTTTTAACACAGAGAATTCTCAATCCTCTGACCCAGTCCCTCTTTGTAGTTAAACCTTCATACTCAGTGTCACTCTCTCTCTCCCACTGTCTGTGCACGTCTCTCTACCACTGTCTCCTTTCTCTCTCATTGACTTACAGTATATCCCACTGCCACTGTCTCCTCTCTCACTTACAATGTCTCCTTTTGTCTTTCTTTCTCACGGAAACTGCTTCCACCATAACGCGACAGCACAAAAATTCTGGTGGTCCTTCTTATTTTTTCCCCTATATCCACATGCTTAAAATTTTGGTCAAAAATGCGCCATCCCTTGTACCTTCGAGTTAAAGTTCGCCGGTCAGGTCCTGATGCCTCTCTACTACTGACTGTAGCTGCTTTTCAGTTTCGCGATCGTTTATCTCAATATCTCTCATTTCGATATTCGTACGACAGTGTTGCGATATTCCGCCGTGAAACAACTGCGAAAGATCGAATGCAGTATTTCGGCCTTCTCTCTGTTGTGTTCCGTGTCGGTGCCGGTGTGGTCACTGAGAGAATGAATAGATAATTTTGACCCACTTACTCATTTTATATGCCACACGAATCCCTGTCTCTGGCACCAATTTTGATGGCATACCACTTCCAGTCTACACCTGGCAAATTTAAGTCGCCCCCTATTACAACGGCACGATCAGGAAAACTACTGATGATATTCTGCAAGTTCTGTCTGAAGCGGTCTACAACTGAAGTTCTTGACAATGCAAAAACAGACATAATGTCTGATGGGATAACCGCAGTCAGTGGTTTTACAGTGTTACTTATAATCCGTCTTGATTGCATAAAATGTTTATTCAGATGACCGGTTTCGGTTCCGCTAGAACCATCTTCAGATCTGCATTTTCGGTTACAGGAGTAACCTGTCCACACACAGCAACCTTCACGTGCTGCGTCCAAAGGAAGAAATAATCCAATAACGTGCAAATACATGCTGTTTTCCTGATGTGAGCGAAAAACTAGGCATGAAACATCGTAATTAAAAATCAACATCTTTTTTAATAAACTGTTTTTTAATTTGGAAAGCAAGTCAAATAGGAAATATCTTTAATTAAAGACCACTGATGATGTTTTATTTCAATAAACCGAAATGCATTTCTTGTAGCTGCAGAGACCGAATTAAAGTATCCTCCGTAACCGTAAGGCAACTACGGACAATATGGCCACACAAATGAAGTATTTCGTACTTTGTATGTCCATGTAATATTTTACTGCCTTCGACTGTGCAACATTACAAATACTCCAGTTTGTTCTTCTCTGTATCTCCGACGGCAGTACTATCATACAATGCTCTGCTCCAGACATTGTCTAAGCCTTATTTCTCGTTCCCGCATCAATATCATGTGAGGTCACACATAGGTGGGTTGCCAATATCATTTTTATAAGGTTTATAATTGTAGTACAGTCACATTTCTCAAAATGTGAACTTTTGAGAAAGTACTGTATCATATTTATATTTAAGTATCAAGTTACATACAAAATTATTAGTTATAAAGTACTTGAATTTCAATAGTAATTTTGCCGGCCGAAGTGGCCGTGCGGTTAAAGGCGCTGCAGTCTGGAACCGCAAGACCGTTACGGTCACAGGTTCGAATCCTGCCTCGGACATCGGTGTTTGTGATGTCCTTAGGTTAGTTAGGTTTAACTAGTTCTACGTTCTAGGGGACTAATGACCTCAGCAGTTGAGTCCCAATAGTGCTCAGAGCCATTTGAACCAATCAATAGTAATTTTATGAATGGTCCGTTCAAAACGTTCCGAGGCTGATTTTATTCGTGGCTATTAGCGACATCAGCGCAGTAATTATGGTGGGAGCCTGATCTAACAACTGTGTACAACAGATGTGTTTTAGGTCTGTCAGTTGTGAGCAGGAAGCGTTTAGAGGACGTCCTACCGTAGTGTCAAAGTTGTTGTGTTACAAATCGCAATCGAGCGACATCTCTAAATCAAGTGTTCAAGACATTCTCCAAAAGTTTTGAAGAAGGAAAACGTGTGAGCGAAGTTTATCACGCACACCTTGACTCCCGAACGAAATCGCCCCGTGGACGCCTGCGGCGACCGGACTGAAATGCAAAATGCTGACTCATCTTTTCTGGAAAAAATTTATCGTGGGTGACAAGACCCGCTGTTTTTAACAATAATCTACTACAAAGCGACAATCTACAGAAATTCACATGAAAGGTGAAGAGATGACATTCAAGACATCGTGACGCATGAGTTGAATAACATCCCAAGGAAGATCTTTTCTGACAATTGTCGATGGTTGTATGAACGTTCTGTGCGTTGGGTGGGTGAGGGGGGGGGGCGGGGGGGGGGGGCGGGGGGGGGGGCACAGTGTATGTCTGTCACCTGAAGCATTAAAAACACCATTTTCTCTTCTTTTTATCAATCGAGTCCAAAAAGTCGTTGGATTGACGAGGTATATGTTGGCTTACAGAAGACAATATAATGATGACGTTACTCATTTACAGCGTTTTTCTCTCGATGTTTTTAAAGTCATTGCTTATCGTCATTAATGAGTTGCAATCATCATAAAGATGGCTATTTTAGTTAAAACGAAACATTCTGTAAGAAGGAGCTAGCGTTGACCAATAGGGATTCCCCTATAAAGTGAAATTGGAGGTCACCATGGCGTAGTACCCAACATTACAGAGCGGCTACTTCATAATTTGCTGATTAAAGATTCAGATAGGTTGATCACAAAAGGCAGTTCCACTTTCGTTATTCGACTGTTCTTGTTTAAGTGGGTCGTAGAGTGAGAGTAGGCACCGCACTCTTTTTAGTTGTACTTCTCGGAGACAACACGCACTTCGACAACGGTCTAGTCATCAGCTAGGCTAGCCATACTGACCTGCAGCTTAGGTACTACACTGACTTCAGTAATCACTTAGTTCTGAAGCCTTAGGAGAAATGGGGAAGCAACTAATTCGAAGAGCTATTGCTTCGTTCGTTTCACTGACTGTAAATCGCGATTGTACACCTACTAATTTAACGATGGTAGCACGAGTGGATTATCAACGCCGAGGCTCCAGGCCAACAAAGCCGCGGCTCAGATAACAGCCACAAATGTTCCGCTGCCGTTAATTTCTCTGTTGCTCTTCTCATTGTCTCATTTCACGAGCGGTCAGGCGCGACGAATAACCACCACAATCAATAGTTATAGTGATAAGAATCAGAATTATATGATCAGCATCTATAAAATACAAGGCTACACGCTCCTCATAAT